>NC_139526.1:4990742-5325242 GCF_947247035.1 Vipera ursinii | reverse complement strand
CAGATAGAGGTCAAATTCGAAAAACAAAAACATATTCATGTTCCCCCGCCTCCCCGAAGACCAAAAAACCATGAGTTGTGCAGATCTGATGTTTCCTTGCGGAGATAGCCCATGTTACATCTTGCATTTTTTAGGAAAAACTGCTAATAGTATGAAAAGTGCCCATTGCAGAAAGAGCTCAAATTCGAATAACAAACACATATTCATGTTCCCCATCCTCCCCGAATACCAAAAAACCATGGGTTGTGCAGATCTGATGTTTCCTTGCGGAGATAGCCCATGTTATATCTTGCATTTGTTAGGAAAAACTGCTAATAGTATGAAAAGTGCCCATTGCAGAAAGAGCTCAAATTCGAATAACAAACACATATTCATGTTCCCCATCCTCCCCGAATACCAAAAAACCATGAGTTGTGCAGATCTGATGTTTCCTTGCGGAGATAGCCCATGTTATATCTTGCATTTGTTAGGAAAAACTGCTAATAGTATGAAAAGTGCCCATTGCAGAAAGAGCTCAAATTCGAATAACAAACACATATTCATGTTCCCCATCCTCCCCGAAGACCAAAAAACCATGAGTTGTGCAGATCTCATGTTTCCTTGCGGAGATAGCCAATGTTATATCTTGCATTTGTTAGGAAAAACTGCTTAGAGCATGAAAAGTGCTCATTTCAGATAGAGGTCAAATTCGAAAAACAAACACATATTCATGTTCCCCATCCTCCCCGAAGACCAAAAAACCGTGACTTTTGCAGATCTCATGTTTCCTTGCAGAGATAGCCCATGTTATATCTTGCATTTGTTAGGAAAACCTGCTTTTAGCATGAAAAGTGCCCATTTCAGATAGAGGTCAAATTCGAAAAACAAACACATATTCATGTTCCCCCGCCTCCCCGAAGACCAAAAAACCATGAGTTGTGCAGATCTGATGTTTCCTGGCGGAGATAGCCCATGTTATATCTTGCATTTGTTAGGAAAAACTGCTAATAGTATGAAAAGTGCCCATTGCAGAAAGAGCTCAAATTCGAATACCAAACACATATTCATGTTCCCCATCCTCCCCGAAGACCAAAAAACCATGAGTTGTGCAGATCTGATGTTTCCTTGCGGAGATAGCCCATGTTATATCTTGCATTTTTTAGGAAAAACTGCTAATAGTATGAAAAGTGCCCATTGCAGAAAGAGCTCAAATTCGAATAACAAACACATATTCATGTTCCCCATCCTCCCCGAATACCAAAAAACCATGGGTTGTGCAGATCTGATGTTTCCTTGCGGAGATAGCCCATGTTATATCTTGCATTTGTTAGGAAAAACTGCTAATAGTATGAAAAGTGCCCATTGCAGAAAGAGCTCAAATTCGAATAACAAACACATATTCATGTTCCCCATCCTCCCCGAAGACCAAAAAACCATGAGTTGTGCAGATCTCATGTTTCCTTGCGGAGATAGCCAATGTTATATCTTGCATTTGTTAGGAAAAACTGCTTAGAGCATGAAAAGTGCTCATTTCAGATAGAGGTCAAATTCGAAAAACAAACACATATTCATGTTCCCCATCCTCCCCGAAGACCAAAAAACCATAACTTTTGCAGATCTCATGTTTCCGTGCGGAGATAGCCCATGTTATATCTTGCATTTGTTAGGAAAAACTGCTAATAGTATGAAAAGTGCCCATTGCAGAAAGAGCTCAAATTCGAAAAACAAACACATATTCATGTTCCCCCTCCTCCCCGAAGACCAAAAAACCATGAGTTGAGTAGATCTGATGTTTCCTTGCGGAGATAGCCAATGTTATATCTTGCATTTGTTAGGAAAAACTGCTTATAGCATGAAAAGTGCCCATTGCAGAAAGAGCTCAAATTCGAAAAACAAAAACATATTCAAGTTCCCCATCCTCCCCGAAGACCAAAAAACCATAACTTTTGCAGATCTGATGTTTCCTTGCGGACATAGCCAATGTTATATCTTGCATTTGTTAGGAAAAACTGCTTATAGCATGAAAAGTGCCCACTGCAGAAAGAGCTCAAATTCGAAAAACAAACACATATTCATGTTCCCCATCCTCCCCGAAGACCAAAAATCCATGACTTTTGCAGATCTCATGTTTCCTTGCGGAGACAGCCCATGGTATATCTTGCATTTGTTAGGAAAACCTGCTTTTAGCATGAAAAGTGCCCATTTCAGAAAGAGCTCAAATTCGAAAAACAAACACATATTCATGTTCCCCATCCTCCCCGAAGACCAAAAATCCATGACTTTTGCAGATCTCATGTTTCCTTGCAGAGACAGCCCATGGTATATCTTGCATTTGTTAGGAAAACCTGCTTTTAGCATGAAAAGTGCCCATTTCAGATAGAGGTGAAATTCGAAAAACAAACACATATTCATGTTCCCCCGCCTCCCCGAAGACCAAAAAACCATGAGTTGTGCAGATCTGATGTTTCCTTGCGGAGATAGCCAATGTTATATCTTGCATTTGTTAGGAAAAACTGCTTAGAGCATGAAAAGTGCTCATTTCAGATAGAGGTCAAATTCGAAAAACAAACACATATTCATGTTCTCCATCCTCCCTGAAGACCAAAAAACCATAACTTTTGCAGATCTCATGTTTCCTTGCGGAGATAGCCCATGTTATATCTTGCATTTGTTAGGAAAACCTGCTTTTAGCATGAAAAGTGCCCATTTCAGATAGAGGTCAAATTCGAAATACAAACACATATTCATGTTCCCCCGCCTCCCCGAAGACCAAAAAACCATGAGTTGTGCAGATCTGATGTTTCCTGGCGGAGATAGCCCATGTTATATCTTGCATTTGTTAGGAAAAACTGCTAATAGTATGAAAAGTGCCCATTGCAGAAAGAGCTCAAATTCGAATACCAAACACATATTCATGTTCCCCATCCTCCCCGAAGACCAAAAAACCATGAGTTGTGCAGATCTGATGTTTCCTTGCGGAGATAGCCCATGTTATATCTTGCATTTTTTAGGAAAAACTGCTAATAGTATGAAAAGTGCCCATTGCAGAAAGAGCTCAAATTCGAATAACAAACACATATTCATGTTCCCCATCCTCCCCGAATACCAAAAAACCATGGGTTGTGCAGATCTGATGTTTCCTTGCGGAGATAGCCCATGTTATATTTTGCATTTGTTAGGAAAAACTGCTAATAGTATGAAAAGTGCCCATTGCAGAAAGAGCTCAAATTCGAATAACAAACACATATTCATGTTCCCCATCCTCCCCGAAGACCAAAAAACCATGAGTTGTGCAGATCTCATGTTTCCTTGCGGAGATAGCCAATGTTATATCTTGCATTTGTTAGGAAAAACTGCTTAGAGCATGAAAAGTGCTCATTTCAGATAGAGGTCAAATTCGAAAAACAAACACATATTCATGTTCCCCATCCTCCCCGAAGACCAAAAAACCATAACTTTTGCAGATCTCATGTTTCCGTGCGGAGATAGCCCATGTTATATCTTGCATTTGTTAGGAAAAACTGCTAATAGTATGAAAAGTGCCCATTGCAGAAAGAGCTCAAATTCGAAAAACAAACACATATTCATGTTCCCCCTCCTCCCCGAAGACCAAAAAACCATGAGTTGAGTAGATCTGATGTTTCCTTGCGGAGATAGCCAATGTTATATCTTGCATTTGTTAGGAAAAACTGCTTATAGCATGAAAAGTGCCCATTGCAGAAAGAGCTCAAATTCGAAAAACAAAAACATATTCAAGTTCCCCATCCTCCCCGAAGACCAAAAAACCATAACTTTTGCAGATCTGATGTTTCCTTGCGGACATAGCCAATGTTATATCTTGCATTTGTTAGGAAAAACTGCTTATAGCATGAAAAGTGCCCACTGCAGAAAGAGCTCAAATTCGAAAAACAAACACATATTCATGTTCCCCATCCTCCCCGAAGACCAAAAATCCATGACTTTTGCAGATCTCATGTTTCCTTGCGGAGACAGCCCATGGTATATCTTGCATTTGTTAGGAAAACCTGCTTTTAGCATGAAAAGTGTACATTTCAGAAAGAGCTCAAATTCGAAAAACAAACACATATTCATGTTCCCCATCCTCCCCGAAGACCAAAAATCCATGACTTTTGCAGATCTCATGTTTCCTTGCAGAGACAGCCCATGGTATATCTTGCATTTGTTAGGAAAACCTGCTTTTAGCATGAAAAGTGCCCATTTCAGATAGAGGTCAAATTCGAAAAACAAACACATATTCATGTTCCCCCTCCTCCCCGAAGACCAAAAAACCATGAGTTGAGCAGATCTGATGTTGCCTTGCGGAGAAAGCCAATGTTATATCTTGCATTTGTTAGGAAAAACTGCTTATAGCATGAAAAGTGCCCATTGCAGAAAGAGCTCAAATTCGAAACACAAACACATATTCATGTTCCCCATCCTCCCCAAACACCAAAAATCCATGACTTTTGCAGATCTCATGTTTCCTTGCGGAGATAGCCCATGGTATATCTTGCATTTGTTAGGAAAAACTGCTTATAGCATGAAAAGTGCCCATTGCAGACAGAGCTCAAATTCGAAAAACAAACACATATTCATGTTCCCCATCCTCCCCGAAGACCAAAAATCCATGACTTTTGCAGATCTCATGTTTCCTTGCGGAGATAGCCCATGGTATATCTTGCATTTGTTAGGAAAACCTGCTTATAGCATGAAAAGTGCCCATTTCAGATAGAGGTCAAATTCGAAAAACAAACACATATTCATGTTCCCCCGCCTCCCCGAAGACCAAAAAACCATGAGTTGTGCAGATCTGATGTTTCCTTGCGGAGATAGCCAATGTTATATCTTGAATTTGTTAGGAAAAACTGCTTATAGCATGAAAAGTGCCCATTGCAGAAAGAGCTCAAATTCGAAAAACAAAAACATATTCATGTTCCCCATCCTCCCCGAAGACCAAAAAACCATGACTTTTGCAGATCTCATGTTTCCTTGCGGAGATAGCCCATGTTATATCTTGCATTTGTTAGGAAAAACTGCTTATAGTATGAAAAGTGCCCATTGCAGAAAGAGCTCAAATTCGAAAAACAAACATATATTCATGTTCCCCCGCCTCCCCGAAGACCAAAAAACCATGAGTTGTGCAGATCTGATGTTTCCTTGCGGAGATAGCCAATGTTATATCTTGCATTTGTTAGGAAAACCTGCTAATAGCATGAAAAGTGCCCATTTCAGATAGAGGTCAAATTCGAAAAACAAACACATATTCATGTTCCCCCGCCTCCCCGAATACCAAAAAACCATGAGTTGTGCAGATCTGATGTTTCCTTGCGGATATAGCCCATGTTATATCTTGCATTTGTTAGGAAAAACTGCTAATAGTATGAAAAGTGCCCATTGCAGAAAGAGCTCAAATTCGAATAACAAACACATATTCATGTTCCCCATCCTCCCCGAAGACCAAAAAACAATGAGTTGTGCAGATCTCATGTTTCCTTGCGGAGATAGCCAATGTTATATCTTGCATTTGTTAGGAAAAACTGCTTAGAGCATGAAAAGTGCTCATTTCAGATAGAGGTCAAATTCGAAAAACAAACACATATTCATGTTCCCCATCCTCCCTGAAGACCAAAAAACCATAACTTTTGCAGATCTCATGTTTCCTTGCGGAGATAGCCCATGTTATATCTTGCATTCGTTAGGAAAAACTGCTAATAGCATGAAAAGTGCCCATTGCAGAAAGAGCTCAAATTCGAAAAACAAAAACATATTCATGTTCCCCCGCCTCCCCGAAGACCAAAAAACCATGAGTTGTGCAGATCTGATGTTTCCTTGCGGAGATAGCCCATGTTATATCTTGCATTTGTTAGGAAAAACTGCTTATAGCATGAAAAGTGCCCATTGCAGAAAGAGCTCAAATTCGAAAAACAAACACATATTCATGTTCCCCATCCTCCCCAAAGACCAAAAAACCGTGACTTTTGCAGATCTCATGTTTCCTTGCAGAGATAGCCCATGTTATATCTTGCATTTGTTAGGAAAACCTGCTTATAGCATGAAAAGTGCCCATTTCAGATAGAGGTCAAATTCGAAAAACAAACACATATTCATGTTCCCCCGCCTCCCCGAAGACCAAAAAACCATGAGTTGTGCAGATCTGATGTTTCCTTGCGGAGATAGCCCATGTTACATCTTGCATTTTTTAGGAAAAACTGCTAATAGTATGAAAAGTGTCCATTGCAGAAAGAGCTCAAATTCGAATAACAAACACATATTCATGTTCCCCATCCTCCCCGAATACCAAAAAACCATGGGTTGTGCAGATCTGATGTTTCCTTTGCGGAGATAGCCCATGTTATATCTTGCATTTGTTAGGAAAAACTGCTAATAGTATGAAAAGTGCCCATTGCAGAAAGAGCTCAAATTCGAATAACAAACACATATTCATGTTCCCCATCCTCCCCGAAGACCAAAAAACCATGAGTTGAGTAGATCTGATGTTTCCTTGCGGAGATAGCCAATGTTATATCTTGCATTTGTTAGGAAAAACTGCATATAGCATGAAAAGTGCCCATTGCAGAAAGAGCTCAAATTCGAAAAACAAAAACATATTCAAGTTCCCCATCCTCCCCGAAGACCAAAAAACCATAGCTTTTGCAGATCTGATGTTTCCTTGCGGACATAGCCAATGTTATATCTTGCATTTGTTAGGAAAAACTGCTAATAGCATGAAAAGTGCCCACTGCAGAAAGAGCTCAAATTCGAAAAACAAACACATATTCATGTTCCCCATCCTCCCCGAAGACCAAAAATCCATGACTTTTGCAGATCTCATGTTTCCTTGCGGAGACAGCCCATGGTATATCTTGCATTTGTTAGGAAAACCTGCTTTTAGCATGAAAAGTGCCCATTTCAGAAAGAGCTCAAATTCGAAAAACAAACACATATTCATGTTCCCCATCCTCCCCGAAGACCAAAAATCCATGACTTTTGAAGATCTCATGTTTCCTTGCGGAGACAGCCCATGGTATATCTTGCATTTGTTAGGAAAACCTGCTTTTAGCATGAAAAGTGCCCATTTCAGATAGAGGTCAAATTCGAAAAACAAACACATATTCATGTTCCCCCGCCTCTCCGAAGACCAAAAAACCATGAGTTGTGCAGATCTGATGTTTCCTTGCGGAGATAGCCAATGTTATATCTTGAATTTGTTAGGAAAAACTGCTTATAGCATGAAAAGTGCCCATTGCAGAAAGAGCTCAAATTCGAAAAACAAACACATATTCATGTTCCCCCTCCTCCCCGAAGACCAAAAAACCATGAGTTGAGCAGATCTGATGTTTCCTTGCGGAGATAGCCCATGTTATATCTTGCATTTGTTAGGAGAAACTGCTTATAGCATGAAAAGTGCCCATTGCGGAAAGAGCTCAAATTCGAATAACAAACACATATTCATGTTCCCCATCCTCCCCGAAGACCAAAAAACCATAACTTTTGCAGATCTGATGTTTCCTTGCGGAGATAGCCCATGGTATATCTTGCATTTGTTAGGAAAAACTGCTTATAGCATGAAAAGTGCCCATTTCAGAAAGAGCTCAAATTCGAAAAACAAACACATATTCATGTTCCCCATCCTCCCCGAAGACCAAAAATCCATGACTTTTGCAGATCTCATGTTTCCTTGCAGAGACAGCCCATGGTATATCTTGCATTTGTTAGGAAAACCTGCTTTTAGCATGAAAAGTGCCCATTTCAGATAGAGGTCAAATTCGAAAAACAAACACATATTCATGTTCCCCCGCCTCCCCGAAGACCAAAAAACCATGAGTTGTGCAGATCTGATGTTTCCTTGCGGAGATAGCCAATGTTATATCTTGCATTTGTTAGGAAATACTGCTTAGAGCATGAAAAGTGCTCATTTCAGATAGAGGTCAAATTCGAAAAACAAACACATATTCATGTTCTCCATCCTCCCTGAAGACCAAAAAAACATAACTTTTGCAGATCTCATGTTTCCTTGCGGAGATAGCCCATGTTATATCTTGCATTCGTTAGGAAAAACTGCTAATAGTATGAAAAGTGCCCATTGCAGAAAGAGCTCAAATTCGAAAAACAAACACATATTCATGTTCCCCCTCCTCCCCGAAGACCAAAAAACCATGAGTTGAGCAGATCTGATGTTGCCTTGCGGAGAAAGCCAATGTTATATCTTGCATTTGTTAGGAAAAACTGCTTATAGCATGAAAAGTGCCCATTGCAGAAAGAGCTCAAATTCGAAAAACAAACACATATTCATGTTCCCCATCCTCCCCGAAGACCAAAAATCCATGACTTTTGCAGATCTCATGTTTCCTTACGGAGATAGCCAATGGTATATCTTGCATTTCTTAAGAAAACCTGCTTATAGCATGAAAAGTGCCCATTTCAGATAGAGGTCAAATTCGAAAAACAAACACATATTCGTGTTCCCCCGCCTCCCCGAAGACCAAAAAACCATGAGTTGTGCAGATCTGATGTTTCCTTGCGGAGATAGCCAATGTTATATCTTGAATTTGTTAGGAAAAACTGCTTATAGCATGAAAAGTGCCCATTTCAGATAGAGGTCAAATTCGAAAAACAAAAACATATTCATGTTCCCCCGCCTCCCCGAAGACCAAAAAACCATGAGTTGTGCAGATCTGATGTTTCCTTGCGGAGATAGCCCATGTTACATCTTGCATTTTTTAGGAAAAACTGCTAATAGTATGAAAAGTGCCCATTGCAGAAAGAGCTCAAATTCGAATAACAAACACATATTCATGTTCCCCATCCTCCCCGAATACCAAAAAACCATGGGTTGTGCAGATCTGATGTTTCCTTGCGGAGATAGCCCATGTTATATCTTGCATTTGTTAGGAAAAACTGCTAATAGTATGAAAAGTGCCCATTGCAGAAAGAGCTCAAATTCGAATAACAAACACATATTCGTGTTCCCCCGCCTCCCCGAAGACCAAAAAACCATGAGTTGTGCAGATCTGATGTTTCCTTGCGGAGATAGCCCATGTTATATCTTGAATTTGTTAGGAAAAACTGCTTATAGCATGAAAAGTGCCCATTGCAGAAAGAGCTCAAATTCGAAAAACAAAAACATATTCATGTTCCCCATCCTCCCCGAATACCAAAAAACATGAGTTGTGCAGATCTGATGTTTCCTTGCGGAGATAGCCCATGTTATATCTTGCATTTGTTAGGAAAAACTGCTAATAGTATGAAAAGTGCCCATTGCAGAAAGAGCTCAAATTCGAATACCAAACACATATTCATGTTCCCCATCCTCCCCGAAGACCAAAAAACCATGAGTTCTGCAGATCTCATGTTTCCTTGCGGAGATAGCCAATGTTATATCTTGAATTTGTTAGGAAAAACTGCTTATAGCATGAAAAGTGCCCATTGCAGAAAGAGCTCAAATTCGAAAAACAAAAACATATTCATGTTCCCCATCCTCCCCGAAGACCAAAAAACCATAACGTTTGCAGATCTCATGTTTCCTTGCGGAGATAGCCCATGTTATATCTTGCATTTGTTAGGAAAAACTGCTTATAGCATGAAAAGTGCGCATTGCAGAAAGAGCTCAAATTCGAAAAACAAACACATATTCATGTTCCCCCGCCTCCCCGAATACCAAAAAACCATGAGTTGTGCAGATCTGATGTTTCCTTGCGGAGATAGCCCATGTTATATCTTGCATTTGTTAGGAAAAACTGCTAATAGTATGAAAAGTGCCCATTGCAGAAAGAGCTCAAATTCGAATAACAAACACATATTCATGTTCCCCATCCTCCCCGAATACCAAAAAACCATGAGTTGTGCAGATCTGATGTTTCCTTGCGGAGATAGCCCATGTTATATCTTGCATTTGTTAGGAAAAACTGCTAATAGTATGAAAAGTGCCCATTGCAGAAAGAGCTCAAATTCGAATAACAAACACATATTCATGTTCCCCATCCTCCCCGAAGACCAAAAAACCATGAGTTGTGCAGATCTCATGTTTCCTTGCGGAGATAGCCAATGTTATATCTTGCATTTGTTAGGAAAAACTGCTTAGAGCATGAAAAGTGCTCATTTCAGATAGAGGTCAAATTCGAAAAACAAACACATATTCATGTTCCCCATCCTCCCCGAAGACCAAAAAACCATAACTTTTGCAGATCTCATGTTTCCTTGCGGAGATAGCCCATGTTATATCTTGCATTCGTTAGGAAAAACTGCTAATAGTATGAAAAGTGCCCATTGCAGAAAGAGCTCAAATTCGAAAAACAAACACATATTCATGTTCCCCCTCCTCCCCGAAGACCAAAAAACCATGAGTTGAGCAGATCTGATGTTGCCTTGCGGAGAAAGCCAATGTTATATCTTGCATTTGTTAGGAAAAACTGCTAATAGTATGAAAAGTGCCCATTGCAGAAAGAGCTCAAATTCGAAAAACAAACACATATTCATGTTCCCCATCCTCCCCAAACACCAAAAATCCATGACTTTTGCAGATCTCATGTTTCCTTGCGGAGATAGCCCATGGTATATCTTGCATTTGTTAGGAAAAACTGCTTATAGCATGAAAAGTGCCCATTGCAGAAAGAGCTCAAATTCGAAAAACAAACACATATTCATGTTCCCCATCCTCCCCGAAGACCAAAAATCCATGACTTTTGCAGATCTCATGTTTCCTTGCGGAGATAGCCCATGGTATATCTTGCATTTGTTAGGAAAACCTGCTTATAGCATGAAAAGTGCCCATTTCAGATAGAGGTCAAATTCGAAAAACAAACACATATTCATGTTCCCCCGCCTCCCCGAAGACCAAAAAACCATGAGTTGTGCAGATCTGATGTTTCCTTGCGGAGATAGCCAATGTTATATCTTGAATTTGTTAGGAAAAACTGCTTATAGCATGAAAAGTGCCCATTGCAGAAAGAGCTCAAATTCGAAAAACAAAAACATATTCATGTTCCCCATCCTCCCCGAAGACCAAAAAACTATAACGTTTGCAGATCTCATGTTTCCTTGCGAAGATAGCCCATGTTATATCTTGCATTTGTTAGGAAAAACTGCTTATAGCATGAAAAGTGCCCATTGCGGAAAGAGCTCAAATTCGAAAAACAAACACATATTCATGTTCCCCATCGGGGAACATGAAGACCAAAAAACCATGACTTTTGCAGATCTCATGTTTCCTTGCGGAGATAGCCCATGTTATATCTTGCATTTGTTAGGAAAAACTGCTTATAGTATGAAAAGTGCCCATTGCAGAAAGAGCTCAAATTCGAAAAACAAACATATATTCATGTTCCCCCGCCTCCCCGAAGACCAAAAAACCATGAGTTGTGCAGATCTGATGTTTCCTTGCGGAGATAGCCAATGTTATATCTTGCATTTGTTAGGAAAACCTGCTAATAGCATGAAAAGTGCCCATTTCAGATAGAGGTCAAATTCGAAAAACAAACACATATTCATGTTCCCCCGCCTCCCCGAATACCAAAAAACCATGAGTTGTGCAGATCTGATGTTTCCTTGCGGAGATAGCCCATGTTATATCTTGCATTTGTTAGGAAAAACTGCTAATAGTATGAAAAGTGCCCATTGCAGAAAGAGCTCAAATTCGAATAACAAACACATATTCATGTTCCCCATCCTCCCCGAATACCAAAAAACCATGAGTTGTGCAGATCTGATGTTTCCTTGCGGAGATAGCCCATGTTATATCTTGCATTTGTTAGGAAAAACTGCTAATAGTATGAAAAGTGCCCATTGCAGAAAGAGCTCAAATTCGAATAACAAACACATATTCATGTTCCCCATCCTCCCCGAAGACCAAAAAACCATGAGTTGTGCAGATCTCATGTTTCCTTGCGGAGATAGCCAATGTTATATCTTGCATTTGTTAGGAAAAACTGCTTAGAGCATGAAAAGTGCTCATTTCAGATAGAGGTCAAATTCGAAAAACAAACACATATTCATGTTCCCCATCCTCCCCGAAGACCAAAAAACCATAACTTTTGCAGATCTCATGTTTCCGTGCGGAGATAGCCCATGTTATATCTTGCATTTGTTAGGAAAAACTGCTAATAGTATGAAAAGTGCAGATTGCAGAAAGAACTCAAATACGAAAAACAAACACATATTCATGTTCCCCCTCCTCCCCGAAGACCAAAAAACCATGAGTTGAGTAGATCTGATGTTTCCTTGCGGACATAGCCAATGTTATATCTTGCATTTGTTAGGAAAAACTGCTTATAGCATGAAAAGTGCCCACTGCAGAAAGAGCTCAAATTCGAAAAACAAACACATATTCATGTTCCCCATCCTCCCCGAAGACCAAAAATCCATGACTTTTGCAGATCTCATGTTTCCTTGCGGAGACAGCCCATGGTATATCTTGCATTTGTTAGGAAAACCTGCTTTTAGCATGAAAAGTGCCCATTTCAGAAAGAGCTCAAATTCGAAAAACAAACACATATTCATGTTCCCCATCCTCCCCGAAGACCAAAAATCCATGACTTTTGCAGATCTCATGTTTCCTTGCAGAGACAGCCCATGGTATATCTTGCATTTGTTAGGAAAACCTGCTTTTAGCATGAAAAGTGCCCATTTCAGATAGAGGTCAAATTCGAAAAACAAACACATATTCATGTTCCCCCGCCTCCCCGAAGACCAAAAAACCATGAGTTGTGCAGATCTGATGTTTCCTTGCGGAGATAGCCAATGTTATATCTTGCATTTGTTAGGAAAAACTGCTAATAGTATGAAAAGTGCCCATTGCAGAAAGAGCTCAAATTCGAATAACAAACACATATTCATGTTCCCCATCCTCCCCGAAGACCAAAAAACCATGAGTTGTGCAGATCTCATGTTTCCTTGCGGAGATAGCCAATGTTATATCTTGCATTTGTTAGGAAAAACTGCTTAGAGCATGAAAAGTGCTCATTTCAGATAGAGGTCAAATTCGAAAAACAAACACATATTCATGTTCTCCATCCTCCCTGAAGACCAAAAAACCATAACTTTTGCAGATCTCATGTTTCCTTGCGGAGATAGCCCATGTTATATCTTGCATTCGTTAGGAAAAACTGCTAATAGTATGAAAAGTGCCCATTGCAGAAAGAGCTCAAATACGAAAAACAAACACATATTCATGTTCCCCCTCCTCCCCGAAGACCAAAAAACCATGAGTTGAGCAGATCTGATGTTGCCTTGCGGAGAAAGCCAATGTTATATCTTGCATTTGTTAGGAAAAACTGCTTATAGCATGAAAAGTGCCCATTGCAGAAAGAGCTCAAATTCGAAAAACAAACACATATTCATGTTCCCCATCCTCCCCGAAGACCAAAAATCCATGACTTTTGCAGATCTCATGTTTCCTTACGGAGATAGCCAATGGTATATCTTGCATTTCTTAAGAAAACCTGCTTATAGCATGAAAAGTGCCCATTTCAGATAGAGGTCAAATTCGAAAAACAAACACATATTCGTGTTCCCCCGCCTCCCCGAAGACCAAAAAACCATGAGTTGTGCAGATCTGATGTTTCCTTGCGGAGATAGCCAATGTTATATCTTGAATTTGTTAGGAAAAACTGCTTATAGCATGAAAAGTGCCCATTTCAGATAGAGGTCAAATTCGAAAAACAAAAACATATTCATGTTCCCCCGCCTCCCCGAAGACCAAAAAACCATGAGTTGTGCAGATCTGATGTTTCCTTGCGGAGATAGCCCATGTTACATCTTGCATTTTTTAGGAAAAACTGCTAATAGTATGAAAAGTGCCCATTGCAGAAAGAGCTCAAATTCGAATAACAAACACATATTCATGTTCCCCATCCTCCCCGAATACCAAAAAACCATGGGTTGTGCAGATCTGATGTTTCCTTGCGGAGATAGCCCATGTTATATCTTGCATTTGTTAGGAAAAACTGCTAATAGTATGAAAAGTGCCCATTGCAGAAAGAGCTCAAATTCGAATAACAAACACATATTCATGTTCCCCATCCTCCCCGAATACCAAAAAACCATGAGTTGTGCAGATCTGATGTTTCCTTGCGGAGATAGCCCATGTTATATCTTGCATTTGTTAGGAAAAACTGCTAATAGTATGAAAAGTGCCCATTGCAGAAAGAGCTCAAATTCGAATAACAAACACATATTCATGTTCCCCATCCTCCCCGAAGACCAAAAAACCATGAGTTGTGCAGATCTCATGTTTCCTTGCGGAGATAGCCAATGTTATATCTTGCATTTGTTAGGAAAAACTGCTTAGAGCATGAAAAGTGCTCATTTCAGATAGAGGTCAAATTCGAAAAACAAACACATATTCATGTTCCCCATCCTCCCCGAAGACCAAAAAACCGTGACTTTTGCAGATCTCATGTTTCCTTGCAGAGATAGCCCATGTTATATCTTGCATTTGTTAGGAAAACCTGCTTTTAGCATGAAAAGTGCCCATTTCAGATAGAGGTCAAATTCGAAAAACAAACACATATTCATGTTCCCCCGCCTCCCCGAAGACCAAAAAACCATGAGTTGTGCAGATCTGATGTTTCCTGGCGGAGATAGCCCATGTTATATCTTGCATTTGTTAGGAAAAACTGCTAATAGTATGAAAAGTGCCCATTGCAGAAAGAGCTCAAATTCGAATACCAAACACATATTCATGTTCCCCATCCTCCCCGAAGACCAAAAAACCATGAGTTGTGCAGATCTGATGTTTCCTTGCGGAGATAGCCCATGTTATATCTTGCATTTTTTAGGAAAAACTGCTAATAGTATGAAAAGTGCCCATTGCAGAAAGAGCTCAAATTCGAATAACAAACACATATTCATGTTCCCCATCCTCCCTGAATACCAAAAAACCATGGGTTGTGCAGATCTGATGTTTCCTTGCGGAGATAGCCCATGTTATATCTTGCATTTGTTAGGAAAAACTGCTAATAGTATGAAAAGTGCCCATTGCAGAAAGAGCTCAAATTCGAATAACAAACACATATTCATGTTCCCCATCCTCCCCGAAGACCAAAAAACCATGAGTTGTGCAGATCTCATGTTTCCTTGCGGAGATAGCCAATGTTATATCTTGCATTTGTTAGGAAAAACTGCTTAGAGCATGAAAAGTGGTCATTTCAGATAGAGGTCAAATTCGAAAAACAAACACATATTCATGTTCCCCATCCTCCCCGAAGACCAAAAAACCATAACTTTTGCAGATCTCATGTTTCCGTGCGGAGATAGCCCATGTTATATCTTGCATTTGTTAGGAAAAACTGCTAATAGTATGAAAAGTGCCCATTGCAGAAAGAGCTCAAATTCGAAAAACAAACACATATTCATGTTCCCCCTCCTCCCCGAAGACCAAAAAACCATGAGTTGAGTAGATCTGATGTTTCCTTGCGGAGATAGCCAATGTTATATCTTGCATTTGTTAGGAAAAACTGCTTATAGCATGAAAAGTGCCCATTGCAGAAAGAGCTCAAATTCGAAAAACAAAAACATATTCAAGTTCCCCATCCTCCCCGAAGACCAAAAAACCATAACTTTTGCAGATCTGATGTTTCCTTGCGGACATAGCCAATGTTATATCTTGCATTTGTTAGGAAAAACTGCTTATAGCATGAAAAGTGCCCACTGCAGAAAGAGCTCAAATTCGAAAAACAAACACATATTCATGTTCCCCATCCTCCCCGAAGACCAAAAATCCATGACTTTTGCAGATCTCATGTTTCCTTGCGGAGACAGCCCATGGTATATCTTGCATTTGTTAGGAAAACCTGCTTTTAGCATGAAAAGTGCCCATTTCAGAAAGAGCTCAAATTCGAAAAACAAACACATATTCATGTTCCCCATCCTCCCCGAAGACCAAAAATCCATGACTTTTGCAGATCTCATGTTTCCTTGCAGAGACAGCCCATGGTATATCTTGCATTTGTTAGGAAAACCTGCTTTTAGCATGAAAAGTGCCCATTTCAGATAGAGGTGAAATTCGAAAAACAAACACATATTCATGTTCCCCCGCCTCCCCGAAGACCAAAAAACCATGAGTTGTGCAGATCTGATGTTTCCTTGCGGAGATAGCCAATGTTATATCTTGCATTTGTTAGGAAAAACTGCTTAGAGCATGAAAAGTGCTCATTTCAGATAGAGGTCAAATTCGAAAAACAAACACATATTCATGTTCTCCATCCTCCCTGAAGACCAAAAAACCATAACTTTTGCAGATCTCATGTTTCCTTGCGGAGATAGCCCATGTTATATCTTGCATTTGTTAGGAAAACCTGCTTTTAGCATGAAAAGTGCCCATTTCAGATAGAGGTCAAATTCGAAAAACAAACACATATTCATGTTCCCCCGCCTCCCCGAAGACCAAAAAACCATGAGTTGTGCAGATCTGATGTTTCCTGGCGGAGATAGCCCATGTTATATCTTGCATTTGTTAGGAAAAACTGCTAATAGTATGAAAAGTGCCCATTGCAGAAAGAGCTCAAATTCGAATACCAAACACATATTCATGTTCCCCATCCTCCCCGAAGACCAAAAAACCATGAGTTGTGCAGATCTGATGTTTCCTTGCGGAGATAGCCCATGTTATATCTTGCATTTTTTAGGAAAAACTGCTAATAGTATGAAAAGTGCCCATTGCAGAAAGAGCTCAAATTCGAATAACAAACACATATTCATGTTCCCCATCCTCCCCGAATACCAAAAAACCATGGGTTGTGCAGATCTGATGTTTCCTTGCGGAGATAGCCCATGTTATATCTTGCATTTGTTAGGAAAAACTGCTAATAGTATGAAAAGTGCCCATTGCAGAAAGAGCTCAAATTCGAATAACAAACACATATTCATGTTCCCCATCCTCCCCGAAGACCAAAAAACCATGAGTTGTGCAGATCTCATGTTTCCTTGCGGAGATAGCCAATGTTATATCTTGCATTTGTTAGGAAAAACTGCTTAGAGCATGAAAAGTGCTCATTTCAGATAGAGGTCAAATTCGAAAAACAAACACATATTCATGTTCCCCATCCTCCCCGAAGACCAAAAAACCATAACTTTTGCAGATCTCATGTTTCCGTGCGGAGATAGCCCATGTTATATCTTGCATTTGTTAGGAAAAACTGCTAATAGTATGAAAAGTGCCCATTGCAGAAAGAGCTCAAATTCGAAAAACAAACACATATTCATGTTCCCCCTCCTCACCGAAGACCAAAAAACCATGAGTTGAGTAGATCTGATGTTTCCTTGCGGAGATAGCCAATGTTATATCTTGCATTTGTTAGGAAAAACTGCTTATAGCATGAAAAGTGCCCATTGCAGAAAGAGCTCAAATTCGAAAAACAAAAACATATTCAAGTTCCCCATCCTCCCCGAAGACCAAAAAACCATAACTTTTGCAGATCTGATGTTTCCTTGCGGACATAGCCAATGTTATATCTTGCATTTGTTAGGAAAAACTGCTTATAGCATGAAAAGTGCCCACTGCAGAAAGAGCTCAAATTCGAAAAACAAACACATATTCATGTTCCCCATCCTCCCCGAAGACCAAAAATCCATGACTTTTGCAGATCTCATGTTTCCTTGCGGAGACAGCCCATGGTATATCTTGCATTTGTTAGGAAAACCTGCTTTTAGCATGAAAAGTGTACATTTCAGAAAGAGCTCAAATTCGAAAAACAAACACATATTCATGTTCCCCATCCTCCCCGAAGACCAAAAATCCATGACTTTTGCAGATCTCATGTTTCCTTGCAGAGACAGCCCATGGTATATCTTGCATTTGTTAGGAAAACCTGCTTTTAGCATGAAAAGTGCCCATTTCAGATAGAGGTCAAATTCGAAAAACAAACACATATTCATGTTCCCCCGCCTCCCCGAAGACCAAAAAACCATGAGTTGTGCAGATCTGATGTTTCCTTGCGGAGATAGCCAATGTTATATCTTGCATTTGTTAGGAAAAACTGCTTAGAGCATGAAAAGTGCTCATTTCAGATAGAGGTCAAATTCGAAAAACAAACACATATTCATGTTCTCCATCCTCCCTGAAGACCAAAAAACCATAACTTTTGCAGATCTCATGTTTCCTTGCGGAGATAGCCCATGTTATATCTTGCATTCGTTAGGAAAAACTGCTAATAGTATGAAAAGTGCCCATTGCAGAAAGAGCTCAAATTCGAAAAACAAACACATATTCATGTTCCCCCTCCTCCCCGAAGACCAAAAAACCATGAGTTGAGCAGATCTGATGTTGCCTTGCGGAGAAAGCCAATGTTATATCTTGCATTTGTTAGGAAAAACTGCTTATAGCATGAAAAGTGCCCATTGCAGAAAGAGCTCAAATTCGAAAAACAAACACATATTCATGTTCCCCATCCTCCCCGAAGACCAAAAATCCATGACTTTTGCAGATCTCATGTTTCCTTACGGAGATAGCCAATGGTATATCTTGCATTTCTTAAGAAAACCTGCTTATAGCATGAAAAGTGCCCATTTCAGATAGAGGTCAAATTCGAAAAACAAACACATATTCGTGTTCCCCCGCCTCCCCGAAGACCAAAAAACCATGAGTTGTGCAGATCTGATGTTTCCTTGCGGAGATAGCCAATGTTATATCTTGAATTTGTTAGGAAAAACTGCTTATAGCATGAAAAGTGCCCATTTCAGATAGAGGTCAAATTCGAAAAACAAAAACATATTCATGTTCCCCCGCCTCCCCGAAGACCAAAAAACCATGAGTTGTGCAGATCTGATGTTTCCTTGCGGAGATAGCCCATGTTACATCTTGCATTTTTTAGGAAAAACTGCTAATAGTATGAAAAGTGCCCATTGCAGAAAGAGCTCAAATTCGAATAACAAACACATATTCATGTTCCCCATCCTCCCCGAATACCAAAAAACCATGGGTTGTGCAGATCTGATGTTTCCTTGCGGAGATAGCCCATGTTATATCTTGAATTTGTTAGGAAAAACTGCTTATAGCATGAAAAGTGCCCATTGCAGAAAGAGCTCAAATTCGAAAAACAAAAACATATTCATGTTCCCCATCCTCCCCGAATACCAAAAAACCATGAGTTGTGCAGATCTGATGTTTCCTTGCGGAGATAGCCCATGTTATATCTTGCATTTGTTAGGAAAAACTGCTAATAGTATGAAAAGTGCCCATTGCAGAAAGAGCTCAAATTCGAATACCAAACACATATTCATGTTCCCCATCCTCCCAGAAGACCAAAAAACCATGAGTTCTGCAGATCTCATGTTTCCTTGCGGAGATAGCCAATGTTAAATCTTGCATTTGTAAGGAAAAACTGCTTAGAGCATGAAAAGTGCTCATTTCAGATAGAGGTCAAATTCGAAAAACAAACACATATTCATGTTCCCCATCCTCCCCGAAGACCAAAAAACCATAACTTTTGCAGATCTCATGTTTCCTTGCGGAGATAGCCCATGTTATATCTTGCATTTGTTAGGAAAAACTGCTAATAGTATGAAAACTGCCCATTGCAGAAAGAGCTCAAATTCGAAAAACAAACACATATTCATGTTCCCCCTCCTCCCCGAAGACCAAAAAACCATGAGTTGAGCAGATCTGATGTTGCCTTGCGGAGAAAGCCAATGTTATATCTTGCATTTGTTAGGAAAAACTGCTTATAGCATGAAAAGTGCCCATTGCAGAAAGAGCTCAAATTCGAAACACAAACACATATTCATGTTCCCCATCCTCCCCAAACACCAAAAATCCATGACTTTTGCAGATCTCATGTTTCCTTGCGGAGATAGCCCATGGTATATCTTGCATTTGTTAGGAAAAACTGCTTATAGCATGAAAAGTGCCCATTGCAGACAGAGCTCAAATTCGAAAAACAAACACATATTCATGTTCCCCATCCTCCCCGAAGACCAAAAATCCATGACTTTTGCAGATCTCATGTTTCCTTGCGGAGATAGCCCATGGTATATCTTGCATTTGTTAGGAAAACCTGCTTATAGCATGAAAAGTGCCCATTTCAGATAGAGGTCAAATTCGAAAAACAAACACATATTCATGTTCCCCCGCCTCCCCGAAGACCAAAAAACCATGAGTTGTGCAGATCTGATGTTTCCTTGCGGAGATAGCCAATGTTATATCTTGAATTTGTTAGGAAAAACTGCTTATAGCATGAAAAGTGCCCATTGCAGAAAGAGCTCAAATTCGAAAAACAAAAACATATTCATGTTCCCCATCCTCCCCGAAGACCAAAAAACTATAACGTTTGCAGATCTCATGTTTCCTTGCGGAGATAGCCCATGTTATATCTTGCATTTGTTAGGAAAAACTGCTTATCGCATGAAAAGTGCCCATTGCGGAAAGAGCTCAAATTCGAAAAACAAACACATATTCATGTTCCCCATCGGGGAACATGAAGACCAAAAAACCATGACTTTTGCAGATCTCATGTTTCCTTGCGGAGATAGCCCATGTTATATCTTGCATTTGTTAGGAAAAACTGCTTATAGTATGAAAAGTGCCCATTGCAGAAAGAGCTCAAATTCGAAAAACAAACATATATTCATGTTCCCCCGCCTCCCCGAAGACCAAAAAACCATGAGTTGTGCAGATCTGATGTTTCCTTGCGGAGATAGCCAATGTTATATCTTGCATTTGTTAGGAAAACCTGCTAATAGCATGAAAAGTGCCCATTTCAGATAGAGGTCAAATTCGAAAAACAAACACATATTCATGTTCCCCCGCCTCCCCGAATACCAAAAAACCATGAGTTGTGCAGATCTGATGTTTCCTTGCGGATATAGCCCATGTTATATCTTGCATTTGTTAGGAAAAACTGCTAATAGTATGAAAAGTGCCCATTGCAGAAAGAGCTCAAATTCGAATAACAAACACATATTCATGTTCCCCATCCTCCCCGAAGACCAAAAAACAATGAGTTGTGCAGATCTCATGTTTCCTTGCGGAGATAGCCAATGTTATATCTTGCATTTGTTAGGAAAAACTGCTTAGAGCATGAAAAGTGCTCATTTCAGATAGAGGTCAAATTCGAAAAACAAACACATATTCATGTTCCCCATCCTCCCCGAAGACCAAAAAACCATAACTTTTGCAGATCTCATGTTTCCTTGCGGAGATAGCCCATGTTATATCTTGCATTCGTTAGGAAAAACTGCTAATAGCATGAAAAGTGCCCATTGCAGAAAGAGCTCAAATTCGAAAAACAAAAACATATTCATGTTCCCCCGCCTCCCCGAAGACCAAAAAACCATGAGTTGTGCAGATCTGATGTTTCCTTGCGGAGATAGCCCATGTTATATCTTGCATTTGTTAGGAAAAACTGCTTATAGCATGAAAAGTGCCCATTGCAGAAAGAGCTCAAATTCGAAAAACAAACACATATTCATGTTCCCCATCCTCCCCGAAGACCAAAAAACCGTGACTTTTGCAGATCTCATGTTTCCTTGCAGAGATAGCCCATGTTATATCTTGCATTTGTTAGGAAAACCTGCTTATAGCATGAAAAGTGCCCATTTCAGATAGAGGTCAAATTCGAAAAACAAACACATATTCATGTTCCCCCGCCTCCCCGAAGACCAAAAAACCATGAGTTGTGCAGATCTGATGTTTCCTTGCGGAGATAGCCCATGTTACATCTTGCATTTTTTAGGAAAAACTGCTAATAGTATGAAAAGTGTCCATTGCAGAAAGAGCTCAAATTCGAATAACAAACACATATTCATGTTCCCCATCCTCCCCGAATACCAAAAAACCATGGGTTGTGCAGATCTGATGTTTCCTTTGCGGAGATAGCCCATGTTATATCTTGCATTTGTTAGGAAAAACTGCTAATAGTATGAAAAGTGCCCATTGCAGAAAGAGCTCAAATTCGAATAACAAACACATATTCATGTTCCCCATCCTCCCCGAAGACCAAAAAACCATGAGTTGAGTAGATCTGATGTTTCCTTGCGGAGATAGCCAATGTTATATCTTGCATTTGTTAGGAAAAACTGCTTATAGCATGAAAAGTGCCCATTGCAGAAAGAGCTCAAATTCGAAAAACAAAAACATATTCAAGTTCCCCATCCTCCCCGAAGACCAAAAAACCATAGCTTTTGCAGATCTGATGTTTCCTTGCGGACATAGCCAATGTTATATCTTGCATTTGTTAGGAAAAACTGCTTATAGCATGAAAAGTGCCCACTGCAGAAAGAGCTCAAATTCGAAAAACAAACACATATTCATGTTCCCCATCCTCCCCGAAGACCAAAAATCCATGACTTTTGCAGATCTCATGTTTCCTTGCGGAGACAGCCCATGGTATATCTTGCATTTGTTAGGAAAACCTGCTTTTAGCATGAAAAGTGCCCATTTCAGAAAGAGCTCAAATTCGAAAAACAAACACATATTCATGTTCCCCATCCTCCCCGAAGACCAAAAATCCATGACTTTTGAAGATCTCATGTTTCCTTGCGGAGACAGCCCATGGTATATCTTGCATTTGTTAGGAAAACCTGCTTTTAGCATGAAAAGTGCCCATTTCAGATAGAGGTCAAATTCGAAAAACAAACACATATTCATGTTCCCCCGCCTCTCCGAAGACCAAAAAACCATGAGTTGTGCAGATCTGATGTTTCCTTGCGGAGATAGCCAATGTTATATCTTGAATTTGTTAGGAAAAACTGCTTATAGCATGAAAAGTGCCCATTGCAGAAAGAGCTCAAATTCGAAAAACAAACACATATTCATGTTCCCCCTCCTCCCCGAAGACCAAAAAACCATGAGTTGAGCAGATCTGATGTTTCCTTGCGGAGATAGCCCATGTTATATCTTGCATTTGTTAGGAGAAACTGCTTATAGCATGAAAAGTGCCCATTGCGGAAAGAGCTCAAATTCGAATAACAAACACATATTCATGTTCCCCATCCTCCCCGAAGACCAAAAAACCATAACTTTTGCAGATCTGATGTTTCCTTGCGGAGATAGCCCATGGTATATCTTGCATTTGTTAGGAAAAACTGCTTATAGCATGAAAAGTGCCCATTTCAGAAAGAGCTCAAATTCGAAAAACAAACACATATTCATGTTCCCCATCCTCCCCGAAGACCAAAAATCCATGACTTTTGCAGATCTCATGTTTCCTTGCAGAGACAGCCCATGGTATATCTTGCATTTGTTAGGAAAACCTGCTTTTAGCATGAAAAGTGCCCATTTCAGATAGAGGTCAAATTCGAAAAACAAACACATATTCATGTTCCCCCGCCTCCCCGAAGACCAAAAAACCATGAGTTGTGCAGATCTGATGTTTCCTTGCGGAGATAGCCAATGTTATATCTTGCATTTGTTAGGAAAAACTGCTTAGAGCATGAAAAGTGCTCATTTCAGATAGAGGTCAAATTCGAAAAACAAACACATATTCATGTTCTCCATCCTCCCTGAAGACCAAAAAAACATAACTTTTGCAGATCTCATGTTTCCTTGCGGAGATAGCCCATGTTATATCTTGCATTCGTTAGGAAAAACTGCTAATAGTATGAAAAGTGCCCATTGCAGAAAGAGCTCAAATTCGAAAAACAAACACATATTCATGTTCCCCCTCCTCCCCGAAGACCAAAAAACCATGAGTTGAGCAGATCTGATGTTGCCTTGCGGAGAAAGCCAATGTTATATCTTGCATTTGTTAGGAAAAACTGCTTATAGCATGAAAAGTGCCCATTGCAGAAAGAGCTCAAATTCGAAAAACAAACACATATTCATGTTCCCCATCCTCCCCGAAGACCAAAAATCCATGACTTTTGCAGATCTCATGTTTCCTTACGGAGATAGCCAATGGTATATCTTGCATTTCTTAAGAAAACCTGCTTATAGCATGAAAAGTGCCCATTTCAGATAGAGGTCAAATTCGAAAAACAAACACATATTCGTGTTCCCCCGCCTCCCCGAAGACCAAAAAACCATGAGTTGTGCAGATCTGATGTTTCCTTGCGGAGATAGCCAATGTTATATCTTGAATTTGTTAGGAAAAACTGCTTATAGCATGAAAAGTGCCCATTTCAGATAGAGGTCAAATTCGAAAAACAAAAACATATTCATGTTCCCCCGCCTCCCCGAAGACCAAAAAACCATGAGTTGTGCAGATCTGATGTTTCCTTGCGGAGATAGCCCATGTTACATCTTGCATTTTTTAGGAAAAACTGCTAATAGTATGAAAAGTGCCCATTGCAGAAAGAGCTCAAATTCGAATAACAAACACATATTCATGTTCCCCATCCTCCCCGAATACCAAAAAACCATGGGTTGTGCAGATCTGATGTTTCCTTGCGGAGATAGCCCATGTTATATCTTGCATTTGTTAGGAAAAACTGCTAATAGTATGAAAAGTGCCCATTGCAGAAAGAGCTCAAATTCGAATAACAAACACATATTCGTGTTCCCCCGCCTCCCCGAAGACCAAAAAACCATGAGTTGTGCAGATCTGATGTTTCCTTGCGGAGATAGCCCATGTTATATCTTGAATTTGTTAGGAAAAACTGCTTATAGCATGAAAAGTGCCCATTGCAGAAAGAGCTCAAATTCGAAAAACAAAAACATATTCATGTTCCCCATCCTCCCCGAATACCAAAAAACATGAGTTGTGCAGATCTGATGTTTCCTTGCGGAGATAGCCCATGTTATATCTTGCATTTGTTAGGAAAAACTGCTAATAGTATGAAAAGTGCCCATTGCAGAAAGAGCTCAAATTCGAATACCAAACACATATTCATGTTCCCCATCCTCCCCGAAGACCAAAAAACCATGAGTTCTGCAGATCTCATGTTTCCTTGCGGAGATAGCCAATGTTAAATCTTGCATTTGTAAGGAAAAACTGCTTAGAGCATGAAAAGTGCTCATTTCAGATAGAGGTCAAATTCGAAAAACAAACACATATTCATGTTCCCCATCCTCCCCGAAGACCAAAAAACCATAACTTTTGCAGATCTCATGTTTCCTTGCGGAGATAGCCCATGTTATATCTTGCATTTGTTAGGAAAAACTGCTAATAGTATGAAAACTGCCCATTGCAGAAAGAGCTCAAATTCGAAAAACAAACACATATTCATGTTCCCCCTCCTCCCCGAAGACCAAAAAACCATGAGTTGAGCAGATCTGATGTTGCCTTGCGGAGAAAGCCAATGTTATATCTTGCATTTGTTAGGAAAAACTGCTTATAGCATGAAAAGTGCCCATTGCAGAAAGAGCTCAAATTCGAAACACAAACACATATTCATGTTCCCCATCCTCCCCAAACACCAAAAATCCATGACTTTTGCAGATCTCATGTTTCCTTGCGGAGATAGCCCATGGTATATCTTGCATTTGTTAGGAAAAACTGCTTATAGCATGAAAAGTGCCCATTGCAGAAAGAGCTCAAATTCGAAAAACAAACACATATTCATGTTCCCCATCCTCCCCGAAGACCAAAAATCCATGACTTTTGCAGATCTCATGTTTCCTTGCGGAGATAGCCCATGGTATATCTTGCATTTGTTAGGAAAACCTGCTTATAGCATGAAAAGTGCCCATTTCAGATAGAGGTCAAATTCGAAAAACAAACACATATTCATGTTCCCCCGCCTCCCCGAAGACCAAAAAACCATGAGTTGTGCAGATCTGATGTTTCCTTGCGGAGATAGCCAATGTTATATCTTGAATTTGTTAGGAAAAACTGCTTATAGCATGAAAAGTGCCCATTGCAGAAAGAGCTCAAATTCGAAAAACAAAAACATATTCATGTTCCCCATCCTCCCCGAAGACCAAAAAACTATAACGTTTGCAGATCTCATGTTTCCTTGCGGAGATAGCCCATGTTATATCTTGCATTTGTTAGGAAAAACTGCTTATAGCATGAAAAGTGCCCATTGCGGAAAGAGCTCAAATTCGAAAAACAAACACATATTCATGTTCCCCATCGGGGAACATGAAGACCAAAAAACCATGACTTTTGCAGATCTCATGTTTCCTTGCGGAGATAGCCCATGTTATATCTTGCATTTGTTAGGAAAAACTGCTTATAGTATGAAAAGTGCCCATTGCAGAAAGAGCTCAAATTCGAAAAACAAACATATATTCATGTTCCTCCGCCTCCCCGAAGACCAAAAAACCATGAGTTGTGCAGATCTGATGTTTCCTTGCGGAGATAGCCAATGTTATATCTTGCATTTGTTAGGAAAACCTGCTAATAGCATGAAAAGTGCCCATTTCAGATAGAGGTCAAATTCGAAAAACAAACACATATTCATGTTCCCCCGCCTCCCCGAATACCAAAAAACCATGAGTTGTGCAGATCTGATGTTTCCTTGCGGATATAGCCCATCTTATATCTTGCATTTGTTAGGAAAAACTGCTAATAGTATGAAAAGTGCCCATTGCAGAAAGAGCTCAAATTCGAATAACAAACACATATTCATGTTCCCCATCCTCCCCGAAGACCAAAAAACAATGAGTTGTGCAGATCTCATGTTTCCTTGCGGAGATAGCCCATGTTATATCTTGCATTCGTTAGGAAAAACTGCTAATAGCATGAAAAGTGCCCATTGCAGAAAGAGCTCAAATTCGAAAAACAAAAACATATTCATGTTCCCCCGCCTCCCCGAAGACCAAAAAACCATGAGTTGTGCAGATCTGATGTTTCCTTGCGGAGATAGCCCATGTTATATCTTGCATTTGTTAGGAAAAACTGCTTATAGCATGAAAAGTGCCCATTGCAGAAAGAGCTCAAATTCGAAAAACAAACACATATTCATGTTCCCCATCCTCCCCGAAGACCAAAAAACTGTGACTTTTGCAGATCTCATGTTTCCTTGCAGAGATAGCCCATGTTATATCTTGCATTTGTTAGGAAAACCTGCTTATAGCATGAAAAGTGCCCATTTCAGATAGAGGTCAAATTCGAAAAACAAACACATATTCATGTTCCCCCGCCTCCCCGAAGACCAAAAAACCATGAGTTGTGCAGATCTGATGTTTCCTTGCGGATATAGCCCATCTTATATCTTGCATTTGTTAGGAAAAACTGCTAATAGTATGAAAAGTGCCCATTGCAGAAAGAGCTCAAATTCGAATAACAAACACATATTCATGTTCCCCATCCTCCCCGAATACCAAAAAACCATGGGTTGTGCAGATCTGATGTTTCCTTTGCGGAGATAGCCCATGTTATATCTTGCATTTGTTAGGAAAAACTGCTAATAGTATGAAAAGTGCCCATTGCAGAAAGAGCTCAAATTCGAATAACAAACACATATTCATGTTCCCCATCCTCCCCGAAGACCAAAAAACCATGAGTTGAGTAGATCTGATGTTTCCTTGCGGAGATAGCCAATGTTATATCTTGCATTTGTTAGGAAAAACTGCTTATAGCATGAAAAGTGCCCATTGCAGAAAGAGCTCAAATTCGAAAAACAAAAACATATTCAAGTTCCCCATCCTCCCCGAAGACCAAAAAACCATAGCTTTTGCAGATCTGATGTTTCCTTGCGGACATAGCCAATGTTATATCTTGCATTTGTTAGGAAAAACTGCTTATAGCATGAAAAGTGCCCACTGCAGAAAGAGCTCAAATTCGAAAAACAAACACATATTCATGTTCCCCATCCTCCCCGAAGACCAAAAATCCATGACTTTTGCAGATCTCATGTTTCCTTGCGGAGACAGCCCATGGTATATCTTGCATTTGTTAGGAAAACCTGCTTTTAGCATGAAAAGTGCCCATTTCAGAAAGAGCTCAAATTCGAAAAACAAACACATATTCATGTTCCCCATCCTCCCCGAAGACCAAAAATCCATGACTTTTGAAGATCTCATGTTTCCTTGTGGAGACAGCCCATGGTATATCTTGCATTTGTTAGGAAAACCTGCTTTTAGCATGAAAAGTGCCCATTTCAGATAGAGGTCAAATTCGAAAAACAAACACATATTCATGTTCCCCCGCCTCTCCGAAGACCAAAAAACCATGAGTTGTGCAGATCTGATGTTTCCTTGCGGAGATAGCCAATGTTATATCTTGAATTTGTTAGGAAAAACTGCTTATAGCATGAAAAGTGCCCATTGCAGAAAGAGCTCAAATTCGAAAAACAAACACATATTCATGTTCCCCCTCCTCCCCGAAGACCAAAAAACCATGAGTTGAGCAGATCTGATGTTTCCTTGCGGAGATAGCCCATGTTATATCTTGCATTTGTTAGGAGAAACTGCTTATAGCATGAAAAGTGCCCATTGCGGAAAGAGCTCAAATTCGAATAACAAACACATATTCATGTTCCCCATCCTCCCCGAAGACCAAAAAACCATAACTTTTGCAGATCTGATGTTTCCTTGCGGAGATAGCCCATGGTATATCTTGCATTTGTTAGGAAAAACTGCTTATAGCATGAAAAGTGCCCATTTCAGATAGAGGTCAAATTCGAAAAACAAACACATATTCGTGTTTCCCCGCCTCCCCGAAGACCAAAAAACCATGAGTTGTGCAGATCTGATGTTTCCTTGCGGAGATAGCCCATGTTATTTCTTGAATTTGTTAGGAAAAACTGCTTATAGCATGAAAAGTGCCCATTGCAGAAAGAGCTCAAATTTGAAAAACAAAAACATATTCATCTTCCCCATCCTCCCCAAATACCAAAAAACCATAACGTTTGCAGATGTCATGTTTCCTTGCGGAGATAGCCCATGTTATATCTTGCATTTGTTAGGAAAAACTGCTTATAGCATGAAAAGTGCCCATTTCAGATAGAGGTCAAATTCGAAAAACAAACACATATTCGTGTTTCCCCATCCTCCCCGAAGACCAAAAAACCATGAGTTGTGCAGATCTCATGTTTCCTTGCGGAGATAGCCCATGTTATATCTTGCATTTGTTAGGAAAAACTGCTAATAGTATGAAAAGTGCCCATTGCAGAAAGAGCTCAAATTCGAAAAACAAACACATATTCATGTTCCCCCGCCTCCCCAAAGACCAAAAAAACCATGAGTTGTGCAGATCTGATGTTTCCTTGCGGAGATAGCCCATGTTATATCTTGAATTTGTTAGGAAAAACTGCTTATAGCATGAAAAGTGCCCATTGCAGAAAGAGCTCAAATTCGAAAAACAAAAACATATTCATGTTCCCCATCCTCCCCGAAGACCAAAAAACCATAACGTTTGCAGATGTCATGTTTCCTTGCGGAGATAGCCCATGTTATATCTTGCATTTGTTAGGAAAAACTGCTTATAGCATGAAAAGTGCCCATTGCAGAAAGAGCTCAAATTCGAAAAACAAACACATATTCATGTTCCCCACCCTCCCCGAAGACCAAAAAACCATGACTTTTGCAGATCTCATGTTTCCTTGCGGAGATAGCCCATGTTATATCTTGCATTTGTTAGGAAAAACTGCTTATAGTATGAAAAGTGCCCATTGCAGAAAGAGCTCAAATTCGAAAAACAAACACATATTCATGTTCCCCCTCCTCCCCGAAGACCAAAAAACCATGAGTTGAGCAGATCTGATGTTTCCTTGCGGAGATAGCCCATGTTATATCTTGCATTTGTTAGGAGAAACTGCTTATAGCATGAAAAGTGCCCATTGCGGAAAGAGCTCAAATTCGAATAACAAACACATATTCATGTTCCCCATCCTCCCCGAAGACCAAAAAACCATAACTTTTGCAGATCTGATGTTTCCTTGCGGAGATAGCCCATGGTATATCTTGCATTTGTTAGGAAAAACTGCTTATAGCATGAAAAGAGCCCATTTCAGATAGAGGTCAAATTCGAAAAACAAACACATATTCGTGTTTCCCCGCCTCCCCGAAGACCAAAAAACCATGAGTTGTGCAGATCTGATGTTTCCTTGCGGAGATAGCCCATGTTATTTCTTGAATTTGTTAGGAAAAACTGCTTATAGCATGAAAAGTGCCCATTGCAGAAAGAGCTCAAATTTGAAAAACAAAAACATATTCATGTTCCCCATCCTCCCCAAAGACCAAAAAACCATAACGTTTGCAGATGTCATGTTTCCTTGCGGAGATAGCCCATGTTATATCTTGCATTTGTTAGGAAAAACTGCTAATAGTATGAAAAGTGCCCATTGCAGAAAGAACTTAAATTCGAATAACAAACACATATTCATGTTCCCCATCCTCCCCGAAGACCAAAAAACCATGAGTTGTGCAGATCTCATGTTTCCTTGCGGAGATAGCCAATGTTATATCTTGCATTTGTTAGGAAAAACTGCTAATAGTATGAAAAGTGCCCATTGCAGAAAGAGCTCAAATTCGAAAAACACATATTCATGTTCCCCCTCCTCCCCGAAGACCAAAAAACCATGAGTTGAGCAGATCTGATGTTGCCTTGCAGAGAAAGCCAATGTTATATCTTGCATTTGTTAGGAAAAACTGCTTATAGCATGAAAAGTGCCCATTGCAGAAAGAGCTCAAATTCGAAAAACAAACACATATTCATGTTCCCCATCCTCCCCGAAGACCAAAAATCCATGACTTTTGCAGATCTCATGTTTCCTTACGGAGATAGCCCATAGTATATCTTGCATTTGTTAGGAAAACCTGCTTATAGCATGAAAAGTGCCCATTTCAGATAGAGGTCAAATTCGAAAAACAAACACATATTCGTGTTCCCCCGCCTCCCCGAAGACCAAAAAACCATGAGTTGTGTAGATCTGATGTTTCCTTGCGGAGATAGCCCATGTTATATCTTGCATTTGTTAGGAAAAACTGCTTATAGTATGAAAAGTGCCCATTGCAGAAAGAGCTCAAATTCGAAAAACAAACACATATTCATGTTCCCCATCCTCCCCGAAGACCAAAAAACCATGAGTTGTGCAGATCTCATGTTTCCTTGCGGAGATAGCCAATGTTATATCTTGCATTTGTTAGCAAAAACTGCTTAGAGCATGAAAAGTGCTCATTTCAGATAGAGGTCAAATTCGAAAAACAAACACATATTCATGTTCCCCATCCTCCCCGAAGACCAAAAAACCATAACTTTTGCAGATCTCATGTTTCCTTGCGGAGATAGCCCATGTTATATCTTGCATTTGTTAGGAAAAACTGCTAATAGTATGAAAAGTGCCCATTGCAGAAAGAGCTCAAATTCGAAAAACAAACACATATTCATGTTCCCCCGCCTCCCCAAAGACCAAAAAAACCATGAGTTGTGCAGATCTGATGTTTCCTTGCGGAGATAGCCCATGTTATATCTTGAATTTGTTAGGAAAAACTGCTTATAGCATGAAAAGTGCCCATTGCAGAAAGAGCTCAAATTCGAAAAACAAAAACATATTCATGTTCCCCATCCTCCCCGAAGACCAAAAAACCATAACGTTTGCAGATGTCATGTTTCCTTGCGGAGATAGCCCATGTTATATCTTGCATTTGTTAGGAAAAACTGCTTATAGCATGAAAAGTGCCCATTGCAGAAAGAGCTCAAATTCGAAAAACAAACACATATTCATGTTCCCCACCCTCCCCGAAGACCAAAAAACCATGACTTTTGCAGATCTCATGTTTCCTTGCGGAGATAGCCCATGTTATATCTTGCATTTGTTAGGAAAAACTGCTTATAGTATGAAAAGTGCCCATTGCAGAAAGAGCTCAAATTCGAAAAACAAACATATATTCATGTTCCCCCGCCTCCCCGAAGACCAAAAAACCATGAGTTGAGCAGATCTGATGTTTCCTTGCGGAGATAGCCCATGTTATATCTTGCATTTGTTAGGAGAAACTGCTTATAGCATGAAAAGTGCCCATTGCGGAAAGAGCTCAAATTCGAATAACAAACACATATTCATGTTCCCCATCCTCCCCGAAGACCAAAAAACCATAACTTTTGCAGATCTGATGTTTCCTTGCGGAGATAGCCCATGGTATATCTTGCATTTGTTAGGAAAAACTGCTTATAGCATGAAAAGTGCCCATTTCAGAAAGAGCTCAAATTCGAAAAACAAACACATATTCATGTTCCCCATCCTCCCCGAAGACCAAAAATCCATGACTTTTGCAGATCTCATGTTTCCTTGCAGAGACAGCCCATGGTATATCTTGCATTTGTTAGGAAAACCTGCTTTTAGCATGAAAAGTGCCCATTTCAGATAGAGGTCAAATTCGAAAAACAAACACATATTCATGTTCCCCCGCCTCCCCGAAGACCAAAAAACCATGAGTTGTGCAGATCTGATGTTTCCTTGCGGAGATAGCCAATGTTATATCTTGCATTTGTTAGGAAAAACTGCTTAGAGCATGAAAAGTGCTCATTTCAGATAGAGGTCAAATTCGAAAAACAAACACATATTCATGTTCTCCATCCTCCCTGAAGACCAAAAAACCATAACTTTTGCAGATCTCATGTTTCCTTGCGGAGATAGCCCATGTTATATCTTGCATTCGTTAGGAAAAACTGCTAATAGTATGAAAAGTGCCCATTGCAGAAAGAGCTCAAATTCGAAAAACAAACACATATTCATGTTCCCCCTCCTCCCCGAAGACCAAAAAACCATGAGTTGAGCAGATCTGATGTTGCCTTGCGGAGAAAGCCAATGTTATATCTTGCATTTGTTAGGAAAAACTGCTTATAGCATGAAAAGTGCCCATTGCAGAAAGAGCTCAAATTCGAAAAACAAACACATATTCATGTTCCCCATCCTCCCCGAAGACCAAAAATCCATGACTTTTGCAGATCTCATGTTTCCTTACGGAGATAGCCAATGGTATATCTTGCATTTCTTAAGAAAACCTGCTTATAGCATGAAAAGTGCCCATTTCAGATAGAGGTCAAATTCGAAAAACAAACACATATTCGTGTTCCCCCGCCTCCCCGAAGACCAAAAAACCATGAGTTGTGCAGATCTGATGTTTCCTTGCGGAGATAGCCAATGTTATATCTTGAATTTGTTAGGAAAAACTGCTTATAGCATGAAAAGTGCCCATTTCAGATAGAGGTCAAATTCGAAAAACAAAAACATATTCATGTTCCCCCGCCTCCCCGAAGACCAAAAAACCATGAGTTGTGCAGATCTGATGTTTCCTTGCGGAGATAGCCCATGTTACATCTTGCATTTTTTAGGAAAAACTGCTAATAGTATGAAAAGTGCCCATTGCAGAAAGAGCTCAAATTCGAATAACAAACACATATTCATGTTCCCCATCCTCCCCGAATACCAAAAAACCATGGGTTGTGCAGATCTGATGTTTCCTTGCGGAGATAGCCCATGTTATATCTTGCATTTGTTAGGAAAAACTGCTAATAGTATGAAAAGTGCCCATTGCAGAAAGAGCTCAAATTCGAATAACAAACACATATTCGTGTTCCCCCGCCTCCCCGAAGACCAAAAAACCATGAGTTGTGCAGATCTGATGTTTCCTTGCGGAGATAGCCCATGTTATATCTTGAATTTGTTAGGAAAAACTGCTTATAGCATGAAAAGTGCCCATTGCAGAAAGAGCTCAAATTCGAAAAACAAAAACATATTCATGTTCCCCATCCTCCCCGAATACCAAAAAACATGAGTTGTGCAGATCTGATGTTTCCTTGCGGAGATAGCCCATGTTATATCTTGCATTTGTTAGGAAAAACTGCTAATAGTATGAAAAGTGCCCATTGCAGAAAGAGCTCAAATTCGAATACCAAACACATATTCATGTTCCCCATCCTCCCCGAAGACCAAAAAACCATGAGTTCTGCAGATCTCATGTTTCCTTGCGGAGATAGCCAATGTTAAATCTTGCATTTGTAAGGAAAAACTGCTTAGAGCATGAAAAGTGCTCATTTCAGATAGAGGTCAAATTCGAAAAACAAACACATATTCATGTTCCCCATCCTCCCCGAAGACCAAAAAACCATAACTTTTGCAGATCTCATGTTTCCTTGCGGAGATAGCCCATGTTATATCTTGCATTTGTTAGGAAAAACTGCTAATAGTATGAAAACTGCCCATTGCAGAAAGAGCTCAAATTCGAAAAACAAACACATATTCATGTTCCCCCTCCTCCCCGAAGACCAAAAAACCATGAGTTGAGCAGATCTGATGTTGCCTTGCGGAGAAAGCCAATGTTATATCTTGCATTTGTTAGGAAAAACTGCTTATAGCATGAAAAGTGCCCATTGCAGAAAGAGCTCAAATTCGAAACACAAACACATATTCATGTTCCCCATCCTCCCCAAACACCAAAAATCCATGACTTTTGCAGATCTCATGTTTCCTTGCGGAGATAGCCCATGGTATATCTTGCATTTGTTAGGAAAAACTGCTTATAGCATGAAAAGTGCCCATTGCAGAAAGAGCTCAAATTCGAAAAACAAACACATATTCATGTTCCCCATCCTCCCCGAAGACCAAAAATCCATGACTTTTGCAGATCTCATGTTTCCTTGCGGAGATAGCCCATGGTATATCTTGCATTTGTTAGGAAAACCTGCTTATAGCATGAAAAGTGCCCATTTCAGATAGAGGTCAAATTCGAAAAACAAACACATATTCATGTTCCCCCACCTCCCCGAAGACCAAAAAACCATGAGTTGTGCAGATCTGATGTTTCCTTGCGGAGATAGCCAATGTTATATCTTGAATTTGTTAGGAAAAACTGCTTATAGCATGAAAAGTGCCCATTGCAGAAAGAGCTCAAATTCGAAAAACAAAAACATATTCATGTTCCCCATCCTCCCCGAAGACCAAAAAACTATAACGTTTGCAGATCTCATGTTTCCTTGCGGAGATAGCCCATGTTATATCTTGCATTTGTTAGGAAAAACTGCTTATAGCATGAAAAGTGCCCATTGCGGAAAGAGCTCAAATTCGAAAAACAAACACATATTCATGTTCCCCATCGGGGAACATGAAGACCAAAAAACCATGACTTTTGCAGATCTCATGTTTCCTTGCGGAGATAGCCCATGTTATATCTTGCATTTGTTAGGAAAAACTGCTTATAGTATGAAAAGTGCCCATTGCAGAAAGAGCTCAAATTCGAAAAACAAACATATATTCATGTTCCCCCGCCTCCCCGAAGACCAAAAAACCATGAGTTGTGCAGATCTGATGTTTCCTTGCGGAGATAGCCAATGTTATATCTTGCATTTGTTAGGAAAACCTGCTAATAGCATGAAAAGTGCCCATTTCAGATAGAGGTCAAATTCGAAAAACAAACACATATTCATGTTCCCCCGCCTCCCCGAATACCAAAAAACCATGAGTTGTGCAGATCTGATGTTTCCTTGCGGATATAGCCCATCTTATATCTTGCATTTGTTAGGAAAAACTGCTAATAGTATGAAAAGTGCCCATTGCAGAAAGAGCTCAAATTCGAATAACAAACACATATTCATGTTCCCCATCCTCCCCGAAGACCAAAAAACAATGAGTTGTGCAGATCTCATGTTTCCTTGCGGAGATAGCCAATGTTATATCTTGCATTTGTTAGGAAAAACTGCTTAGAGCATGAAAAGTGCTCATTTCAGATAGAGGTCAAATTCGAAAAACAAACACATATTCATGTTCCCCATCCTCCCTGAAGACCAAAAAACCATAACTTTTGCAGATCTCATGTTTCCTTGCGGAGATAGCCCATATTATATCTTGCATTCGTTAGGAAAAACTGCTAATAGCATGAAAAGTGCCCATTGCAGAAAGAGCTCAAATTCGAAAAACAAAAACATATTCATGTTCCCCCGCCTCCCCGAAGACCAAAAAACCATGAGTTGTGCAGATCTGATGTTTCCTTGCGGAGATAGCCCATGTTATATCTTGCATTTGTTAGGAAAAACTGCTTATAGCATGAAAAGTGCCCATTGCAGAAAGAGCTCAAATTCGAAAAACAAACACATATTCATGTTCCCCATCCTCCCCAAAGACCAAAAAACCGTGACTTTTGCAGATCTCATGTTTCCTTGCAGAGATAGCCCATGTTATATCTTGCATTTGTTAGGAAAACCTGCTTATAGCATGAAAAGTGCCCATTTCAGATAGAGGTCAAATTCGAAAAACAAACACATATTCATGTTCCCCCGCCTCCCCGAAGACCAAAAAACCATGAGTTGTGCAGATCTGATGTTTCCTTGCGGAGATAGCCCATGTTACATCTTGCATTTTTTAGGAAAAACTGCTAATAGTATGAAAAGTGCCCATTGCAGAAAGAGCTCAAATTCGAATAACAAACACATATTCATGTTCCCCATCCTCCCCGAATACCAAAAAACCATGGGTTGTGCAGATCTGATGTTTCCTTTGCGGAGATAGCCCATGTTATATCTTGCATTTGTTAGGAAAAACTGCTAATAGTATGAAAAGTGCCCATTGCAGAAAGAGCTCAAATTCGAATAACAAACACATATTCATGTTCCCCATCCTCCCCGAAGACCAAAAAACCATGAGTTGAGTAGATCTGATGTTTCCTTGCGGAGATAGCCAATGTTATATCTTGCATTTGTTAGGAAAAACTGCTTATAGCATGAAAAGTGCCCATTGCAGAAAGAGCTCAAATTCGAAAAACAAAAACATATTCAAGTTCCCCATCCTCCCCGAAGACCAAAAAACCATAGCTTTTGCAGATCTGATGTTTCCTTGCGGACATAGCCAATGTTATATCTTGCATTTGTTAGGAAAAACTGCTTATAGCATGAAAAGTGCCCACTGCAGAAAGAGCTCAAATTCGAAAAACAAACACATATTCATGTTCCCCATCCTCCCCGAAGACCAAAAATCCATGACTTTTGCAGATCTCATGTTTCCTTGCGGAGACAGCCCATGGTATATCTTGCATTTGTTAGGAAAACCTGCTTTTAGCATGAAAAGTGCCCATTTCAGAAAGAGCTCAAATTCGAAAAACAAACACATATTCATGTTCCCCATCCTCCCCGAAGACCAAAAATCCATGACTTTTGAAGATCTCATGTTTCCTTGTGGAGACAGCCCATGGTATATCTTGCATTTGTTAGGAAAACCTGCTTTTAGCATGAAAAGTGCCCATTTCAGATAGAGGTCAAATTCGAAAAACAAACACATATTCATGTTCCCCCGCCTCTCCGAAGACCAAAAAACCATGAGTTGTGCAGATCTGATGTTTCCTTGCGGAGATAGCCAATGTTATATCTTGAATTTGTTAGGAAAAACTGCTTATAGCATGAAAAGTGCCCATTGCAGAAAGAGCTCAAATTCGAAAAACAAACACATATTCATGTTCCCCCTCCTCCCCGAAGACCAAAAAACCATGAGTTGAGCAGATCTGATGTTTCCTTGCGGAGATAGCCCATGTTATATCTTGCATTTGTTAGGAGAAACTGCTTATAGCATGAAAAGTGCCCATTGCGGAAAGAGCTCAAATTCGAATAACAAACACATATTCATGTTCCCCATCCTCCCCGAAGACCAAAAAACCATAACTTTTGCAGATCTGATGTTTCCTTGCGGAGATAGCCCATGGTATATCTTGCATTTGTTAGGAAAAACTGCTTATAGCATGAAAAGTGCCCATTTCAGATAGAGGTCAAATTCGAAAAACAAACACATATTCGTGTTTCCCCGCCTCCCCGAAGACCAAAAAACCATGAGTTGTGCAGATCTGATGTTTCCTTGCGGAGATAGCCCATGTTATTTCTTGAATTTGTTAGGAAAAACTGCTTATAGCATGAAAAGTGCCCATTGCAGAAAGAGCTCAAATTTGAAAAACAAAAACATATTCATGTTCCCCATCCTCCCCAAAGACCAAAAAACCATAACGTTTGCAGATGTCATGTTTCCTTGCGGAGATAGCCCATGTTATATCTTGCATTTGTTAGGAAAAACTGCTAATAGTATGAAAAGTGCCCATTGCAGAAAGAACTTAAATTCGAATAACAAACACATATTCATGTTCCCCATCCTCCCCGAAGACCAAAAAACCATGAGTTGTGCAGATCTCATGTTTCCTTGCGGAGATAGCCAATGTTATATCTTGCATTTGTTAGGAAAAACTGCTAATAGTATGAAAAGTGCCCATTGCAGAAAGAGCTCAAATTCGAAAAACACATATTCATGTTCCCCCTCCTCCCCGAAGACCAAAAAACCATGAGTTGAGCAGATCTGATGTTGCCTTGCAGAGAAAGCCAATGTTATATCTTGCATTTGTTAGGAAAAACTGCTTATAGCATGAAAAGTGCCCATTGCAGAAAGAGCTCAAATTCGAAAAACAAACACATATTCATGTTCCCCATCCTCCCCGAAGACCAAAAATCCATGACTTTTGCAGATCTCATGTTTCCTTACGGAGATAGCCCATAGTATATCTTGCATTTGTTAGGAAAACCTGCTTATAGCATGAAAAGTGCCCATTTCAGATAGAGGTCAAATTCGAAAAACAAACACATATTCGTGTTCCCCCGCCTCCCCGAAGACCAAAAAACCATGAGTTGTGTAGATCTGATGTTTCCTTGCGGAGATAGCCCATGTTATATCTTGCATTTGTTAGGAAAAACTGCTTATAGTATGAAAAGTGCCCATTGCAGAAAGAGCTCAAATTCGAAAAACAAACACATATTCATGTTCCCCATCCTCCCCGAAGACCAAAAAACCATGAGTTGTGCAGATCTCATGTTTCCTTGCGGAGATAGCCAATGTTATATCTTGCATTTGTTAGCAAAAACTGCTTAGAGCATGAAAAGTGCTCATTTCAGATAGAGGTCAAATTCGAAAAACAAACACATATTCATGTTCCCCATCCTCCCCGAAGACCAAAAAACCATAACTTTTGCAGATCTCATGTTTCCTTGCGGAGATAGCCCATGTTATATCTTGCATTTGTTAGGAAAAACTGCTAATAGTATGAAAAGTGCCCATTGCAGAAAGAGCTCAAATTCGAAAAACAAACACATATTCATGTTCCCCCGCCTCCCCAAAGACCAAAAAAACCATGAGTTGTGCAGATCTGATGTTTCCTTGCGGAGATAGCCCATGTTATATCTTGAATTTGTTAGGAAAAACTGCTTATAGCATGAAAAGTGCCCATTGCAGAAAGAGCTCAAATTCGAAAAACAAAAACATATTCATGTTCCCCATCCTCCCCGAAGACCAAAAATCCATGACTTTTGCAGATCTCATGTTTCCTTGCGGAGATAGCCCATGGTATATCTTGCATTTGTTAGGAAAACCTGCTTATAGCATGAAAAGTGCCCATTTCAGATAGAGGTCAAATTCGAAAAACAAACACATATTCATGTTCCCCCGCCTCCCTGAAGACCAAAAAACCATGAGTTGTGCAGATCTGATGTTTCCTTGCGGAGATAGCCAATGTTATATCTTGAATTTGTTAGGAAAAACTGCTTATAGCATGAAAAGTGCCCATTGCAGAAAGAGCTCAAATTCGAAAAACAAAAACATATTCATGTTCCCCATCCTCCCCGAAGACCAAAAAACTATAACGTTTGCAGATCTCATGTTTCCTTGCGGAGATAGCCCATGTTATATCTTGCATTTGTTAGGAAAAACTGCTTATAGCATGAAAAGTGCCCATTGCGGAAAGAGCTCAAATTCGAAAAACAAACACATATTCATGTTCCCCATCGGGGAACATGAAGACCAAAAAACCATGACTTTTGCAGATCTCATGTTTCCTTGCGGAGATAGCCCATGTTATATCTTGCATTTGTTAGGAAAAACTGCTTATAGTATGAAAAGTGCCCATTGCAGAAAGAGCTCAAATTCGAAAAACAAACATATATTCATGTTCCCCCGCCTCCCCGAAGACCAAAAAACCATGAGTTGTGCAGATCTGATGTTTCCTTGCGGAGATAGCCCATGTTATATCTTGCATTTGTTAGGAAAACCTGCTAATAGCATGAAAAGTGCCCATTTCAGATAGAGGTCAAATTCGAAAAACAAACACATATTCATGTTCCCCCGCCTCCCCGAATACCAAAAAACCATGAGTTGTGCAGATCTGATGTTTCCTTGCGGATATAGCCCATCTTATATCTTGCATTTGTTAGGAAAAACTGCTAATAGTATGAAAAGTGCCCATTGCAGAAAGAGCTCAAATTCGAATAACAAACACATATTCATGTTCCCCATCCTCCCCGAAGACCAAAAAACAATGAGTTGTGCAGATCTCATGTTTCCTTGCGGAGATAGCCAATGTTATATCTTGCATTTGTTAGGAAAAACTGCTTAGAGCATGAAAAGTGCTCATTTCAGATAGAGGTCAAATTCGAAAAACAAACACATATTCATGTTCCCCATCCTCCCTGAAGACCAAAAAACCATAACTTTTGCAGATCTCATGTTTCCTTGCGGAGATAGCCCATGTTATATCTTGCATTCGTTAGGAAAAACTGCTAATAGCATGAAAAGTGCCCATTGCAGAAAGAGCTCAAATTCGAAAAACAAAAACATATTCATGTTCCCCCGCCTCCCCGAAGACCAAAAAACCATGAGTTGTGCAGATCTGATGTTTCCTTGCGGAGATAGCCCATGTTATATCTTGCATTTGTTAGGAAAAACTGCTTATAGCATGAAAAGTGCCCATTGCAGAAAGAGGTCAAATTCGAAAAACAAACACATATTCATGTTCCCCCGCCTCCCCGAAGACCAAAAAACCATGAGTTGTGCAGATCTGATGTTTCCTTGCGGAGATAGCCCATGTTACATCTTGCATTTTTTAGGAAAAACTGCTAATAGTATGAAAAGTGCCCATTGCAGAAAGAGCTCAAATTCGAATAACAAACACATATTCATGTTCCCCATCCTCCCCGAATACCAAAAAACCATGGGTTGTGCAGATCTGATGTTTCCTTTGCGGAGATAGCCCATGTTATATCTTGCATTTGTTAGGAAAAACTGCTAATAGTATGAAAAGTGCCCATTGCAGAAAGAGCTCAAATTCGAATAACAAACACATATTCATGTTCCCCATCCTCCCCGAAGACCAAAAAACCATGAGTTGAGTAGATCTGATGTTTCCTTGCGGAGATAGCCAATGTTATATCTTGCATTTGTTAGGAAAAACTGCTTATAGCATGAAAAGTGCCCATTGCAGAAAGAGCTCAAATTCGAAAAACAAAAACATATTCAAGTTCCCCATCCTCCCCGAAGACCAAAAAACCATAGCTTTTGCAGATCTGATGTTTCCTTGCGGACATAGCCAATGTTATATCTTGCATTTGTTAGGAAAAACTGCTTATAGCATGAAAAGTGCCCACTGCAGAAAGAGCTCAAATTCGAAAAACAAACACATATTCATGTTCCCCATCCTCCCCGAAGACCAAAAATCCATGACTTTTGCAGATCTCATGTTTCCTTGCGGAGACAGCCCATGGTATATCTTGCATTTGTTAGGAAAACCTGCTTTTAGCATGAAAAGTGCCCATTTCAGAAAGAGCTCAAATTCGAAAAACAAACACATATTCATGTTCCCCATCCTCCCCGAAGACCAAAAATCCATGACTTTTGAAGATCTCATGTTTCCTTGTGGAGACAGCCCATGGTATATCTTGCATTTGTTAGGAAAACCTGCTTTTAGCATGAAAAGTGCCCATTTCAGATAGAGGTCAAATTCGAAAAACAAACACATATTCATGTTCCCCCGCCTCTCCGAAGACCAAAAAACCATGAGTTGTGCAGATCTGATGTTTCCTTGCGGAGATAGCCAATGTTATATCTTGAATTTGTTAGGAAAAACTGCTTATAGCATGAAAAGTGCCCATTGCAGAAAGAGCTCAAATTCGAAAAACAAACACATATTCATGTTCCCCCTCCTCCCCGAAGACCAAAAAACCATGAGTTGAGCAGATCTGATGTTTCCTTGCGGAGATAGCCCATGTTATATCTTGCATTTGTTAGGAGAAACTGCTTATAGCATGAAAAGTGCCCATTGCGGAAAGAGCTCAAATTCGAATAACAAACACATATTCATGTTCCCCATCCTCCCCGAAGACCAAAAAACCATAACTTTTGCAGATCTGATGTTTCCTTGCGGAGATAGCCCATGGTATATCTTGCATTTGTTAGGAAAAACTGCTTATAGCATGAAAAGTGCCCATTTCAGATAGAGGTCAAATTCGAAAAACAAACACATATTCGTATTTCCCCGCCTCCCCGAAGACCAAAAAACCATGAGTTGTGCAGATCTGATGTTTCCTTGCGGAGATAGCCCATGTTATTTCTTGAATTTGTTAGGAAAAACTGCTTATAGCATGAAAAGTGCCCATTGCAGAAAGAGCTCAAATTTGAAAAACAAAAACATATTCATGTTCCCCATCCTCCCCAAAGACCAAAAAACCATAACGTTTGCAGATGTCATGTTTCCTTGCGGAGATAGCCCATGTTATATCTTGCATTTGTTAGGAAAAACTGCTAATAGTATGAAAAGTGCCCATTGCAGAAAGAACTTAAATTCGAATAACAAACACATATTCATGTTCCCCATCCTCCCCGAAGACCAAAAAACCATGAGTTGTGCAGATCTCATGTTTCCTTGCGGAGATAGCCAATGTTATATCTTGCATTTGTTAGGAAAAACTGCTAATAGTATGAAAAGTGCCCATTGCAGAAAGAGCTCAAATTCGAAAAACAAACACATATTCATGTTCCCCCTCCTCCCCGAAGACCAAAAAACCATGAGTTGAGCAGATCTGATGTTGCCTTGCAGAGAAAGCCAATGTTATATCTTGCATTTGTTAGGAAAAACTGCTTATAGCATGAAAAGTGCCCATTGCAGAAAGAGCTCAAATTCGAAAAACAAACACATATTCATGTTCCCCATCCTCCCCGAAGACCAAAAATCCATGACTTTTGCAGATCTCATGTTTCCTTACGGAGATAGCCCATAGTATATCTTGCATTTGTTAGGAAAACCTGCTTATAGCATGAAAAGTGCCCATTTCAGATAGAGGTCAAATTCGAAAAACAAACACATATTCGTGTTCCCCCGCCTCCCCGAAGACCAAAAAACCATGAGTTGTGTAGATCTGATGTTTCCTTGCGGAGATAGCCCATGTTATATCTTGCATTTGTTAGGAAAAACTGCTTATAGTATGAAAAGTGCCCATTGCAGAAAGAGCTCAAATTCGAAAAACAAACACATATTCATGTTCCCCATCCTCCCCGAAGACCAAAAAACCATGAGTTGTGCAGATCTCATGTTTCCTTGCGGAGATAGCCAATGTTATATCTTGCATTTGTTAGCAAAAACTGCTTAGAGCATGAAAAGTGCTCATTTCAGATAGAGGTCAAATTCGAAAAACAAACACATATTCATGTTCCCCATCCTCCCCGAAGACCAAAAAACCATAACTTTTGCAGATCTCATGTTTCCTTGCGGAGATAGCCCATGTTATATCTTGCATTTGTTAGGAAAAACTGCTAATAGTATGAAAAGTGCCCATTGCAGAAAGAGCTCAAATTCGAAAAACAAACACATATTCATGTTCCCCCGCCTCCCCAAAGACCAAAAAAACCATGAGTTGTGCAGATCTGATGTTTCCTTGCGGAGATAGCCCATGTTATATCTTGAATTTGTTAGGAAAAACTGCTTATAGCATGAAAAGTGCCCATTGCAGAAAGAGCTCAAATTCGAAAAACAAAAACATATTCATGTTCCCCATCCTCCCCGAAGACCAAAAAACCATAATGTTTGCAGATGTCATGTTTCCTTGCGGAGATAGCCCATGTTATATCTTGCATTTGTTAGGAAAAACTGCTTATAGCATGAAAAGTGCCCATTGCAGAAAGAGCTCAAATTCGAAAAACAAACACATATTCATGTTCCCCATCCTCCCCGAATACCAAAAAACCATGGGTTGTGCAGATCTGATGTTTCCTTTGCGGAGATAGCCCATGTTATATCTTGCATTTGTTAGGAAAAACTGCTAATAGTATGAAAAGTGCCCATTGCAGAAAGAGCTCAAATTCGAATAACAAACACATATTCATGTTCCCCATCCTCCCCGAAGACCAAAAAACCATGAGTTGAGTAGATCTGATGTTTCCTTGCGGAGATAGCCAATGTTATATCTTGCATTTGTTAGGAAAAACTGCTTATAGCATGAAAAGTGCCCATTGCAGAAAGAGCTCAAATTCGAAAAACAAAAACATATTCAAGTTCCCCATCCTCCCCGAAGACCAAAAAACCATAGCTTTTGCAGATCTGATGTTTCCTTGCGGACATAGCCAATGTTATATCTTGCATTTGTTAGGAAAAACTGCTTATAGCATGAAAAGTGCCCACTGCAGAAAGAGCTCAAATTCGAAAAACAAACACATATTCATGTTCCCCATCCTCCCCGAAGACCAAAAATCCATGACTTTTGCAGATCTCATGTTTCCTTGCGGAGACAGCCCATGGTATATCTTGCATTTGTTAGGAAAACCTGCTTTTAGCATGAAAAGTGCCCATTTCAGAAAGAGCTCAAATTCGAAAAACAAACACATATTCATGTTCCCCATCCTCCCCGAAGACCAAAAATCCATGACTTTTGAAGATCTCATGTTTCATTGTGGAGACAGCCCATGGTATATCTTGCATTTGTTAGGAAAACCTGCTTTTAGCATGAAAAGTGCCCATTTCAGATAGAGGTCAAATTCGAAAAACAAACACATATTCATGTTCCCCCGCCTCTCTGAAGACCAAAAAACCATGAGTTGTGCAGATCTGATGTTTCCTTGCGGAGATAGCCAATGTTATATCTTGAATTTGTTAGGAAAAACTGCTTATAGCATGAAAAGTGCCCATTGCAGAAAGAGCTCAAATTCGAAAAACAAACACATATTCATGTTCCCCCTCCTCCCCGAAGACCAAAAAACCATGAGTTGAGCAGATCTGATGTTTCCTTGCGGAGATAGCCCATGTTATATCTTGCATTTGTTAGGAGAAACTGCTTATAGCATGAAAAGTGCCCATTGCGGAAAGAGCTCAAATTCGAATAACAAACACATATTCATGTTCCCCATCCTCCCCGAAGACCAAAAAACCATAACTTTTGCAGATCTGATGTTTCCTTGCGGAGATAGCCCATGGTATATCTTGCATTTGTTAGGAAAAACTGCTTATAGCATGAAAAGTGCCCATTTCAGATAGAGGTCAAATTCGAAAAACAAACACATATTCGTGTTTCCCCGCCTCCCCGAAGACCAAAAAACCATGAGTTGTGCAGATCTGATGTTTCCTTGCGGAGATAGCCCATGTTATTTCTTGAATTTGTTAGGAAAAACTGCTTATAGCATGAAAAGTGCCCATTGCAGAAAGAGCTCAAATTTGAAAAACAAAAACATATTCATGTTCCCCATCCTCCCCAAAGACCAAAAAACCATAACGTTTGCAGATGTCATGTTTCCTTGCGGAGATAGCCCATGTTATATCTTGCATTTGTTAGGAAAAACTGCTAATAGTATGAAAAGTGCCCATTGCAGAAAGAACTTAAATTCGAATAACAAACACATATTCATGTTCCCCATCCTCCCCGAAGACCAAAAAACCATGAGTTGTGCAGATCTCATGTTTCCTTGCGGAGATAGCCAATGTTATATCTTGCATTTGTTAGGAAAAACTGCTAATAGTATGAAAAGTGCCCATTGCAGAAAGAGCTCAAATTCGAAAAACACATATTCATGTTCCCCCTCCTCCCCGAAGACCAAAAAACCATGAGTTGAGCAGATCTGATGTTGCCTTGCAGAGAAAGCCAATGTTATATCTTGCATTTGTTAGGAAAAACTGCTTATAGCATGAAAAGTGCCCATTGCAGAAAGAGCTCAAATTCGAAAAACAAACACATATTCATGTTCCCCATCCTCCCCGAAGACCAAAAATCCATGACTTTTGCAGATCTCATGTTTCCTTACGGAGATAGCCCATAGTATATCTTGCATTTGTTAGGAAAACCTGCTTATAGCATGAAAAGTGCCCATTTCAGATAGAGGTCAAATTCGAAAAACAAACACATATTCGTGTTCCCCCGCCTCCCCGAAGACCAAAAAACCATGAGTTGTGTAGATCTGATGTTTCCTTGCGGAGATAGCCCATGTTATATCTTGCATTTGTTAGGAAAAACTGCTTATAGTATGAAAAGTGCCCATTGCAGAAAGAGCTCAAATTCGAAAAACAAACACATATTCATGTTCCCCATCCTCCCCGAAGACCAAAAAACCATGAGTTGTGCAGATCTCATGTTTCCTTGCGGAGATAGCCAATGTTATATCTTGCATTTGTTAGCAAAAACTGCTTAGAGCATGAAAAGTGCTCATTTCAGATAGAGGTCAAATTCGAAAAACAAACACATATTCATGTTCCCCATCCTCCCCGAAGACCAAAAAACCATAACTTTTGCAGATCTCATGTTTCCTTGCGGAGATAGCCCATGTTATATCTTGCATTTGTTAGGAAAAACTGCTAATAGTATGAAAAGTGCCCATTGCAGAAAGAGCTCAAATTCGAAAAACAAACACATATTCATGTTCCCCCGCCTCCCCAAAGACCAAAAAAACCATGAGTTGTGCAGATCTGATGTTTCCTTGCGGAGATAGCCCATGTTATATCTTGAATTTGTTAGGAAAAACTGCTTATAGCATGAAAAGTGCCCATTGCAGAAAGAGCTCAAATTCGAAAAACAAAAACATATTCATGTTCCCCATGGTCCCCGAAGACCAAAAATCCATGACTTTTGCAGATCTCATGTTTCCTTGCGGAGATAGCCCATGGTATATCTTGCATTTGTTAGGAAAACCTGCTTATAGCATGAAAAGTGCCCATTTCAGATAGAGGTCAAATTCGAAAAACAAACACATATTCATGTTCCCCCGCCTCCCTGAAGACCAAAAAACCATGAGTTGTGCAGATCTGATGTTTCCTTGCGGAGATAGCCAATGTTATATCTTGAATTTGTTAGGAAAAACTGCTTATAGCATGAAAAGTGCCCATTGCAGAAAGAGCTCAAATTCGAAAAACAAAAACATATTCATGTTCCCCATCCTCCCCGAAGACCAAAAAACTATAACGTTTGCAGATCTCATGTTTCCTTGCGGAGATAGCCCATGTTATATCTTGCATTTGTTAGGAAAAACTGCTTATAGCATGAAAAGTGCCCATTGCGGAAAGAGCTCAAATTCGAAAAACAAACACATATTCATGTTCCCCATCGGGGAACATGAAGACCAAAAAACCATGACTTTTGCAGATCTCATGTTTCCTTGCGGAGATAGCCCATGTTATATCTTGCATTTGTTAGGAAAAACTGCTTATAGTATGAAAAGTGCCCATTGCAGAAAGAGCTCAAATTCGAAAAACAAACATATATTCATGTTCCCCCGCCTCCCCGAAGACCAAAAAACCATGAGTTGTGCAGATCTGATGTTTCCTTGCGGAGATAGCCCATGTTATATCTTGCATTTGTTAGGAAAACCTGCTAATAGCATGAAAAGTGCCCATTTCAGATAGAGGTCAAATTCGAAAAACAAACACATATTCATGTTCCCCCGCCTCCCCGAATACCAAAAAACCATGAGTTGTGCAGATCTGATGTTTCCTTGCGGATATAGCCCATCTTATATCTTGCATTTGTTAGGAAAAACTGCTAATAGTATGAAAAGTGCCCATTGCAGAAAGAGCTCAAATTCGAATAACAAACACATATTCATGTTCCCCATCCTCCCCGAAGACCAAAAAACAATGAGTTGTGCAGATCTCATGTTTCCTTGCGGAGATAGCCAATGTTATATCTTGCATTTGTTAGGAAAAACTGCTTAGAGCATGAAAAGTGCTCATTTCAGATAGAGGTCAAATTCGAAAAACAAACACATATTCATGTTCCCCATCCTCCCTGAAGACCAAAAAACCATAACTTTTGCAGATCTCATGTTTCCTTGCGGAGATAGCCCATGTTATATCTTGCATTCGTTAGGAAAAACTGCTAATAGCATGAAAAGTGCCCATTGCAGAAAGAGCTCAAATTCGAAAAACAAAAACATATTCATGTTCCCCCGCCTCCCCGAAGACCAAAAAACCATGAGTTGTGCAGATCTGATGTTTCCTTGCGGAGATAGCCCATGTTATATCTTGCATTTGTTAGGAAAAACTGCTTATAGCATGAAAAGTGCCCATTGCAGAAAGAGGTCAAATTCGAAAAACAAACACATATTCATGTTCCCCCGCCTCCCCGAAGACCAAAAAACCATGAGTTGTGCAGATCTGATGTTTCCTTGCGGAGATAGCCCATGTTACATCTTGCATTTTTTAGGAAAAACTGCTAATAGTATGAAAAGTGCCCATTGCAGAAAGAGCTCAAATTCGAATAACAAACACATATTCATGTTCCCCATCCTCCCCGAATACCAAAAAACCATGGGTTGTGCAGATCTGATGTTTCCTTTGCGGAGATAGCCCATGTTATATCTTGCATTTGTTAGGAAAAACTGCTAATAGTATGAAAAGTGCCCATTGCAGAAAGAGCTCAAATTCGAATAACAAACACATATTCATGTTCCCCATCCTCCCCGAAGACCAAAAAACCATGAGTTGAGTAGATCTGATGTTTCCTTGCGGAGATAGCCAATGTTATATCTTGCATTTGTTAGGAAAAACTGCTTATAGCATGAAAAGTGCCCATTGCAGAAAGAGCTCAAATTCGAAAAACAAAAACATATTCAAGTTCCCCATCCTCCCCGAAGACCAAAAAACCATAGCTTTTGCAGATCTGATGTTTCCTTGCGGACATAGCCAATGTTATATCTTGCATTTGTTAGGAAAAACTGCTTATAGCATGAAAAGTGCCCACTGCAGAAAGAGCTCAAATTCGAAAAACAAACACATATTCATGTTCCCCATCCTCCCCGAAGACCAAAAATCCATGACTTTTGCAGATCTCATGTTTCCTTGCGGAGACAGCCCATGGTATATCTTGCATTTGTTAGGAAAACCTGCTTTTAGCATGAAAAGTGCCCATTTCAGAAAGAGCTCAAATTCGAAAAACAAACACATATTCATGTTCCCCATCCTCCCCGAAGACCAAAAATCCATGACTTTTGAAGATCTCATGTTTCCTTGTGGAGACAGCCCATGGTATATCTTGCATTTGTTAGGAAAACCTGCTTTTAGCATGAAAAGTGCCCATTTCAGATAGAGGTCAAATTCGAAAAACAAACACATATTCATGTTCCCCCGCCTCTCCGAAGACCAAAAAACCATGAGTTGTGCAGATCTGATGTTTCCTTGCGGAGATAGCCAATGTTATATCTTGAATTTGTTAGGAAAAACTGCTTATAGCATGAAAAGTGCCCATTGCAGAAAGAGCTCAAATTCGAAAAACAAACACATATTCATGTTCCCCCTCCTCCCCGAAGACCAAAAAACCATGAGTTGAGCAGATCTGATGTTTCCTTGCGGAGATAGCCCATGTTATATCTTGCATTTGTTAGGAGAAACTGCTTATAGCATGAAAAGTGCCCATTGCGGAAAGAGCTCAAATTCGAATAACAAACACATATTCATGTTCCCCATCCTCCCCGAAGACCAAAAAACCATAACTTTTGCAGATCTGATGTTTCCTTGCGGAGATAGCCCATGGTATATCTTGCATTTGTTAGGAAAAACTGCTTATAGCATGAAAAGTGCCCATTTCAGATAGAGGTCAAATTCGAAAAACAAACACATATTCGTATTTCCCCGCCTCCCCGAAGACCAAAAAACCATGAGTTGTGCAGATCTGATGTTTCCTTGCGGAGATAGCCCATGTTATTTCTTGAATTTGTTAGGAAAAACTGCTTATAGCATGAAAAGTGCCCATTGCAGAAAGAGCTCAAATTTGAAAAACAAAAACATATTCATGTTCCCCATCCTCCCCAAAGACCAAAAAACCATAACGTTTGCAGATGTCATGTTTCCTTGCGGAGATAGCCCATGTTATATCTTGCATTTGTTAGGAAAAACTGCTAATAGTATGAAAAGTGCCCATTGCAGAAAGAACTTAAATTCGAATAACAAACACATATTCATGTTCCCCATCCTCCCCGAAGACCAAAAAACCATGAGTTGTGCAGATCTCATGTTTCCTTGCGGAGATAGCCAATGTTATATCTTGCATTTGTTAGGAAAAACTGCTAATAGTATGAAAAGTGCCCATTGCAGAAAGAGCTCAAATTCGAAAAACAAACACATATTCATGTTCCCCCTCCTCCCCGAAGACCAAAAAACCATGAGTTGAGCAGATCTGATGTTGCCTTGCAGAGAAAGCCAATGTTATATCTTGCATTTGTTAGGAAAAACTGCTTATAGCATGAAAAGTGCCCATTGCAGAAAGAGCTCAAATTCGAAAAACAAACACATATTCATGTTCCCCATCCTCCCCGAAGACCAAAAATCCATGACTTTTGCAGATCTCATGTTTCCTTACGGAGATAGCCCATAGTATATCTTGCATTTGTTAGGAAAACCTGCTTATAGCATGAAAAGTGCCCATTTCAGATAGAGGTCAAATTCGAAAAACAAACACATATTCGTGTTCCCCCGCCTCCCCGAAGACCAAAAAACCATGAGTTGTGTAGATCTGATGTTTCCTTGCGGAGATAGCCCATGTTATATCTTGCATTTGTTAGGAAAAACTGCTTATAGTATGAAAAGTGCCCATTGCAGAAAGAGCTCAAATTCGAAAAACAAACACATATTCATGTTCCCCATCCTCCCCGAAGACCAAAAAACCATGAGTTGTGCAGATCTCATGTTTCCTTGCGGAGATAGCCAATGTTATATCTTGCATTTGTTAGCAAAAACTGCTTAGAGCATGAAAAGTGCTCATTTCAGATAGAGGTCAAATTCGAAAAACAAACACATATTCATGTTCCCCATCCTCCCCGAAGACCAAAAAACCATAACTTTTGCAGATCTCATGTTTCCTTGCGGAGATAGCCCATGTTATATCTTGCATTTGTTAGGAAAAACTGCTAATAGTATGAAAAGTGCCCATTGCAGAAAGAGCTCAAATTCGAAAAACAAACACATATTCATGTTCCCCCGCCTCCCCAAAGACCAAAAAAACCATGAGTTGTGCAGATCTGATGTTTCCTTGCGGAGATAGCCCATGTTATATCTTGAATTTGTTAGGAAAAACTGCTTATAGCATGAAAAGTGCCCATTGCAGAAAGAGCTCAAATTCGAAAAACAAAAACATATTCATGTTCCCCATCCTCCCCGAAGACCAAAAAACCATAATGTTTGCAGATGTCATGTTTCCTTGCGGAGATAGCCCATGTTATATCTTGCATTTGTTAGGAAAAACTGCTTATAGCATGAAAAGTGCCCATTGCAGAAAGAGCTCAAATTCGAAAAACAAACACATATTCATGTTCCCCACCCTCCCCGAAGACCAAAAAACCATGACTTTTGCAGATCTCATGTTTCCTTGCGGAGATAGCCCATGTTATATCTTGCATTTGTTAGGAAAAACTGCTTATAGTATGAAAAGTGCCCATTGCAGAAAGAGCTCAAATTCGAAAAACAAACATATATTCATGTTCCCCCGCCTCCCCGAAGACCAAAAAACAATGAGTTGTGCAGATCTGATGTTTCCTTGCGGAGATAGCCCATGTTATATCTTGCATTTGTTAGGAAAAACTGCTTATAGCATGAAAAGTGCCCATTGCAGAAATAGCTCAAATTCGAAAAACAAACACATATTCATGTTCCCCATCCTCCCCGAAGACCAAAAAACTGTGACTTTTGCAGATCTCATGTTTCCTTGCGGAGATAGCCCATGTTATATCTTGCATTTGTTAGGAAAACCTGCTTATAGCATGAAAAGTGCCCATTGCAGAAAGAGCTCAAATTCGAATAACAAACACATATTCATGTTCCCCATCCTCCCCGAATACCAAAAAACCATGAGTTGTGCAGATCTGATGTTTCCTTGCGGAGATAGCCCATGTTATATCTTGCATTTGTTAGGAAAAACTGCTAATAGTATGAAAAGTGCCCATTGCAGAAAGAGCTCAAATTCGAATAACAAACACATATTCATGTTCCCCATCCTCCCCGAAGACCAAAAAACCATGACTTTTGCAGATCTCATGTTTCCTTACGGAGATAGCCCATGGTATATCTTGCATTTGTTAGGAAAACCTGCTTATAGCATGAAAAGTGCCCATTTCAGATAGAGGTCAAATTCGAAAAACAAACACATATTCGTGTTCCCCCGCCTCCCCGAAGACCAAAAAACCATGAGTTGTGCAGATCTGATGTTTCCTTGCGGAGATAGCCCATGTTATATCTTGAATTTGTTAGGAAAAACTGCTTATAGCATGAAAAGTGCCCATTGCAGAAAGAGCTCAAATTCGAAAAACAAAAACATATTCATGTTCCCCATCCTCCCCGAAGACCAAAAAACCATAACGTTTGCAGATGTCATGTTTCCTTGCGGAGATAGCCCATGTTATATCTTGCATTTGTTAGGAAAAACTGCTTATAGCATGAAAAGTGCCCATTGCAGAAAGAGCTCAAATTCGAAAAACAAACACATATTCATGTTCCCCACCCTCCCCGAAGACCAAAAAACCATGACTTTTGCAGATCTCATGTTTCCTTGCGGAGATAGCCTATGTTATATCTTGCATTTGTTAGGAAAAACTGCTTATAGTATGAAAAGTGCCCATTGCAGAAAGAGCTCAAATTCGAAAAACAAACATATATTCATGTTCCCCCGCCTCCCCGAAGACCAAAAAACCATGAGTTGTGCAGATCTGATGTTTCCTTGCGGAGATAGCCCATGTTATATCTTGCATTTGTTAGGAAAAACTGCTTATAGCATGAAAAGTGCCCATTGCAGAAAGAGCTCAAATTCGAAAAACAAACACATATTCATGTTCCCCATCCTCCCCGAAGACCAAAAAACCGTGACTTTTGCAGATCTCATGTTTCCTTGCGGAGATAGCCCATGTTATATCTTGCATTTGTTAGGAAAACCTGCTTATAGCATGAAAAGTGCCCATTTCAGATAGAGGTCAAATTCGAAAAACAAACACATATTCATGTTCCCCCGCCTCCCCGAAGACCAAAAAACCATGAGTTGTGCAGATCTGATGTTTCCTGGCGGAGATAGCCCATGTTATATCTTGCATTTGTTAGGAAAAACTGCTAATAGTATGAAAAGTGCCCATTGCAGAAAGAGCTAAAATTCGAATACCAAACACATATTCATGTTCCCCATCCTCCCCGAAGACCAAAAAACCATGAGTTGTGCAGATCTGATGTTTCCTTGCGGAGATAGCCCTTGTTATATCTTGCATTTGTTAGGAAAAACTGCTAATAGCATGAAAAGTGCCCATTGCAGAAAGAGCTCAAATTCGAATAACAAACACATATTCATGTTCCCCATCCTCCCCGAATACCAAAAAACCATGAGTTGTGCAGATCTGATGTTTCCTTGCGGAGATAGCCCATGTTATATCTTGCATTTGTTAGGAAAAACTGCTAATAGTATGAAAAGTGCCCATTGCAGAAAGAGCTCAAATTCGAATAACAAACACATATTCATGTTCCCCATCCTCCCCGAAGACCAAAAAACCATGAGTTGTGCAGATCTGATGTTTCCTTGCGGAGATAGCCCATGTTATATCTTGCATTTGTTAGGAAAAACTGCTAATAGTATGAAAAGTGCCCATTGCAGAAAGAGCTCAAATTCGAATAACAAACACATATTCATGTTCCCCATCCTCCCCGAAGACCAAAAAACCATGAGTTGTGCAGATCTCATGTTTCCTTGCGAAGATAGCCTATGTTATATCTGGCATTTGTTAGGAAAAACTGCTTAGAGCATGAAAAGTGCTCATTTCAGATAGAGGTCAAATTCGAAAAACAAACACATATTCATGTTCCCCATCCTCCCCGAAGACCAAAAAACCATAACTTTTGCAGATCTCATGTTTCCTTGCGGAGATAGCCCATGTTATATCTTGCATTTGTTAGGAAAAACTGCTAATAGTATGAAAAGTGCCCATTGCAGAAAGAGCTCAAATTTGAAAAACAAACACATATTCATGTTCCCCACCCTCCCCGAAGACCAAAAAACCATGACTTTTGCAGATCTCATGTTTCCTTGCGGAGATAGCCCATGTTATATCTTGCATTTGTTAGGAAAAACTGCTTATAGTATGAAAAGTGCCCATTGCAGAAAGAGCTCAAATTCGAAAAACAAACATATATTCATGTTCCCCCGCCTCCCCGAAGACCAAAAAACCATGAGTTGTGCAGATCTGATGTTTCCTTGCGGAGATAGCCCATGTTATATCTTGCATTTGTTAGGAAAAACTGCTTATAGCATGAAAAGTGCCCATTGCAGAAAGAGCTCAAATTCGAAAAACAAACACATATTCATGTTCCCCATCCTCCCCGAAGACCAAAAAACCGTGTCTTTTGCAGATCTCATGTTTCCTTGCGGAGATAGCCCATGTTATATCTTGCATTTGTTAGGAAAACCTGCTTATAGCATGAAAAGTGCCCATTTCAGATAGAGGTCAAATTCGAAAAACAAAGACATATTCATGTTCCCCCGCCTCCCCGAAGACCAAAAAACCATGAGTTGTGCAGATCTGATGTTTCCTGGCGGAGATAGCCCATGTTATATCTTGCATTTGTTAGGAAAAACTGCTTAGAGCATGAAAAGTGCTCATTTCAGATAGAGGTCAAATTCGAAAAACAAACACATATTCATGTTCCCCATCCTCCCCGAAGACCAAAAAACCATAACTTTTGCAGATCTCATGTTTCCTTGCGGAGATAGCCCATGTTATATCTTGCATTTGTTAGGAAAAACTGCTTATAGCATGAAAAGTGCCCATTGCAGAAAGAGCTCAAATTCGAATAACAAACACATATTCATGTTCCCCATCCTCCCCGAAGACCAAAAAACCATGACTTTTGCAGATCTCATGTTTCCTTGCGGAGATAGCCCATGTTATATCTTGCATTTGTTAGGAAAAACTGCTTATAGTATGAAAAGTGCCCATTGCAGAAAGAGCTCAAATTCGAAAAACAAACACATATTCATGTTCCCCATCCTCCCCGAAGACCAAAAAACCGTGACTTTTGCAGATCTCATGTTTCCTTGCGGAGATAGCCCATGTTATATCTTGCATTTGTTAGGAAAACCTGCTTATAGCATGAAAAGTGCCCATTTCAGATAGAGGTCAAATTCGAAAAACAAACACATATTCATGTTCCCCCGCCTCCCCGAAGACCAAAAAACCATGAGTTGTGCAGATCTGATGTTTCCTGGCGGAGATAGCCCATGTTATATCTTGCATTTGTTAGGAAAAACTGCTAATAGTATGAAAAGTGCCCATTGCAGAAAGAGCTAAAATTCGAATACCAAACACATATTCATGTTCCCCATCCTCCCCGAAGACCAAAAAACCATGAGTTGTGCAGATCTGATGTTTCCTTGCAGAGATAGCCCATGTTATATCTTGCATTTGTTAGGAAAATCTGCTTATAGCATGAAAAGTGCCCATTTCAGATAGAGGTCAAATTCGAAAAACAAACACATATTCATGTTCCCCATCCTCCCCGAATACCAAAAAACCATGGGTTGTGCAGATCTGATGTTTCCTTGCGGAGATAGCCCATGTTATATCTTGCATTTGTTAGGAAAAACTGCTAATAGTATGAAAAGTGCCCATTGCAGAAAGAGCTCAAATTCGAATAACAAACACATATTCATGTTCCCCATCCTCCCTGAAGACCAAAAAACCATGAGTTGTGCAGATCTCATGTTTCCTTGCGGAGATAGCCCATGTTATATCTTGCATTTGTTAGGAAAAACTGCTTATAGCATGAAAAGTGCCCATTGCAGAAAGAGCTCAAATTCGAAAAACAAACACATATTCATGTTCCCCATCCTCCCCGAAGACCAAAAAACCGTGACTTTTGCAGATCTCATGTTTCCTTGCAGAGATAGCCCATGTTATATCTTGCATTTGTTAGGAAAACCTGCTTATAGCATGAAAAGTGCCCATTTCAGATAGAGGTCAAATTCGAAAAACAAACACATATTCATGTTCCCCCGCCTCCCCGAAGACCAAAAAACCATGAGTTGTGCAGATCTGATGTTTCCTGGCGGAGATAGCCCATGTTATATCTTGCATTTGTTAGGAAAAACTGCTAATAGTATGAAAAGTGCCCATTGCAGAAAGAGCTCAAATTCGAATACCAAACACATATTTATGTTCCCCGTCCTCCCCGAAGACCAAAAAACCATGAGTTGTGCAGATCTGATGTTTCCTTGCGGAGATAGCCCATGTTATATCTTGCATTTGTTAGGAAAAACTGCTAATAGTATGAAAAGTGCCCATTGCAGAAAGAGCTCAAATTCGAATAACAAACACATATTCATGTTCCCCACCCTCCCCGAAGACCAAAAAACCATGAATTTTGCAGATCTCATGTTTCCTTGCGGAGATAGCCCATGTTATATCTTGCATTTGTTAGGAAAAACTGCTTATAGTATGAAAAGTGCCCATTGCAGAAAGAGCTCAAATTCGAAAAACAAACATATATTCATGTTCCCCCGCCTCCCCGAAGACCAAAAAACCATGAGTTGTGCAGATCTGATGTTTCCTTGCGGAGATAGCCCATGTTATATCTTGCATTTGTTAGGAAAAACTGCTTATAGCATGAAAAGTGCCCATTGCAGAAAGAGCTCAAATTCGAAAAACAAACACATATTCATGTTCCCCATCCTCCCCGAAGACCAAAAAACCGTGTCTTTTGCAGATCTCATGTTTCCTTGCGGAGATAGCCCATGTTATATCTTGCATTTGTTAGGAAAACCTGCTTATAGCATGAAAAGTGCCCATTTCAGATAGAGGTCAAATTCGAAAAACAAAGACATATTCATGTTCCCCCGCCTCCCCGAAGACCAAAAAACCATGAGTTGTGCAGATCTGATGTTTCCTGGCGGAGATAGCCCATGTTATATCTTGCATTTGTTAGGAAAAACTGCTTAGAGCATGAAAAGTGCTCATTTCAGATAGAGGTCAAATTCGAAAAACAAACACATATTCATGTTCCCCATCCTCCCCGAAGACCAAAAAACCATAACTTTTGCAGATCTCATGTTTCCTTGCGGAGATAGCCCATGTTATATCTTGCATTTGTTAGGAAAAACTGCTTATAGCATGAAAAGTGCCCATTGCAGAAAGAGCTCAAATTCGAATAACAAACACATATTCATGTTCCCCATCCTCCCCGAAGACCAAAAAACCATGACTTTTGCAGATCTCATGTTTCCTTGCGGAGATAGCCCATGTTATATCTTGCATTTGTTAGGAAAAACTGCTTATAGTATGAAAAGTGCCCATTGCAGAAAGAGCTCAAATTCGAAAAACAAACACATATTCATGTTCCCCATCCTCCCCGAAGACCAAAAAACCGTGACTTTTGCAGATCTCATGTTTCCTTGCGGAGATAGCCCATGTTATATCTTGCATTTGTTAGGAAAACCTGCTTATAGCATGAAAAGTGCCCATTTCAGATAGAGGTCAAATTCGAAAAACAAACACATATTCATGTTCCCCCGCCTCCCCGAAGACCAAAAAACCATGAGTTGTGCAGATCTGATGTTTCCTGGCGGAGATAGCCCATGTTATATCTTGCATTTGTTAGGAAAAACTGCTAATAGTATGAAAAGTGCCCATTGCAGAAAGAGCTAAAATTCGAATACCAAACACATATTCATGTTCCCCATCCTCCCCGAAGACCAAAAAACCATGAGTTGTGCAGATCTGATGTTTCCTTGCAGAGATAGCCCATGTTATATCTTGCATTTGTTAGGAAAATCTGCTTATAGCATGAAAAGTGCCCATTTCAGATAGAGGTCAAATTCGAAAAACAAACACATATTCATGTTCCCCATCCTCCCCGAATACCAAAAAACCATGGGTTGTGCAGATCTGATGTTTCCTTGCGGAGATAGCCCATGTTATATCTTGCATTTGTTAGGAAAAACTGCTAATAGTATGAAAAGTGCCCATTGCAGAAAGAGCTCAAATTCAAATAACAAACACATATTCATGTTCCCCATCCTCCCTGAAGACCAAAAAACCATGAGTTGTGCAGATCTCATGTTTCCTTGCGGAGATAGCCCATGTTATATCTTGCATTTGTTAGGAAAAACTGCTTATAGCATGAAAAGTGCCCATTGCAGAAAGAGCTCAAATTCGAAAAACAAACACATATTCATGTTCCCCATCCTCCCCGAAGACCAAAAAACCGTGACTTTTGCAGATCTCATGTTTCCTTGCAGAGATAGCCCATGTTATATCTTGCATTTGTTAGGAAAACCTGCTTATAGCATGAAAAGTGCCCATTTCAGATAGAGGTCAAATTCGAAAAACAAACACATATTCATGTTCCCCCGCCTCCCCGAAGACCAAAAAACCATGAGTTGTGCAGATCTGATGTTTCCTGGCGGAGATAGCCCATGTTATATCTTGCATTTGTTAGGAAAAACTGCTAATAGTATGAAAAGTGCCCATTGCAGAAAGAGCTCAAATTCGAATACCAAACACATATTTATGTTCCCCGTCCTCCCCGAAGACCAAAAAACCATGAGTTGTGCAGATCTGATGTTTCCTTGCGGAGATAGCCCATGTTATATCTTGCATTTGTTAGGAAAAACTGCTAATAGTATGAAAAGTGCCCATTGCAGAAAGAGCTCAAATTCGAATAACAAACACATATTCATGTTCCCCATCCTCCCCGAATACCAAAAAACCATGGGTTGTGCAGATCTGATGTTTCCTTGCGGAGATAGCCCATGTTATATCTTGCATTTGTTAGGAAAAACTGCTAATAGTATAAAAAGTGCCCATTGCAGAAAGAGCTCAAATTCGAAAAACAAACACATATTCATGTTCCCCATCCTCCCCGAAGACCAAAAAACCGTGACTTTTGCAGATCTCATGTTTCCTTGCAGAGATAGCCCATGTTATATCTTGCATTTGTTAGGAAAACCTGCTTATAGCATGAAAAGTGCCCATTTCAGATAGAGGTCAAATTCGAAAAACAAACACATATTCATGTTCCCCATCCTCCCCGAATACCAAAAAACCATGGGTTGTGCAGATCTGATGTTTCCTTGCGGAGATAGCCCATGTTATATCTTGCATTTGTTAGGAAAAACTGCTAATAGTATGAAAAGTGCACATTACAGAAAGAGCTCAAATTCGAATAACAAACACATATTCATGTTCCCCATCCTCCCCGAAGACCAAAAAACCATGAGTTGTGCAGATCTCATGTTTCCTTGCGGAGATAGCCAATGTTATATCTTGCATTTGTTAGGAAAAACTGCTTAGAGCATGAAAAGTGCTCATTTCAGATAGAGGTCAAATTCGAAAAACAAACACATATTCATGTTCCCCATCCTCCCCGAAGACCAAAAAACCATAACTTTTGCAGATCTCATGTTTCCTTGCGGAGATAGCCCATGTTATATCTTGCATTTGTTAGGAAAAACTGCTAATAGTATGAAAAGTGCCCATTGCAGAAAGAGCTCAAATTCGAAAAACAAACACATATTCATGTTCCCCATCCTCCCCGAAGACCAAAAAACCATGACTTTTGCAGATCTCATGTTTCCTTGCGAAGATAGCCCATGTTATATCTTGCATTTGTTAGGAAAAACTGCTAATAGTATAAAAAGTGCCCATTGCAGAAAGAGCTCAAATTCGAAAAACAAACACATATTCATGTTCCCCATCCTCCCCGAAGACCAAAAAACCGTGACTTTTGCAGATCTCATGTTTCCTTGCAGAGATAGCCCATGTTATATCTTGCATTTGTTAGGAAAACCTGCTTATAGCATGAAAAGTGCCCATTTCAGATAGAGGTCAAATTCGAAAAACAAACACATATTCATGTTCCCCATCCTCCCCGAATACCAAAAAACCATGGGTTGTGCAGATCTGATGTTTCCTTGCGGAGATAGCCCATGTTATATCTTGCATTTGTTAGGAAAAACTGCTAATAGTATGAAAAGTGCACATTACAGAAAGAGCTCAAATTCGAATAACAAACACATATTCATGTTCCCCATCCTCCCCGAAGACCAAAAAACCATGAGTTGTGCAGATCTCATGTTTCCTTGCGGAGATAGCCAATGTTATATCTTGCATTTGTTAGGAAAAACTGCTTAGAGCATGAAAAGTGCTCATTTCAGATAGAGGTCAAATTCGAAAAACAAACACATATTCATGTTCCCCATCCTCCCCGAAGACCAAAAAACCATAACTTTTGCAGATCTCATGTTTCCTTGCGGAGATAGCCCATGTTATATCTTGCATTTGTTAGGAAAAACTGCTAATAGTATGAAAAGTGCCCATTGCAGAAAGAGCTCAAATTCGAAAAACAAACACATATTCATGTTCCCCATCCTCCCCGAAGACCAAAAAACCATGACTTTTGCAGATCTCATGTTTCCTTGCGAAGATAGCCCATGTTATATCTTGCATTTGTTAGGAAAAACTGCTAATAGTATGAAAAGTGCCCATTGCAGAAAGAGCTCAAATTCGAAAAACAAACACATATTCATGTTCCCCATCCTCCCCGAAGACCAAAAAACCATGAGTTGTGCAGATCTGATGTTTCCTTGCGGAGATAGCCCATGTTATATCTTGCATTTGTTAGGAAAAACTGCTTATAGCATGAAAAGTGCCCATTGCAGTAAGAGCTCAAATTCGAATACCAAACACATATTCATGTTCCCCATCCTCCCCGAATACCAAAAAACCATGGGTTGTGCAGATCTGATGTTTCCTTGCGGAGATAGCCCATGTTATATCTTGCATTTGTTAGGAAAAACTGCTAATAGTATAAAAAGTGCCCATTGCAGAAAGAGCTCAAATTCGAATAACAAACACATATTCATGTTCCCCATCCTCCCCGAAGACCAAAAAACCATGAGTTGTGCAGATCTCATGTTTCCTTGCGGAGATAGCCAATGTTATATCTTGCATTTGTTAGGAAAAACTGCTTAGAGCATGAAAAGTGCTCATTTCAGATAGAGGTCAAATTCGAAAAACAAACACATATTCATGTTCCCCATCCTCCCCGAAGACCAAAAAACCATAACTTTTGCAGATCTCATGTTTCCTTGCGGAGATAGCCCATGTTATATCTTGCATTTGTTAGGAAAAACTGCTAATAGTATGAAAAGTGCCCATTGCAGAAAGAGCTCAAATTCGAAAAACAAACACATATTCATGTTCCCCATCCTCCCCGAAGACTAAAAAACCATGACTTTTGCAGATCTCATGTTTCCTTGCGAAGATAGCCCATGTTATATCTTGCATTTGTTAGGAAAAACTGCTAATAGTATGAAAAGTGCCCATTGCAGAAAGAGCTCAAATTCGAAAAACAAACACATATTTATGTTCCCCCGCCTCCCCGAAGACCAAAAAACCATGAGTTGTGCAGATCTGATGTTTCCTTGCGGAGATAGCCAATGTTATATCTTGAATTTGTTAGGAAAAAATGCTTATAGCATGAAAAGTGCACATTGCAGAAAGAGCTCAAATTCGAAAAACAAAAACATATTCATGTTCCCCCGCCTCCCCGAAGACCAAAAAACCATGAGTTGTGCAGATCTGATGTTTCCTTGTGGAGATAGCCCATGTTATATCTTGCATTTGTTAGGAAAAACTGCTTATAGCATGAAAAGTGCCCATTGCAGAAAGAGCTCAAATTCGAAAAACAAACACATATTCATGTTCCCCATCCTCCCCGAAGACCAAAAAACCGTGACTTTTGCAGATCTCATGTTTCCTTGCAGAGATAGCCCATTTTATATCTTGCATTTGTTAGGAAAACCTGCTTTTAGCATGAAAAGTGCCCATTTCAGATAGAGGTCAAATTCGAAAAACAAACACATATTCATGTTCCCCCGCCTCCCCGAAGACCAAAAAACCATGAGTTGTGCAGATCTGATGTTTCCTGGCGGAGATAGCCCATGTTATATCTTGCATTTGTTAGGAAAAACTGCTAATAGTATGAAAAGTGCCCATTGCAGAAAGAGCTCAAATTCGAATACCAAACACATATTCATGTTCCCCATCCTCCCCGAAGACCAAAAAACCATGAGTTGTGCAGATCTGATGTTTCCTTGCGGAGATAGCCCATGTTATATCTTGCATTTTTTAGGAAAAACTTCTAATAGTATGAAAAGTGCCCATTGCAGAAAGAGCTCAAATTCGAATAACAAACACATATTCATGATCCCCATACTCCCCGAATACCAAAAAACCATGGGTTGTGCAGATCTGATGTTTCCTTGCGGAGATAGCCCATGTTATATCTTGCATTTGTTAGGAAAAACTGCTTAGAGCATGAAAAGTGCTCATTTCAGATAGAGGTCAAATTCGAAAAACAAACACATATTCATGTTCCCCATCCTCCCCGAAGACCAAAAAACCATAACTTTTGCAGATCTCATGTTTCCTTGCGGAGATAGCCCATGTTATATCTTGCATTTGTTAGGAAAAACTGCTAATAGTATGAAAAGTGCCCATTGCAGAAAGAGCTCAAATTCGAAAAACAAACACATATTCATGTTCCCCCTCCTCCCCGAAGACCAAAAAACCATGAGTTGAGTAGATCTGATGTTTCCTTGCGGAGATAGCCAATGTTATATCTTGCATTTGTTAGGAAAAACTGCTTATAGCATGAAAAGTGCCCATTGCAGAAAGAGCTCAAATTCGAAAAACAAAAACATATTCAATTTCCCCATCCTCCCCGAAGACCAAAAAACCATAACTTTTGCAGATCTGATGTTTCCTTGCGGACATAGCCAATGTTATATCTTGCATTTGTTAGGAAAAACTGCTTATAGCATGAAAAGTGCCCACTGCAGAAAGAGCTCAAATTCGAAAAACAAACACATATTCATGTTCCCCATCCTCCCCAAAGACCAAAAATCCATGACTTTTGCAGATCTCATGTTTCCTTGCGGAGACAGCCCATGGTATATCTTGCATTTGTTAGGAAAACCTGCTTTTAGCATGAAAAGTGCCCATTTCAGAAAGAGCTCAAATTCGAAAAACAAACACATATTCATGTTCCCCATCCTCCCCGAAGACCAAAAATCCATGACATTTGCAGATCTCATGTTTCCTTGCAGAGACAGCCCATGGTATATCTTGCATTTGTTAGGAAAACCTGCTTTTAGCATGAAAAGTGCCCATTTCAGATAGAGGTCAAATTCGAAAAACAAACACATATTCATGTTCCCCCGCCTCCCCGAAGACCAAAAAACCATGAGTTGTGCAGATCTGATGTTTCCTTGCGGAGATAGCCAATGTTATATCTTGAATTTGTTAGGAAAAACTGCTTAGAGCATGAAAAGTGCTCATTTCAGATAGAGGTCAAATTCGAAAAACAAACACATATTCATGTTCCCCATCCTCCCCGAAGACCAAAAAACCATAACTTTTGCAGATCTCATGTTTCCTTGCGGAGATAGCCCATGTTATATCTTGCATTTGTTAGGAAAAACTGCTAATAGTATGAAAAGTGCCCATTGCAGAAAGAGCTCAAATTCGAAAAACAAACACATATTCATGTTCCCCCTCCTCCCCGAAGACCAAAAAACCATGAGTTGAGTAGATCTGATGTTTCCTTGCGGAGATAGCCAATGTTATATCTTGCATTTGTTAGGAAAAACTGCTTATAGCATGAAAAGTGCCCATTGCAGAAAGAGCTCAAATTCGAAAAACAAAAACATATTCAAGTTCCCCATCCTCCCCGAAGACCAAAAAACCATAACTTTTGCAGATCTGATGTTTCCTTGCGGACATAGCCAATGTTATATCTTGCATTTGTTAGGAAAAACTGCTTATAGCATGAAAAGTGCCCACTGCAGAAAGAGCTCAAATTCGAAAAACAAACACATATTCATGTTCCCCATCCTCCCCGAAGACCAAAAATCCATGACTTTTGCAGATCTCATGTTTCCTTGCGGAGACAGCCCATGGTATATCTTGCATTTTTTAGGAAAACCTGCTTTTAGCATGAAAAGTGCCCATTTCAGAAAGAGCTCAAATTCGAAAAACAAACACATATTCATGTTCCCCATCCTCCCCGAAGACCAAAAATCCATGACTTTTGCAGATCTCATGTTTCCTTGCGGAGACAGCCCATGGTATATCTTGCATTTGTTAGGAAAAACTGCTTATAGCATGAAAAGTGCCCATTTCAGATAGAGGTCAAATTCGAAAAACAAACACATATTCGTGTTCCCCCGCCTCCCCGAAGACCAAAAAACCATGAGTTGTGCAGATCTGATGTTTCCTTGCGGAGATAGCCAATGTTATATCTTGCATTTGTTAGGAAAAACTGCTTATAGCATGAAAAGTGCCCATTGCAGAAAGAGCTCAAATTCGAAAAACAAAAACATATTCATGTTCCCCATCCTCCCCGAAGACCAAAAAACCATAACGTTTGCAGATGTCATGTTTCCTTGCGGAGATAGCCCATGTTATATCTTGCATTTGTTAGGAAAAACTGCTAATAGTATGAAAAGTGCCCATTGCAGAAAGAACTTAAATTCGAATAACAAACACATATTCATGTTCCCCATCCTCCCCGAAGACCAAAAAACCATGAGTTGTGCAGATCTCATGTTTCCTTGCGGAGATAGCCAATGTTATATCTTGCATTTGTTAGGAAAAACTGCTTATAGCATGAAAAGTGCCCATTGCAGAAAGAGCTCAAATTCGAAAAACAAACACATATTCATGTTCCCCACCCTCCCCAAAGACCAAAAAACCATGAGTTGTGCAGATCTGATGTTTCCTTGCGGAGATAGCCCATGTTATATCTTGCATTTGTTAGGAAAAACTGCTAATAGTATGAAAAGTGCCCATTGCAGAAAGAGCTAAAATTCGAATACCAAACACATATTCATGTTCCCCATCCTCCCCGAAGACCAAAAAACCATGAGTTGTGCAGATCTGATGTTTCCTTGCGGAGATAGCCCATGTTATATCTTGCATTTGTTAGGAAAAACTGGTAATAGTATGAAAAGTGCCCATTGCAGAAAGAGCTCAAATTCGAATAACAAACACATATTCATGTTCCCCATCCTCCCCGAATACCAAAAAACCATGAGTTGTGCAGATCTGATGTTTCCTTGCGGAGATAGCCCATGTTATATCTTGCATTTGTTAGGAAAAACTGCTAATAGTATGAAAAGTGCCCATTGCAGAAAGAGCTCAAATTCGAATACCAAACACATATTCATGTTCCCCATCCTCCCCGAAGACCAAAAAACCATGAGTTGTGCAGATCTCATGTTTCCTTGCGGAGATAGCCAATGTTATATCTTGCATTTGTAAGGAAAAACTGCTTGGAGCATGAAAAGTGCTCATTTCAGATAGAGGTCAAATTCGAAAAACAAACACATATTCATGTTCCCCATCCTCCCCGAAGACCAAAAAACCATAACTTTTGCAGATCTCATGTTTCCTTGCGGAGATAGCCCATGTTATATCTTGCATTTGTTAGGAAAAACTGCTAATAGTATGAAAACTGCCCATTGCAGAAAGAGCTCAAATTCGAAAAACAAACACATATTCATGTTCCCCCTCCTCCCCGAAGACCAAAAAACCATGAGTTGAGCAGATCTGATGTTGCCTTGCGGAGAAAGCCAATGTTATATCTTGCATTTGTTAGGAAAAACTGCTTATAGCATGAAAAGTGCCCATTGCAGAAAGAGCTCAAATTCGAAACACAAACACATATTCATGTTCCCCATCCTCCCCGAAGACCAAAAATCCATGACTTTTGCAGATCTCATGTTTCCTTGCGGAGATAGCCCATGGTATATCTTGCATTTGTTAGGAAAACCTGCTTATAGCATGAAAAGTGCCCATTTCAGATAGAGGTCAAATTCGAAAAACAAACACATATTCATGTTCCCCATCCTCCCCGAAGACCAAAAAACCATAACTTTTGCAGATCTCATGTTTCCTTGCGGAGATAGCCCATGTTATATCTTGCATTTGTTAGGAAAAACTGCTAATAGTATGAAAAGTGCCCATTGCAGAAAGAGCTCAAATTCGAAAAACAAACACATATTCATGTTCCCCCTCCTCCCCGAAGACCAAAAAACCATGAGTTGAGTAGATCTGATGTTTCCTTGCGGAGATAGCCAATGTTATATCTTGCATTTGTTAGGAAAAACTGCTTATAGCATGAAAAGTGCCCACTGCAGAAAGAGCTCAAATTCGAAAAACAAACACATATTCATGTTCCCCATCCTCCCCGAAGACCAAAAATCCATGACTTTTGCAGATCTCATGTTTCCTTGCGGAGATAGCCAATGTTATATCTTGCATTTGTTAGGAAAAACTGCTTATAGCATGAAAAGTGCCCATTGCAGAAAGAGCTCAAATTCGAAAAACAAACATATATTCATGTTCCCCCGCCTCCCCGAAGACCAAAAAACCATGAGTTGTGCAGATCTGATGTTTCCTTGCGGAGATAGCCAATGTTATATCTTGCATTTGTTAGGAAAACCTGCTAATAGCATGAAAAGTGCCCATTTCAGATAGAGGTCAAATTCGAAAAACAAACACATATTCATGTTCCCCCACCTCCCCGAATACGAAAAAACCATGAGTTGTGCAGATCTGATGTTTCCTTGCGGAGATACCCAAGTTATATCTTGCATTTGTTAGGAAAAACTGCTAATAGTATGAAAAGTGCCCATTGCAGAAAGAGCTCAAATTCGAATAACAAACACATATTCATGTTCCCCATCCTCCCCGAAGACCAAAAAACCATGAGTTGTGCAGATCTCATGTTTCCTTGCGGAGATAGCCAATGTTATATCTTGCATTTGTTAGGAAAAACTGCTTAGAGCATGAAAAGTGCTCATTTCAGATAGAGGTCAAATTCGAAAAACAAACACATATTCATGTTCCCCATCCTCCCTGAAGACCAAAAAACCATAACTTTTGCAGATCTCATGTTTCCTTGCGGAGATAGCCCATGTTATATCTTGCCTTCGTTAGGAAAAACTGCTAATAGTATGAAAAGTGCCCATTGCAGAAAGAGCTCAAATTCGAAAAACAAACACATATTCATGTTCCCCCTCCTCCCCGAAGACCAAAAAACCATGAGTTGAGCAGATCTGATGTTGCCTTGCGGAGAAAGCCAATGTTATATCTTGCATTTGTTAGGAAAAACTGCTTATAGCATGAAAAGTGCCCATTGCAGAAAGAGCTCAAATTCGAAAAACAAACACATATTCATGTTCCCCATCCTCCCCGAAGACCAAAAATCCATGACTTTTGCAGATCTCATGTTTCCTTACGGAGATAGCCCATGGTATATCTTGCATTTCTTAAGAAAACCTGCTTATAGCATGAAAAGTGCCCATTTCAGATAGAGGTCAAATTCGAAAAACAAACACATATTCGTGTTCCCCCGCCTCCCCGAAGACCAAAAAACCATGAGTTGTGCAGATCTGATGTTTTCTTGCGGAGATAGCCAATGTTATATCTTGAATTTGTTAGGAAAAACTGCTTATAGCATGAAAAGTGCCCATTGCAGAAAGAGCTCAAATTCGAAAAACAAAAACATATTCATGTTCCCCCGCCTCCCCGAAGACCAAAAAACCATGAGTTGTGCAGATCTGATGTTTCCTTGCGGAGATAGCCCATGTTATATCTTGCATTTGTTAGGAAAAACTGCTTATAGCATGAAAAGTGCCCATTGCAGAAAGAGCTCAAATTCGAAAAACAAACACATATTCATGTTCCCCATCCTCCCCGAAGACCAAAAAACCGTGACTTTTGCAGATCTCATGTTTCCTTGCAGAGATAGCCCATGTTATATCTTGCATTTGTTAGGAAAACCTGCTTATAGCATGAAAAGTGCCCATTGCAGAAAGAGCTCAAATTCGAATAACAAACACATATTCATGTTCCCCATCCTCCCCGAATACCAAAAAACCATGGGTTGTGCAGATCTGATGTTTCCTTGCGGAGATAGCCCATGTTATATCTTGCATTTATTAGGAAAAACTGCTAATAGTATGAAAAGTGCCCATTGCAGAAAGAGCTCAAATTCGAATAACAAACACATATTCATGTTCCCCATCCTCCCCGAAGACCAAAAAAACATGAGTTGTGCAGATCTCATGTTTCCTTGCGGAGATAGCCAATGTTATATCTTGCATTTGTTAGGAAAAACTGCTTAGAGCATGAAAAGTGCTCATTTCAGATAGAGGTCAAATTCGAAAAACAAACACATATTCATGTTCCCCCTCCTCCCCGAAGACCAAAAAACCATGAGTTGAGTAGATCTGATGTTTCCTTGCGGAGATAGCCAATGTTATATCTTGCATTTGTTAGGAAAAACTGCTTATAGCATGAAAAGTGCCCATTGCAGAAAGAGCTCAAATTCGAAAAACAAAAACATATTCAAGTTCCCCATCCTCCCCGAAGACCAAAAAACATAACTTTTGCAGATCTGATGTTTCCTTGCGGACATAGCCAATGTTATATCTTGCATTTGTTAGGAAAAACTGCTTATGGCATGAAAAGTGCCCACTGCAGAAAGAGCTCAAATTCGAAAAACAAACACATATTCATGTTCCCCATCCTCCCCGAAGACCAAAAATCCATGACTTTTGCAGATCTGATGTTTCCTTGCGGAGATAGCCCATGTTATTTCTTGAATTTGTTAGGAAAAACTGCTTATAGCATGAAAAGTGCCCATTGCAGAAAGAGCTCAAATTTGAAAAACAAAAACATATTCATGTTCCCCATCCTCCCCGAAGACCAAAAAACCATAACGTTTGCAGATGTCATGTTTCCTTGCGGAGATAGCCCATGTTATATCTTGCATTTGTTAGGAAAAACTGCTAATAGTATGAAAAGTGCCCATTGCAGAAAGAACTTAAATTCGAATAACAAACACATATTCATGTTCCCCATCCTCCCCGAAGACCAAAAAACAATGAGTTGTGCAGATCTCATGTTTCCTTGCGGAGATAGCCAATGTTATATCTTGCATTTGTTAGGAAAAACTGCTAATAGTATGAAAAGTGCCCATTGCAGAAAGAGCTCAAATTCGAAAAACACATATTCATGTTCCCCCTCCTCCCCGAAGACCAAAAAACCATGAGTTGAGCAGATCTGATGTTGCCTTGCAGAGAAAGCCAATGTTATATCTTGCATTTGTTAGGAAAAACTGCTTATAGCATGAAAAGTGCCCATTGCAGAAAGAGCTCAAATTCGAAAAACAAACACATATTCATGTTCCCCATCCTCCCCGAAGACCAAAAATCCATGACTTTTGCAGATCTCATGTTTCCTTACGGAGATAGCCCATAGTATATCTTGCATTTGTTAGGAAAACCTGCTTATAGCATGAAAAGTGCGCATTTCAGATAGAGGTCAAATTCGAAAAACAAACACATATTCGTGTTCCCCCGCCTCCCCGAAGACCAAAAAATCATGAGTTGTGCAGATCTGATGTTTCCTTGCGGAGATAGCCCATGTTATATCTTGAATTTGTTAGGAAAAACTGCTTATAGCATGAAAAGTGCCCATTGCAGAAAGAGCTCAAATTCGAAAAACAAAAACATATTCATGTTCCCCATCCTCCCCGAAGACCAAAAAACCATAACGTTTGCAGATGTCATGTTTCCTTGTGGAGATAGCCCATGTTATATCTTGCATTTGTTAGGAAAAACTGCTAATAGTATGAAAAGTGCCCATTGCAGAAAGAGCTCAAATTCGAATAACAAACACATATTCATGTTCCCCATCCTCCCCGAAGACCAAAAAACCATGAGTTGTGCAGATCTCATGTTTCCTTGCGGAGATAGCCAATGTTATATCTTGCATTTGTTAGCAAAAACTGCTTAGAGCATGAAAAGTGCTCATTTCAGATAGAGGTCAAATTCGAAAAACAAACACATATTCATGTTCCCCATCCTCCCCGAAGATCAAAAAACCATAACTTTTGCAGATCTCATGTTTCCTTGCGGAGATAGCCCATGTTATATCTTGCATTTGTTAGGAAAAACTGCTAATAGTATGAAAAGTGCCCATTGCAGAAAGAGCTCAAATTCGAAAAACAAACACATATTCATGTTCCCCCTCCTCCCCGAAGACCAAAAAACCATGAGTTGAGCAGATCTGATGTTGCCTTGCGGAGAAAGCCAATGTTATATCTTGCATTTGTTAGGAAAAACTTCTTATAGCATGAAAAGTGCCCATTGCAGAAAGAGCTCAAATTCGAAAAACAAACACATATTCGTGTTCCCCCGCCTCCCCGAAGACCAAAAAAACCATGAGTTGTGCAGATCTGATATTTCCTTGCGGAGATAGCCCATGTTATATCTTGAATTTGTTAGGAAAAACTGCTTATAGCATGAAAAGTGCCCATTGCAGAAAGAGCTCAAATTCGAAAAACAAAAACATATTCATGTTCCCCATCCTCCCCGAAGACCAAAAAACCATAACGTTTGCAGATGTCATGTTTCCTTGCGGAGATAGCCCATGTTATATCTTGCATTTGTTAGGAAAAACTGCTTATAGCATGAAAAGTGCCCATTGCAGAAAGAGCTCAAATTCGAAAAACAAACACATATTCATGTTCCCCACCCTCCCCGAAGACCAAAAAACCATGACTTTTGCAGATCTCATGTTTCCTTGCGGAGATAGCCCATGTTATATCTTGCATTTGTTAGGAAAACCTGCTTATAGCATGAAAAGTGCCCATTGCAGAAAGAGCTCAAATTCGAATAACAAACACATATTCGTGTTCCCCATCCTCCCCGAATACCAAAAAACCATGAGTTGTGCAGATCTGATGTTTCCTTGCGGAGATAGCCCATGTTATATCTTGCATTTGTTAGGAAAAACTGCTAATAGTATGAAAAGTGCCCATTGCAGAAAGAGCTCAAATTCGAATAACAAACACATATTCATGTTCCCCATCCTCCCCGAAGACCAAAAAACCATGACTTTTGCAGATCTCATGTTTCCTTACGGAGATAGCCCATGGTATATCTTGCATTTGTTAGGAAAACCTGCTTATAGCATGAAAAGTGCCCATTTCAGATAGAGGTCAAATTCGAAAAACAAACACATATTCGTGTTCCCCCGCCTCCCCGAAGACCAAAAAACCATGAGTTGTGCAGATCTGATGTTTCCTTGCGGAGATAGCCCATGTTATATCTTGAATTTGTTAGGAAAAACTGCTTATAGCATGAAAAGTGCCCATTGCAGAAAGAGCTCAAATTCGAAAAACAAAAACATATTCATGTTCCCCATCCTCCCCGAAGACCAAAAAACCATAACGTTTGCAGATGTCATGTTTCTTTGCGGAGATAGCCCATGTTATATCTTGCATTTGTTAGGAAAAACTGCTTATAGCATGAAAAGTGCCCATTGCAGAAAGAGCTCAAATTCGAAAAACAAACACATATTCATGTTCCCCACCCTCCCCGAAGACCAAAAAACCATGAGTTGTGCAGATCTGATGTTTCCTTGCGGAGATAGCCCATGTTATATCTTGCATTTGTTAGGAAAAACTGCTTATAGCATGAAAAGTGCCCATTGCAGAAAGAGCTCAAATTCGAAAAACAAACACATATTCATGTTCCCCATCCTCCCGGAAGACCAAAAAACCGTGACTTTTGCAGATCTCATGTTTCCTTGCGGAGATAGCCCATGTTATATCTTGCATTTGTTAGGAAAACCTGCTTATAGCATGAAAAGTGCCCATTTCAGATAGAGGTCAAATTCGAAAAACAAACACATATTCATGTTCCCCCGCCTCCCCGAAGACCAAAAAACCATGAGTTGTGCAGATCTGATGTTTCCTGGCGGAGATAGCCCATGTTATATCTTGCATTTGTTAGGAAAAACTGCTAATAGTATGAAAAGTGCCCATTGCAGAAAGAGCTAAAATTCGAATACCAAACACATATTCATGTTCCCCATCCTCCCCGAAGACCAAAAAACCATGAGTTGTGCAGATCTGATGTTTCCTTGCGGAGATAGCCCATGTTATATCTTGCATTTGTTAGGAAAAACTGCTAATATTATGAAAAGTGCCCATTGCAGAAAGAGCTCAAATTCGAATAACAAACACATATTCATGTTCCCCATCCTCCCCGAATACCAAAAAACCATGAGTGTGCAGATCTGATGTTTCCTTGCGGAGATAGCCCATGTTATATCTTGCATTTGTTAGGAAAAACTGCTAATAGTATGAAAAGTGCCCATTGCAGAAAGAGCTCAAATTCGAATAACAAACACATATTCATGTTCCCCATCCTCCCCGAAGACCAAAAAACCATGAGTTGTGCAGATCTCATGTTTCCTTGCGGAGATAGCCAATGTTATATCTTGCATTTGTTAGCAAAAACTGCTTAGAGCATGAAAAGTGCTCATTTCAGATAGAGGTCAAATTCGAAAAACAAACACATATTCATGTTCCCCATCCTCCCCGAAGATCAAAAAACCATAACTTTTGCAGATCTCATGTTTCCTTGCGGAGATAGCCCATGTTATATCTTGCATTTGTTAGGAAAAACTGCTTAGAGCATGAAAAGTGCTCATTTCAGATAGAGGTCAAATTCGAAAAACAAACACATATTCATGTTCCCCATCCTCCCCGAAGACCAAAAAACCATAACTTTTGCAGATCTCATGTTTCCTTGCGGAGATAGCCCATGTTATATCTTGCATTTGTTAGGAAAAACTGCTAATAGTATGAAAAGTGCCCATTGCAGAAAGAGCTCAAATTCGAAAAACAAACACATATTCATGTTCCCCACCCTCCCCGAAGACCAAAAAACCATGACTTTTGCAGATCTCATGTTTCCTTGCGGAGATAGCCCATGTTATATCTTGCATTTGTTAGGAAAAACTGCTTATAGTATGAAAAGTGCCCATTGCAGAAAGAGCTCAAATTCGAAAAACAAACATATATTCATGTTCCCCCGCCTCCCCGAAGACCAAAAAACCATGAGTTGTGCAGATCTGATGTTTCCTTGCGGAGATAGCCCATGTTATATCTTGCATTTGTTAGGAAAAACTGCTTATAGCATGAAAAGTGCCCATTGCAGAAAGAGCTCAAATTCGAAAAACAAACACATATTCATGTTCCCCATCCTCCCCGAAGACCAAAAAACCGTGACTTTTGCAGATCTCATGTTTCCTGGCGGAGATAGCCCATGTTATATCTTGCATTTGTTAGGAAAAACTGCTAATAGTATGAAAAGTGCCCATTGCAGAAAGAGCTAAAATTCGAATACCAAACACATATTCATGTTCCCCATCCTCCCCGAAGACCAAAAAACCATGAGTTGTGCAGATCTGATGTTTCCTTGCGGAGATAGCCAATGTTATATCTTGCATTTGTTAGGAAAAACTGCTAATAGTATGAAAAGTGCCCATTGCAGAAAGAGCTCAAATTCGAATAACAAACACATATTCATGTTCCCCATCCTCCCCGAATACCAAAAAACCATGAGTTGTGCAGATCTGATGTTTCCTTGCGGAGATAGCCCATGTTATATCTTGCATTTGTTAGGAAAAACTGCTAATAGTATGAAAAGTGCCCATTGCAGAAAGAGCTCAAATTCGAATACCAAACACATATTCATGTTCCCCATCCTCCCCGAAGACCAAAAAACCATGAGTTGTGCAGATCTCATGTTTCCTTGCGGAGATAGCCAATGTTATATCTTGCATTTGTAAGGAAAAACTGCTTAGAGCATGAAAAGTGCTCATTTCAGATAGAGGTCAAATTTGAAAAACAAACACATATTCATGTTCCCCATCCTCCCCGAAGACCAAAAAACCATAACTTTTGCAGATCTCATGTTTCCTTGCGGAGATAGCCCATGTTATATCTTGCATTTGTTAGGAAAAACTGCTAATAGTATGAAAACTGCCCGTTGCAGAAAGAGCTCAAATTCGAAAAACAAACACATATTCATGTTCCCCCTCCTCCCCGAAGACCAAAAAACCATGAGTTGAGCAGATCTGATGTTGCCTTGCGGAGAAAGCCAATGTTATATCTTGCATTTGTTAGGAAAAACTGCTTATAGCATGAAAAGTGCCCATTGCAGAAAGAGCTCAAATTCGAAACACAAACACATATTCATGTTCCCCATCCTCCCCGAAGACCAAAAATCCATGACTTTTGCAGATCTCATGTTAACTTGCGGAGATAGCCCATGGTATATCTTGCATTTGTTAGGAAAACCTGCTTATAGCATGAAAAGTGCCCATTTCAGATAGAGGTCAAATTCGAAAAACAAACACATATTCATGTTCCCCATCCTCCCCGAAGACCAAAAAACCATAACTTTTGCAGATCTCATGTTTCCTTGCGGAGATAGCCAATGTTATATCTTGCATTTGTTAGGAAAAACTGCTAATAGTATGAAAAGTGCCCATTGCAGAAAGAGCTCAAATTCGAAAAACAAACACATATTCATGTTCCCCCTCCTCCCCGAAGACCAAAAAACCATGAGTTGAGTAGATCTGATGTTTCCTTGCGGAGATAGCCAATGTTATATCTTGCATTTGTTAGGAAAAACTGCTTATAGCATGAAAAGTGCCCACTGCAGAAAGAGCTCAAATTCGAAAAACAAACACATATTCATGTTCCCCATCCTCCCCGAAGACCAAAAATCCATGACTTTTGCAGATCTCATGTTTCCTTGCGGAGATAGCCAATGTTATATCTTGCATTTGTTAGGAAAAACTGCTTATAGCATGAAAAGTGCCCATTGCAGAAAGAGCTCAAATTCGAAAAACAAACACATATTCATGTTCCCCCGCCTCCCCGAAGACCAAAAAACCATGAGTTGTGCAGATCTGATGTTTCCTTGCGGAGATAGCCAATGTTATATCTTGAATTTGTTAGGAAAAACTGCTTAGAGCATGAAAAGTGCCCATTGCAGAAAGAGCTCAAATTCGAAAAACAAAAACATATTCATGTTCCCCATCCTCACCGAAGACCAAAAAACTATAACGTTTGCAGATCTCATGTTTCCTTGCGGAGATAGCCCATGTTATATCTTGCATTTGTTAGGAAAAACTGCTTATAGCATGAAAAGTGCCCATTGCGGAAAGAGCTCAAATTCGAAAAACAAACACATATTCATGTTCCCCATCGGGGAACATGAAGACCAAAAAACCATGACTTTTGCAGATCTCATGTTTCCTTGCGGAGATAGCCCATGTTATATCTTGCATTTGTTAGGAAAAACTGCTTATAGTATGAAAAGTGCCCATTGCAGAAAGAGCTCAAATTCGAAAAACAAACATATATTCATGTTCCCCCGCCTCCCCGAAGACCAAAAAACCATGAGTTGTGCAGATCTGATGTTTCCTTGCGGAGATAGCCAATGTTATATCTTGCATTTGTTAGGAAAACCTGCTAATAGCATGAAAAGTGCCCATTTCAGATAGAGGTCAAATTCGAAAAACAAACACATATTCATGTTCCCCCACCTCCCCGAATACGAAAAAACCATGAGTTGTGCAGATCTGATGTTTCCTTGCGGAGATAGCCCATGTTATATCTTGCATTTGTTAGGAAAAACTGCTAATAGTATGAAAAGTGCCCATTGCAGAAAGAGCTCAAATTCGAATAACAAACACATATTCATGTTCCCCATCCTCCCCGAAGACCAAAAAACCATGAGTTGTGCAGATCTCATGTTTCCTTGCGGAGATAGCCAATGTTATATCTTGCATTTGTTAGGAAAAACTGCTTAGAGCATGAAAAGTGCTCATTTCAGATAGAGGTCAAATTCGAAAAACAAACACATATTCATGTTCCCCATCCTCCCTGAAGACCAAAAAACCATAACTTTTGCAGATCTCATGTTTCCTTGCGGAGATAGCCCATGTTATATCTTGCATTCGTTAGGAAAAACTGCTAATAGTATGAAAAGTGCCCATTGCAGAAAGAGCTCAAATTCGAAAAACAAACACATATTCATGTTCCCCCTCCTCCCCGAAGACCAAAAAACCATGAGTTGAGCAGATCTGATGTTGCCTTGCGGAGAAAGCCAATGTTATATCTTGCATTTGTTAGGAAAAACTGCTTATAGCATGAAAAGTGCCCATTGCAGAAAGAGCTCAAATTCGAAAAACAAACACATATTCATGTTCCCCATCCTCCCCGAAGACCAAAAATCCATGACTTTTGCAGATCTCATGTTTCCTTACGGAGATAGCCCATGGTATATCTTGCATTTCTTAAGAAAACCTGCTTATAGCATGAAAAGTGCCCATTTCAGATAGAGGTCAAATTCGAAAAACAAACACATATTCGTGTTCCCCCGCCTCCCCGAAGACCAAAAAACCATGAGTTGTGCAGATCTGATGTTTTCTTGCGGAGATAGCCAATGTTATATCTTGAATTTGTTAGGAAAAACTGCTTATAGCATGAAAAGTGCCCATTGCAGAAAGAGCTCAAATTCGAAAAACAAACACATATTCATGTTCCCCCTCCTCCCCGAAGACCAAAAAACCATGAGTTGTGCAGATCTGATGTTTCCTTGCGGAGATAGCCCATGTTATATCTTGCATTTGTTAGGAAAAACTGCTTATAGCATGAAAAGTGCCCATTGCAGAAAGAGCTCAAATTCGAAAAACAAACACATATTCATGTTCCCCATCCTCCCCGAAGACCAAAAAACCGTGACTTTTGCAGATCTCATGTTTCCTTGCAGAGATAGCCCATGTTATATCTTGCATTTGTTAGGAAAACCTGCTTATAGCATGAAAAGTGCCCATTTCAGATAGAGGTCAAATTCGAAAAACAAACACATATTCATGTTCCCCCGCCTCCCCGAAGACCAAAAAACCATGAGTTGTGCAGATCTGATGTTTCCTTGCGGAGATAGCCCATGTTACATCTTGCATTTTTTAGGAAAAACTGCTAATAGTATGAAAAGTGCCCATTGCAGAAAGAGCTCAAATTCGAATAACAAACACATATTCATGTTCCCCATCCTCCCCGAATACCAAAAAACCATGGGTTGTGCAGATCTGATGTTTCCTTGCGGAGATAGCCCATGTTATATCTTGCATTTGTTAGGAAAAACTGCTAATAGTATGAAAAGTGCCCATTGCAGAAAGAGCTAAAATTCGAATACCAAACACATATTCATGTTCCCCATCCTCCCCGAAGACCAAAAAACCATGAGTTGTGCAGATCTGATGTTTCCTTGCGGAGATAGCCCATGTTATATCTTGCATTTGTTAGGAAAAACTGCTAATATTATGAAAAGTGCCCATTGCAGAAAGAGCTCAAATTCGAATAACAAACACATATTCATGTTCCCCATCCTCCCCGAATACCAAAAAACCATGAGTGTGCAGATCTGATGTTTCCTTGCGGAGATAGCCCATGTTATATCTTGCATTTGTTAGGAAAAACTGCTAATAGTATGAAAAGTGCCCATTGCAGAAAGAGCTCAAATTCGAATAACAAACACATATTCATGTTCCCCATCCTCCCCGAAGACCAAAAAACCATGAGTTGTGCAGATCTCATGTTTCCTTGCGGAGATAGCCAATGTTATATCTTGCATTTGTTAGCAAAAACTGCTTAGAGCATGAAAAGTGCTCATTTCAGATAGAGGTCAAATTCGAAAAACAAACACATATTCATGTTCCCCATCCTCCCCGAAGATCAAAAAACCATAACTTTTGCAGATCTCATGTTTCCTTGCGGAGATAGCCCATGTTATATCTTGCATTTGTTAGGAAAAACTGCTTAGAGCATGAAAAGTGCTCATTTCAGATAGAGGTCAAATTCGAAAAACAAACACATATTCATGTTCCCCATCCTCCCCGAAGACCAAAAAACCATAACTTTTGCAGATCTCATGTTTCCTTGCGGAGATAGCCCATGTTATATCTTGCATTTGTTAGGAAAAACTGCTAATAGTATGAAAAGTGCCCATTGCAGAAAGAGCTCAAATTCGAAAAACAAACACATATTCATGTTCCCCACCCTCCCCGAAGACCAAAAAACCATGACTTTTGCAGATCTCATGTTTCCTTGCGGAGATAGCCCATGTTATATCTTGCATTTGTTAGGAAAAACTGCTTATAGTATGAAAAGTGCCCATTGCAGAAAGAGCTCAAATTCGAAAAACAAACATATATTCATGTTCCCCCGCCTCCCCGAAGACCAAAAAACCATGAGTTGTGCAGATCTGATGTTTCCTTGCGGAGATAGCCCATGTTATATCTTGCATTTGTTAGGAAAAACTGCTTATAGCATGAAAAGTGCCCATTGCAGAAAGAGCTCAAATTCGAAAAACAAACACATATTCATGTTCCCCATCCTCCCCGAAGACCAAAAAACCGTGACTTTTGCAGATCTCATGTTTCCTGGCGGAGATAGCCCATGTTATATCTTGCATTTGTTAGGAAAAACTGCTAATAGTATGAAAAGTGCCCATTGCAGAAAGAGCTAAAATTCGAATACCAAACACATATTCATGTTCCCCATCCTCCCCGAAGACCAAAAAACCATGAGTTGTGCAGATCTGATGTTTCCTTGCGGAGATAGCCAATGTTATATCTTGCATTTGTTAGGAAAAACTGCTAATAGTATGAAAAGTGCCCATTGCAGAAAGAGCTCAAATTCGAATAACAAACACATATTCATGTTCCCCATCCTCCCCGAATACCAAAAAACCATGAGTTGTGCAGATCTGATGTTTCCTTGCGGAGATAGCCCATGTTATATCTTGCATTTGTTAGGAAAAACTGCTAATAGTATGAAAAGTGCCCATTGCAGAAAGAGCTCAAATTCGAATACCAAACACATATTCATGTTCCCCATCCTCCCCGAAGACCAAAAAACCATGAGTTGTGCAGATCTCATGTTTCCTTGCGGAGATAGCCAATGTTATATCTTGCATTTGTAAGGAAAAACTGCTTAGAGCATGAAAAGTGCTCATTTCAGATAGAGGTCAAATTTGAAAAACAAACACATATTCATGTTCCCCATCCTCCCCGAAGACCAAAAAACCATAACTTTTGCAGATCTCATGTTTCCTTGCGGAGATAGCCCATGTTATATCTTGCATTTGTTAGGAAAAACTGCTAATAGTATGAAAACTGCCCGTTGCAGAAAGAGCTCAAATTCGAAAAACAAACACATATTCATGTTCCCCCTCCTCCCCGAAGACCAAAAAACCATGAGTTGAGCAGATCTGATGTTGCCTTGCGGAGAAAGCCAATGTTATATCTTGCATTTGTTAGGAAAAACTGCTTATAGCATGAAAAGTGCCCATTGCAGAAAGAGCTCAAATTCGAAACACAAACACATATTCATGTTCCCCATCCTCCCCGAAGACCAAAAATCCATGACTTTTGCAGATCTCATGTTAACTTGCGGAGATAGCCCATGGTATATCTTGCATTTGTTAGGAAAACCTGCTTATAGCATGAAAAGTGCCCATTTCAGATAGAGGTCAAATTCGAAAAACAAACACATATTCATGTTCCCCATCCTCCCCGAAGACCAAAAAACCATAACTTTTGCAGATCTCATGTTTCCTTGCGGAGATAGCCAATGTTATATCTTGCATTTGTTAGGAAAAACTGCTAATAGTATGAAAAGTGCCCATTGCAGAAAGAGCTCAAATTCGAAAAACAAACACATATTCATGTTCCCCCTCCTCCCCGAAGACCAAAAAACCATGAGTTGAGTAGATCTGATGTTTCCTTGCGGAGATAGCCAATGTTATATCTTGCATTTGTTAGGAAAAACTGCTTATAGCATGAAAAGTGCCCACTGCAGAAAGAGCTCAAATTCGAAAAACAAACACATATTCATGTTCCCCATCCTCCCCGAAGACCAAAAATCCATGACTTTTGCAGATCTCATGTTTCCTTGCGGAGATAGCCAATGTTATATCTTGCATTTGTTAGGAAAAACTGCTTATAGCATGAAAAGTGCCCATTGCAGAAAGAGCTCAAATTCGAAAAACAAACACATATTCATGTTCCCCCGCCTCCCCGAAGACCAAAAAACCATGAGTTGTGCAGATCTGATGTTTCCTTGCGGAGATAGCCAATGTTATATCTTGAATTTGTTAGGAAAAACTGCTTAGAGCATGAAAAGTGCCCATTGCAGAAAGAGCTCAAATTCGAAAAACAAAAACATATTCATGTTCCCCATCCTCACCGAAGACCAAAAAACTATAACGTTTGCAGATCTCATGTTTCCTTGCGGAGATAGCCCATGTTATATCTTGCATTTGTTAGGAAAAACTGCTTATAGCATGAAAAGTGCCCATTGCGGAAAGAGCTCAAATTCGAAAAACAAACACATATTCATGTTCCCCATCGGGGAACATGAAGACCAAAAAACCATGACTTTTGCAGATCTCATGTTTCCTTGCGGAGATAGCCCATGTTATATCTTGCATTTGTTAGGAAAAACTGCTTATAGTATGAAAAGTGCCCATTGCAGAAAGAGCTCAAATTCGAAAAACAAACATATATTCATGTTCCCCCGCCTCCCCGAAGACCAAAAAACCATGAGTTGTGCAGATCTGATGTTTCCTTGCGGAGATAGCCAATGTTATATCTTGCATTTGTTAGGAAAACCTGCTAATAGCATGAAAAGTGCCCATTTCAGATAGAGGTCAAATTCGAAAAACAAACACATATTCATGTTCCCCCACCTCCCCGAATACGAAAAAACCATGAGTTGTGCAGATCTGATGTTTCCTTGCGGAGATAGCCCATGTTATATCTTGCATTTGTTAGGAAAAACTGCTAATAGTATGAAAAGTGCCCATTGCAGAAAGAGCTCAAATTCGAATAACAAACACATATTCATGTTCCCCATCCTCCCCGAAGACCAAAAAACCATGAGTTGTGCAGATCTCATGTTTCCTTGCGGAGATAGCCAATGTTATATCTTGCATTTGTTAGGAAAAACTGCTTAGAGCATGAAAAGTGCTCATTTCAGATAGAGGTCAAATTCGAAAAACAAACACATATTCATGTTCCCCATCCTCCCTGAAGACCAAAAAACCATAACTTTTGCAGATCTCATGTTTCCTTGCGGAGATAGCCCATGTTATATCTTGCATTCGTTAGGAAAAACTGCTAATAGTATGAAAAGTGCCCATTGCAGAAAGAGCTCAAATTCGAAAAACAAACACATATTCATGTTCCCCCTCCTCCCCGAAGACCAAAAAACCATGAGTTGAGCAGATCTGATGTTGCCTTGCGGAGAAAGCCAATGTTATATCTTGCATTTGTTAGGAAAAACTGCTTATAGCATGAAAAGTGCCCATTGCAGAAAGAGCTCAAATTCGAAAAACAAACACATATTCATGTTCCCCATCCTCCCCGAAGACCAAAAATCCATGACTTTTGCAGATCTCATGTTTCCTTACGGAGATAGCCCATGGTATATCTTGCATTTCTTAAGAAAACCTGCTTATAGCATGAAAAGTGCCCATTTCAGATAGAGGTCAAATTCGAAAAACAAACACATATTCGTGTTCCCCCGCCTCCCCGAAGACCAAAAAACCATGAGTTGTGCAGATCTGATGTTTTCTTGCGGAGATAGCCAATGTTATATCTTGAATTTGTTAGGAAAAACTGCTTATAGCATGAAAAGTGCCCATTGCAGAAAGAGCTCAAATTCGAAAAACAAACACATATTCATGTTCCCCCTCCTCCCCGAAGACCAAAAAACCATGAGTTGTGCAGATCTGATGTTTCCTTGCGGAGATAGCCCATGTTATATCTTGCATTTGTTAGGAAAAACTGCTTATAGCATGAAAAGTGCCCATTGCAGAAAGAGCTCAAATTCGAAAAACAAACACATATTCATGTTCCCCATCCTCCCCGAAGACCAAAAAACCGTGACTTTTGCAGATCTCATGTTTCCTTGCAGAGATAGCCCATGTTATATCTTGCATTTGTTAGGAAAACCTGCTTATAGCATGAAAAGTGCCCATTTCAGATAGAGGTCAAATTCGAAAAACAAACACATATTCATGTTCCCCCGCCTCCCCGAAGACCAAAAAACCATGAGTTGTGCAGATCTGATGTTTCCTTGCGGAGATAGCCCATGTTACATCTTGCATTTTTTAGGAAAAACTGCTAATAGTATGAAAAGTGCCCATTGCAGAAAGAGCTCAAATTCGAATAACAAACACATATTCATGTTCCCCATCCTCCCCGAATACCAAAAAACCATGGGTTGTGCAGATCTGATGTTTCCTTGCGGAGATAGCCCATGTTATATCTTGCATTTGTTAGGAAAAACTGCTAATAGTATGAAAAGTGCCCATTGCAGAAAGAGCTCAAATTCGAATAACAAACACATATTCATGTTCCCCATCCTCCCCGAAGACCAAAAAAACATGAGTTGTGCAGATCTCATGTTTCCTTGCGGAGATAGCCAATGTTATATCTTGCATTTGTTAGGAAAAACTGCTTAGAGCATGAAAAGTGCTCATTTCAGATAGAGGTCAAATTCAAAAAACAAACACATATTCATGTTCCCCCTCCTCCCCGAAGACCAAAAAACCATGAGTTGAGTAGATCTGATGTTTCCTTGCGGAGATAGCCAATGTTATATCTTGCATTTGTTAGGAAAAACTGCTTATAGCATGAAAAGTGCCCATTGCAGAAAGAGCTCAAATTCGAAAAACAAAAACATATTCAAGTTCCCCATCCTCCCCGAAGACCAAAAAACCATAACTTTTGCAGATCTGATGTTTCCTTGCGGACATAGCCAATGTTATATCTTGCATTTGTTAGGAAAAACTGCTTATGGCATGAAAAGTGCCCACTGCAGAAAGAGCTCAAATTCGAAAAACAAACACATATTCATGTTCCCCATCCTCCCCGAAGACCAAAAATCCATGACTTTTGCAGATCTGATGTTTCCTTGCGGAGATAGCCCATGGTATATCTTGCATTTGTTAGGAAAAACTGCTTATAGCATGAAAAGTGCCCATTGCAGAAAGAGCTCAAATTCGAAAAACAAACACATATTCATGTTCCCCCTCCTCCCCGAAGACCAAAAAACCATGAGTTGAGCAGATCTGATGTTTCCTTGCGGAGATAGCCCATGTTATATCTTGCATTTGTTAGGAGAAACTGCTTATAGCATGAAAAGTGCCCATTGCGGAAAGAGCTCAAATTCGAATAACAAACACATATTCATGTTCCCCATCCTCCCCGAAGACCAAAAAACCATAACTTTTGCAGATCTGATGTTTCCTTGCGGAGATAGCCCATGGTATATCTTGCATTTGTTAGGAAAAACTGCTTATAGCATGAAAAGTGCCCATTTCAGATAGAGGTCAAATTCGAAAAACAAACACATATTCGTTTTCCCCCGCCTCCCCGAAGACCAAAAAACCATGAGTTGTGCAGATCTGATGTTTCCTTGCGGAGATAGCCCATGTTATTTCTTGAATTTGTTAGGAAAAACTGCTTATAGCATGAAAAGTGCCCATTGCAGAAAGAGCTCAAATTTGAAAAACAAAAACATATTCATGTTCCCCATCCTCCCCGAAGACCAAAAAACTATAACGTTTGCAGATGTCATGTTTCCTTGCGGAGATAGCCCATGTTATATCTTGCATTTGTTAGGAAAAACTGCTAATAGTATGAAAAGTGCCCATTGCAGAAAGAACTTAAATTCGAATAACAAACACATATTCATGTTCCCCATCCTCCCCGAAGACCAAAAAACAATGAGTTGTGCAGATCTCATGTTTCCTTGCGGAGATAGCCAATGTTATATCTTGCATTTGTTAGGAAAAACTGCTAATAGTATGAAAAGTGCCCATTGCAGAAAGAGCTCCAATTCGAAAAACACATATTCATGTTCCCCCTCCTCCCCGAAGACCAAAAAACCATGAGTTGAGCAGATCTGATGTTGCCTTGCAGAGAAAGCCAATGTTATATCTTGCATTTGTTAGGAAAAACTGCTTATAGCATGAAAAGTGCCCATTGCAGAAAGAGCTCAAATTCGAAAAACAAACACATATTCATGTTCCCCATCCTCCCCGAAGACCAAAAATCCATGACTTTTGCAGATCTCATGTTTCCTTACGGAGATAGCCCATAGTATATCTTGCATTTGTTAGGAAAACCTGCTTATAGCATGAAAAGTGCCCATTTCAGATAGAGGTCAAATTCGAAAAACAAACACATATTCGTGTTCCCCCGCCTCCCCGAAGACCAAAAAACCATGAGTTGTGCAGATCTGATGTTTCCTTGCGGAGATAGCCCATGTTATATCTTGAATTTGTTAGGAAAAACTGCTTATAGCATGAAAAGTGCCCATTGCAGAAAGAGCTCAAATTCGAAAAACAAAAACATATTCATGTTCCCCATCCTCCCCGAAGACCAAAAAACCATAACGTTTGCAGATGTCATGTTTCCTTGCGGAGATAGCCCATGTTATATCTTGCATTTGTTAGGAAAAACTGCTAATAGTATGAAAAGTGCCCATTGCAGAAAGAGCTCAAATTCGAATAACAAACACATATTCATGTTCCCCATCCTCCCCGAAGACCAAAAAACCATGAGTTGTGCAGATCTCATGTTTCCTTGCGGAGATAGCCAATGTTATATCTTGCATTTGTTAGCAAAAACTGCTTAGAGCATGAAAAGTGCTCATTTCAGATAGAGGTCAAATTCGAAAAACAAACACATATTCATGTTCCCCATCCTCCCCGAAGATCAAAAAACCATAACTTTTGCAGATCTCATGTTTCCTTGCGGAGATAGCCCATGTTATATCTTGCATTTGTTAGGAAAAACTGCTAATAGTATGAAAAGTGCCCATTGCAGAAAGAGCTCAAATTCGAAAAACAAACACATATTCATGTTCCCCCTCCTCCCCGAAGACCAAAAAACCATGAGTTGAGCAGATCTGATGTTGCCTTGCGGAGAAAGCCAATGTTATATCTTGCATTTGTTAGGAAAAACTTCTTATAGCATGAAAAGTGCCCATTGCAGAAAGAGCTCAAATTCGAAAAACAAACACATATTCGTGTTCCCCCGCCTCCCCGAAGACCAAAAAAACCATGAGTTGTGCAGATCTGATATTTCCTTGCGGAGATAGCCCATGTTATATCTTGAATTTGTTAGGAAAAACTGCTTATAGCATGAAAAGTGCCCATTGCAGAAAGAGCTCAAATTCGAAAAACAAAAACATATTCATGTTCCCCATCCTCCCCGAAGACCAAAAAACCATAACGTTTGCAGATGTCATGTTTCCTTGCGGAGATAGCCCATGTTATATCTTGCATTTGTTAGGAAAAACTGCTTATAGCATGAAAAGTGCCCATTGCAGAAAGAGCTCAAATTCGAAAAACAAACACATATTCATGTTCCCCACCCTCCCCGAAGACCAAAAAACCATGACTTTTGCAGATCTCATGTTTCCTTGCGGAGATAGCCCATGTTATATCTTGCATTTGTTAGGAAAACCTGCTTATAGCATGAAAAGTGCCCATTGCAGAAAGAGCTCAAATTCGAATAACAAACACATATTCGTGTTCCCCATCCTCCCCGAATACCAAAAAACCATGAGTTGTGCAGATCTGATATTTCCTTGCGGAGATAGCCCATGTTATATCTTGCATTTGTTAGGAAAAACTGCTAATAGTATGAAAAGTGCCCATTGCAGAAAGAGCTCAAATTCGAATAACAAACACATATTCATGTTCCCCATCCTCCCCGAAGACCAAAAAACCATGACTTTTGCAGATCTCATGTTTCCTTACGGAGATAGCCCATGGTATATCTTGCATTTGTTAGGAAAACCTGCTTATAGCATGAAAAGTGCCCATTTCAGATCGAGGTCAAATTCGAAAAACAAACACATATTCGTGTTCCCCCGCCTCCCCGAAGACCAAAAAACCATGAGTTGTGCAGATCTGATGTTTCCTTGCGGAGATAGCCCATGTTATATCTTGAATTTGTTAGGAAAAACTGCTTATAGCATGAAAAGTGCCCATTGCAGAAAGAGCTCAAATTCGAAAAACAAAAACATATTCATGTTCCCCATCCTCCCCGAAGACCAAAAAACCATAACGTTTGCAGATGTCATGTTTCTTTGCGGAGATAGCCCATGTTATATCTTGCATTTGTTAGGAAAAACTGCTTATAGCATGAAAAGTGCCCATTGCAGAAAGAGCTCAAATTCGAAAAACAAACACATATTCATGTTCCCCACCCTCCCCGAAGACCAAAAAACCATGAGTTGTGCAGATCTGATGTTTCCTTGCGGAGATAGCCCATGTTATATCTTGCATTTGTTAGGAAAAACTGCTTATAGCATGAAAAGTGCCCATTGCAGAAAGAGCTCAAATTCGAAAAACAAACACATATTCATGTTCCCCATCCTCCCGGAAGACCAAAAAACCGTGACTTTTGCAGATCTCATGTTTCCTTGCGGAGATAGCCCATGTTATATCTTGCATTTGTTAGGAAAACCTGCTTATAGCATGAAAAGTGCCCATTTCAGATAGAGGTCAAATTCGAAAAACAAACACATATTCATGTTCCCCCGCCTCCCCGAAGACCAAAAAACCATGAGTTGTGCAGATCTGATGTTTCCTGGCGGAGATAGCCCATGTTATATCTTGCATTTGTTAGGAAAAACTGCTAATAGTATGAAAAGTGCCCATTGCAGAAAGAGCTAAAATTCGAATAACAAACACATATTCATGTTCCCCATCCTCCCCGAAGACCAAAAAACCATGAGTTGTGCAGATCTGATGTTTCCTTGCGGAGATAGCCCATGTTATATCTTGCATTTGTTAGGAAAAACTGCTAATATTATGAAAAGTGCCCATTGCAGAAAGAGCTCAAATTCGAATAACAAACACATATTCATGTTCCCCATCCTCCCCGAATACCAAAAAACCATGAGTGTGCAGATCTGATGTTTCCTTGCGGAGATAGCCCATGTTATATCTTGCATTTGTTAGGAAAAACTGCTAATAGTATGAAAAGTGCCCATTGCAGAAAGAGCTCAAATTCGAATAACAAACACATATTCATGTTCCCCATCCTCCCCGAAGACCAAAAAACCATGAGTTGTGCAGATCTCATGTTTCCTTGCGGAGATAGCCAATGTTATATCTTGCATTTGTTAGGAAAAACTGCTTAGAGCATGAAAAGTGCTCATTTCAGATAGAGGTCAAATTCGAAAAACAAACACATATTCATGTTCCCCATCCTCCCCGAAGACCAAAAAACCATAACTTTTGCAGATCTCATGTTTCCTTGCGGAGATAGCCCATGTTATATCTTGCATTTGTTAGGAAAAACTGCTAATAGTATGAAAAGTGCCCATTGCAGAAAGAGCTCAAATTCGAAAAACAAACACATATTCATGTTCCCCCTCCTCCCCGAAGACCAAAAAACCATGAGTTGAGCAGATCTGATGTTGCCTTGCGGAGAAAGCCAATGTTATATCTTGCATTTGTTAGGAAAAACTTCTTATAGCATGAAAAGTGCCCATTGCAGAAAGAGCTCAAATTCGAAAAACAAACACATATTCGTGTTCCCCCGCCTCCCCGAAGACCAAAAAAACCATGAGTTGTGCAGATCTGATATTTCCTTGCGGAGATAGCCCATGTTATATCTTGAATTTGTTAGGAAAAACTGCTTATAGCATGAAAAGTGCCCATTGCAGAAAGAGCTCAAATTCGAAAAACAAAAACATATTCATGTTCCCCATCCTCCCCGAAGACCAAAAAACCATAACGTTTGCAGATGTCATGTTTCCTTGCGGAGATAGCCCATGTTATATCTTGCATTTGTTAGGAAAAACTGCTTATAGCATGAAAAGTGCCCATTGCAGAAAGAGCTCAAATTCGAAAAACAAACACATATTCATGTTCCCCACCCTCCCCGAAGACCAAAAAACCATGACTTTTGCAGATCTCATGTTTCCTTGCGGAGATAGCCCATGTTATATCTTGCATTTGTTAGGAAAACCTGCTTATAGCATGAAAAGTGCCCATTGCAGAAAGAGCTCAAATTCGAATAACAAACACATATTCGTGTTCCCCATCCTCCCCGAATACCAAAAAACCATGAGTTGTGCAGATCTGATGTTTCCTTGCGGAGATAGCCCATGTTATATCTTGCATTTGTTAGGAAAAACTGCTAATAGTATGAAAAGTGCCCATTGCAGAAAGAGCTCAAATTCGAATAACAAACACATATTCATGTTCCCCATCCTCCCCGAAGACCAAAAAACCATGACTTTTGCAGATCTCATGTTTCCTTACGGAGATAGCCCATGGTATATCTTGCATTTGTTAGGAAAACCTGCTTATAGCATGAAAAGTGCCCATTTCAGATAGAGGTCAAATTCGAAAAACAAACACATATTCGTGTTCCCCCGCCTCCCCGAAGACCAAAAAACCATGAGTTGTGCAGATCTGATGTTTCCTTGCGGAGATAGCCCATGTTATATCTTGAATTTGTTAGGAAAAACTGCTTATAGCATGAAAAGTGCCCATTGCAGAAAGAGCTCAAATTCGAAAAACAAAAACATATTCATGTTCCCCATCCTCCCCGAAGACCAAAAAACCATAACGTTTGCAGATGTCATGTTTCTTTGCGGAGATAGCCCATGTTATATCTTGCATTTGTTAGGAAAAACTGCTTATAGCATGAAAAGTGCCCATTGCAGAAAGAGCTCAAATTCGAAAAACAAACACATATTCATGTTCCCCATCCTCCCGGAAGACCAAAAAACCGTGACTTTTGCAGATCTCATGTTTCCTTGCGGAGATAGCCCATGTTATATCTTGCATTTGTTAGGAAAACCTGCTTATAGCATGAAAAGTGCCCATTTCAGATAGAGGTCAAATTCGAAAAACAAACACATATTCATGTTCCCCCGCCTCCCCGAAGACCAAAAAACCATGAGTTGTGCAGATCTGATGTTTCCTGGCGGAGATAGCCCATGTTATATCTTGCATTTGTTAGGAAAAACTGCTAATAGTATGAAAAGTGCCCATTGCAGAAAGAGCTAAAATTCGAATAACAAACACATATTCATGTTCCCCATCCTCCCCGAAGACCAAAAAACCATGAGTTGTGCAGATCTGATGTTTCCTTGCGGAGATAGCCCATGTTATATCTTGCATTTGTTAGGAAAAACTGCTAATATTATGAAAAGTGCCCATTGCAGAAAGAGCTCAAATTCGAATAACAAACACATATTCATGTTCCCCATCCTCCCCGAATACCAAAAAACCATGAGTGTGCAGATCTGATGTTTCCTTGCGGAGATAGCCCATGTTATATCTTGCATTTGTTAGGAAAAACTGCTAATAGTATGAAAAGTGCCCATTGCAGAAAGAGCTCAAATTCGAATAACAAACACATATTCATGTTCCCCATCCTCCCCGAAGACCAAAAAACCATGAGTTGTGCAGATCTCATGTTTCCTTGCGGAGATAGCCAATGTTATATCTTGCATTTGTTAGGAAAAACTGCTTAGAGCATGAAAAGTGCTCATTTCAGATAGAGGTCAAATTCGAAAAACAAACACATATTCATGTTCCCCATCCTCCCCGAAGACCAAAAAACCATAACTTTTGCAGATCTCATGTTTCCTTGCGGAGATAGCCCATGTTATATCTTGCATTTGTTAGGAAAAACTGCTAATAGTATGAAAAGTGCCCATTGCAGAAAGAGCTCAAATTCGAAAAACAAACACATATTCATGTTCCCCACCCTCCCCGAAGACCAAAAAACCATGACTTTTGCAGATCTCATGTTTCCTTGCGGAGATAGCCCATGTTATATCTTGCATTTGTTAGGAAAAACTGCTTATAGTATGAAAAGTGCCCATTGCAGAAAGAGCTCAAATTCGAATAACAAACACATATTCATGTTCCCCATCCTCCCCGAAGACCAAAAAACCATGAGTTGTGCAGATCTGATGTTTCCTTGCGGAGATAGCCCATGTTATATCTTGCATTTGTTAGGAAAAACTGCTAATATTATGAAAAGTGCCCATTGCAGAAAGAGCTCAAATTCGAATAACAAACACATATTCATGTTCCCCATCCTCCCCGAATACCAAAAAACCATGAGTGTGCAGATCTGATGTTTCCTTGCGGAGATAGCCCATGTTATATCTTGCATTTGTTAGGAAAAACTGCTAATAGTATGAAAAGTGCCCATTGCAGAAAGAGCTCAAATTCGAATAACAAACACATATTCATGTTCCCCATCCTCCCCGAAGACCAAAAAACCATGAGTTGTGCAGATCTCATGTTTCCTTGCGGAGATAGCCAATGTTATATCTTGCATTTGTTAGGAAAAACTGCTAATAGTATGAAAAGTGCCCATTGCAGAAAGAGCTCAAATTCGAATAACAAACACATATTCATGTTCCCCATCCTCCCCGAATACCAAAAAACCATGAGTTGTGCAGATCTGATGTTTCCTTGCGGAGATAGCCCATGTTATATCTTGCATTTGTTAGGAAAAACTGCTAATAGTATGAAAAGTGCCCATTGCAGAAAGAGCTCAAATTCGAATACCAAACACATATTCATGTTCCCCATCCTCCCCGAAGACCAAAAAACCATGAGTTGTGCAGATCTCATGTTTCCTTGCGGAGATAGCCAATGTTATATCTTGCATTTGTAAGGAAAAACTGCTTAGAGCATGAAAAGTGCTCATTTCAGATAGAGGTCAAATTTGAAAAACAAACACATATTCATGTTCCCCATCCTCCCCGAAGACCAAAAAACCATAACTTTTGCAGATCTCATGTTTCCTTGCGGAGATAGCCCATGTTATATCTTGCATTTGTTAGGAAAAACTGCTAATAGTATGAAAACTGCCCGTTGCAGAAAGAGCTCAAATTCGAAACACAAACACATATTCATGTTCCCCATCCTCCCCGAAGACCAAAAATCCATGACTTTTGCAGATCTCATGTTTCCTTGCGGAGATAGCCCATGGTATATCTTGCATTTGTTAGGAAAACCTGCTTATAGCATGAAAAGTGCCCATTTCAGATAGAGGTCAAATTCGAAAAACAAACACATATTCATGTTCCCCCGCCTCCCCGAAGACCAAAAAACCATGAGTTGTGCAGATCTGATGTTTCCTTGCGGAGATAGCCAATGTTATATCTTGAATTTGTTAGGAAAAACTGCTTATAGCATGAAAAGTGCCCATTGCAGAAAGAGCTCAAATTCGAAAAACAAAAACATATTCATGTTCCCCATCCTCCCCGAAGACCAAAAAACTATAACGTTTGCAGATCTCATGTTTCCTTGCGGAGATAGCCCATGTTATATCTTGCATTTGTTAGGAAAAACTGCTTATAGCATGAAAAGTGCCCATTGCGGAAAGAGCTCAAATTCGAAAAACAAACACATATTCATGTTCCCCATCGGGGAACATGAAGACCAAAAAACCATGACTTTTGCAGATCTCATGTTTCCTTGCGGAGATACCCATGTTATATCTTGCATTTGTTAGGAAAAACTGCTTATAGTATGAAAAGTGCCCATTGCAGAAAGAGCTCAAATTCGAAAAACAAACATATATTCATGTTCCCCCGCCTCCCCGAAGACCAAAAAACCATGAGTTGTGCAGATCTGATGTTTCCTTGCGGAGATAGCCAATGTTATATCTTGCATTTGTTAGGAAAACCTGCTAATAGCATGAAAAGTGCCCATTTCAGATAGAGGTCAAATTCGAAAAACAAACACATATTCATGTTCCCCCACCTCCCCGAATACCAAAAAACCATGAGTTGTGCAGATCTGATGTTTCCTTGCGGAGATAGCCCATGTTATATCTTGCATTTGTTAGGAAAAACTGCTAATAGTATGAAAAGTGCTCATTTCAGATAGAGGTCAAATTCGAAAAACAAACACATATTCATGTTCCCCATCCTCCCTGAAGACCAAAAAACCATAACTTTTGCAGATCTCATGTTTCCTTGCGGAGATAGCCCATGTTATATCTTGCATTCGTTAGGAAAAACTGCTAATAGTATGAAAAGTGCCCATTGCAGAAAGAGCTCAAATTCGAAAAACAAACACATATTCATGTTCCCCCTCCTCCCCGAAGACCAAAAAACCATGAGTTGAGCAGATCTGATGTTGCCTTGCGGAGAAAGCCAATGTTATATCTTGCATTTGTTAGGAAAAACTGCTTATAGCATGAAAAGTGCCCATTGCAGAAAGAGCTCAAATTCGAAAAACAAACACATATTCATGTTCCCCATACTCCCCGAAGACCAAAAATCCATGACTTTTGCAGATCTCATGTTTCCTTACGGAGATAGCCCATGGTATATCTTGCATTTCTTAAGAAAACCTGCTTATAGCATGAAAAGTGCCCATTTCAGATAGAGGTCAAATTCGAAAAACAAACACATATTCGTGTTCCCCCGCCTCCCCGAAGACCAAAAAACCATGAGTTGTGCAGATCTGATGTTTTCTTGCGGAGATAGCCAATGTTATATCTTGAATTTGTTAGGAAAAACTGCTTATAGCATGAAAAGTGCCCATTGCAGAAAGAGCTCAAATTCGAAAAACAAAAACATATTCATGTTCCCCCGCCTCCCCGAAGACCAAAAAACCATGAGTTGTGCAGATCTGATGTTTCCTTGCGGAGATAGCCCATGTTATATCTTGCATTTGTTAGGAAAAACTGCTTATAGCATGAAAAGTGCCCATTGCAGAAAGAGCTCAAATTTGAAAAACAAACACATATTCATGTTCCCCATCCTCCCCGAAGACCAAAAAACCGTGACTTTTGCAGATCTCATGTTTCCTTGCAGAGATAGCCCATGTTATATCTTGCATTTGTTAGGAAAACCTGCTTATAGCATGAAAAGTGCCCATTTCAGATAGAGGTCAAATTCGAAAAACAAACACATATTCATGTTCCCCCGCCTCCCCGAAGACCAAAAAACCATGAGTTGTGCAGATCTGATGTTTCCTTGCGGAGATAGCCCATGTTACATCTTGCATTTTTTAGGAAAAACTGCTAATAGTATGAAAAGTGCCCATTGCAGAAAGAGCTCAAATTCGAATAACAAACACATATTCATGTTCCCCATCCTCCCCGAATACCAAAAAACCATGGGTTGTGCAGATCTGATGTTTCCTTGCGGAGATAGCCCATGTTATATCTTGCATTTGTTAGGAAAAACTGCTAATAGTATGAAAAGTGCCCATTGCAGAAAGAGCTCAAATTCGAATAACAAACACATATTCATGTTCCCCATCCTCCCCGAAGACCAAAAAAACATGAGTTGTGCAGATCTCATGTTTCCTTGCGGAGATAGCCAATGTTATATCTTGCATTTGTTAGGAAAAACTGCTTAGAGCATGAAAAGTGCTCATTTCAGATAGAGGTCAAATTCGAAAAACAAACACATATTCATGTTCCCCCTCCTCCCCGAAGACCAAAAAACCATGAGTTGAGTAGATCTGATGTTTCCTTGCGGAGATAGCCAATGTTATATCTTGCATTTGTTAGGAAAAACTGCTTATAGCATGAAAAGTGCCCATTGCAGAAAGAGCTCAAATTCGAAAAACAAAAACATATTCAAGTTCCCCATCCTCCCCGAAGACCAAAAAACCATAACTTTTGCAGATCTGATGTTTCCTTGCGGACATAGCCAATGTTATATCTTGCATTTGTTAGGAAAAACTGCTTATGGCATGAAAAGTGCCCACTGCAGAAAGAGCTCAAATTCGAAAAACAAACACATATTCATGTTCCCCATCCTCCCCGAAGACCAAAAATCCATGACTTTTGCAGATCTGATGTTTCCTTGCGGAGATAGCCCATGGTATATCTTGCATTTGTTAGGAAAAACTGCTTATAGCATGAAAAGTGCCCATTGCAGAAAGAGCTCAAATTCGAAAAACAAACACATATTCATGTTCCCCCTCCTCCCCGAAGACCAAAAAACCATGAGTTGAGCAGATCTGATGTTTCCTTGCGGAGATAGCCCATGTTATATCTTGCATTTGTTAGGAGAAACTGCTTATAGCATGAAAAGTGCCCATTGCGGAAAGAGCTCAAATTCGAATAACAAACACATATTCATGTTCCCCATCCTCCCCGAAGACCAAAAAACCATAACTTTTGCAGATCTGATGTTTCCTTGCGGAGATAGCCCATGGTATATCTTGCATTTGTTAGGAAAAACTGCTTATAGCATGAAAAGTGCCCATTTCAGATAGAGGTCAAATTCGAAAAACAAACACATATTCGTGTTCCCCCGCCTCCCCGAAGACCAAAAAACCATGAGTTGTGCAGATCTGATGTTTCCTTGCGGAGATAGCCCATGTTATTTCTTGAATTTGTTAGGAAAAACTGCTTATAGCATGAAAAGTGCCCATTGCAGAAAGAGCTCAAATTTGAAAAACAAAAACATATTCATGTTCCCCATCCTCCCCGAAGACCAAAAAACCATAACGTTTGCAGATGTCATGTTTCCTTGCGGAGATAGCCCATGTTATATCTTGCATTTGTTAGGAAAAACTGCTAATAGTATGAAAAGTGCCCATTGCAGAAAGAACTTAAATTCGAATAACAAACACATATTCATGTTCCCCATCCTCCCCGAAGACCAAAAAACAATGAGTTGTGCAGATCTCATGTTTCCTTGCGGAGATAGCCAATGTTATATCTTGCATTTGTTAGGAAAAACTGCTAATAGTATGAAAAGTGCCCATTGCAGAAAGAGCTCAAATTCGAAAAACACATATTCATGTTCCCCCTCCTCCCCGAAGACAAAAAAACCATGAGTTGAGCAGATCTGATGTTGCCTTGCAGAGAAAGCCAATGTTATATCTTGCATTTGTTAGGAAAAACTGCTTATAGCATGAAAAGTGCCCATTGCAGAAAGAGCTCAAATTCGAAAAACAAACACATATTCATGTTCCCCATCCTCCCCGAAGACCAAAAATCCATGACTTTTGCAGATCTCATGTTTCCTTACGGAGATAGCCCATAGTATATCTTGCATTTGTTAGGAAAACCTGCTTATAGCATGAAAAGTGCCCATTTCAGATAGAGGTCAAATTCGAAAAACAAACACATATTCGTGTTCCCCCGCCTCCCCGAAGACCAAAAAACCATGAGTTGTGCAGATCTGATGTTTCCTTGCGGAGATAGCCCATGTTATATCTTGAATTTGTTAGGAAAAACTGCTTATAGCATGAAAAGTGCCCATTGCAGAAAGAGCTCAAATTCGAAAAACAAAAACATATTCATGTTCCCCATCCTCCCCGAAGACCAAAAAACCATAACGTTTGCAGATGTCATGTTTCCTTGCGGAGATAGCCCATGTTATATCTTGCATTTGTTAGGAAAAACTGCTAATAGTATGAAAAGTGCCCATTGCAGAAAGAGCTCAAATTCGAATAACAAACACATATTCATGTTCCCCATCCTCCCCGAAGACCAAAAAACCATGAGTTGTGCAGATCTCATGTTTCCTTGCGGAGATAGCCAATGTTATATCTTGCATTTGTTAGCAAAAACTGCTTAGAGCATGAAAAGTGCTCATTTCAGATAGAGGTCAAATTCGAAAAACAAACACATATTCATGTTCCCCATCCTCCCCGAAGATCAAAAAACCATAACTTTTGCAGATCTCATGTTTCCTTGCGGAGATAGCCCATGTTATATCTTGCATTTGTTAGGAAAAACTGCTAATAGTATGAAAAGTGCCCATTGCAGAAAGAGCTCAAATTCGAAAAACAAACACATATTCATGTTCCCCCTCCTCCCCGAAGACCAAAAATCCATGAGTTGAGCAGATCTGATGTTGCCTTGCGGAGAAAGCCAATGTTATATCTTGCATTTGTTAGGAAAAACTTCTTATAGCATGAAAAGTGCCCATTGCAGAAAGAGCTCAAATTCGAAAAACAAACACATATTCGTGTTCCCCCGCCTCCCCGAAGACCAAAAAAACCATGAGTTGTGCAGATCTGATGTTTCCTTGCGGAGATAGCCCATGTTATATCTTGAATTTGTTAGGAAAAACTGCTTATAGCATGAAAAGTGCCCATTGCAGAAAGAGCTCAAATTTGAAAAACAAAAACATATTCATGTTCCCCATCCTCCCCGAAGACCAAAAAACCATAACGTTTGCAGATGTCATGTTTCCTTGCGGAGATAGCCCATGTTATATCTTGCATTTGTTAGGAAAAACTGCTTATAGCATGAAAAGTGCCCATTGCAGAAAGAGCTCAAATTCGAAAAACAAACACATATTCATGTTCCCCACCCTCCCCGAAGACCAAAAAACCATGACTTTTGCAGATCTCATGTTTCCTTGCGGAGATAGCCCATGTTATATCTTGCATTTGTTAGGAAAAACTGCTTATAGTATGAAAAGTGCCCATTGCAGAAAGAGCTCAAATTCGAAAAACAAACATATATTCATGTTCCCCCGCCTCCCCGAAGACCAAAAAACCATGAGTTGTGCAGATCTGATGTTTCCTTGCGGAGATAGCCCATGTTATATCTTGCATTTGTTAGGAAAAACTGCTTATAGCATGAAAAGTGCCCATTGCAGAAAGAGCTCAAATTCGAAAAACAAACACATATTCATGTTCCCCATCCTCCCCGAAGACCAAAAAACCGTGACTTTTGCAGATCTCATGTTTCCTTGCGGAGATAGCCCATGTTATATCTTGCATTTGTTAGGAAAACCTGCTTATAGCATGAAAAGTGCCCATTGCAGAAAGAGCTCAAATTCGAATAACAAACACATATTCATGTTCCCCATCCTCCCCGAATACCAAAAAACCATGAGTTGTGCAGATCTGATGTTTCCTTGCGGAGATAGCCCATGTTATAAATTGCATTTGTTAGGAAAAACTGCTAATAGTATGAAAAGTGCCCATTGCAGAAAGAGCTCAAATTCGAATAACAAACACATATTCATGTTCCCCATCCTCCCCGAAGACCAAAAAACCATGACTTTTGCAGATCTCATGTTTCCTTACGGAGATAGCCCATGGTATATCTTGCATTTGTTAGGAAAACCTGCTTATAGCATGAAAAGTGCCCATTTCAGATAGAGGTCAAATTCGAAAAACAAACACATATTCGTGTTCCCCCGCCTCCCCGAAGACCAAAAAACCATGAGTTGTGCAGATCTGATGTTTCCTTGCGGAGATAGCCCATGTTATATCTTGAATTTGTTAGGAAAAACTGCTTATAGCATGAAAAGTGCCCATTGCAGAAAGAGCTCAAATTCGAAAAACAAAAACATATTCATGTTCCCCATCCTCCCCGAAGACCAAAAAACCATAACGTTTGCAGATGTCATGTTTCCTTGCGGAGATAGCCCATGTTATATCTTGCATTTGTTAGGAAAAACTGCTTATAGCATGAAAAGTGCCCATTGCAGAAAGAGCTCAAATTCGAAAAACAAACACATATTCATGTTCCCCACCCTCCCCGAAGACCAAAAAACCATGAGTTGTGCAGATCTGATGTTTCCTTGCGGAGATAGCCCATGTTATATCTTGCATTTGTTAGGAAAAACTGCTTATAGCATGAAAAGTGCCCATTGCAGAAAGAGCTCAAATTCGAAAAACAAACACATATTCATGTTCCCCATCCTCCCGGAAGACCAAAAAACCGTGACTTTTGCAGATCTCATGTTTCCTTGCGGAGATAGCCCATGTTATATCTTGCATTTGTTAGGAAAACCTGCTTATAGCATGAAAAGTGCCCACTTCAGATAGAGGTCAAATTCGAAAAACAAACACATATTCATGTTCCCCCGCCTCCCCGAAGACCAAAAAACCATGAGTTGTGCAGATCTGATGTTTCCTGGCGGAGATAGCCCATGTTATATCTTGAATTTGTTAGGAAAAACTGCTAATAGTATGAAAAGTGCCCATTGCAGAAAGAGCTAAAATTCGAATACCAAACACATATTCATGTTCCCCATCCTCCCCGAAGACCAAAAAACCATGAGTTGTGCAGATCTGATGTTTCCTTGCGGAGATAGCCCATGTTATATCTTGCATTTGTTAGGAAAAACTGCTAATATTATGAAAAGTGCCCATTGCAGAAAGAGCTCAAATTCGAATAACAAACACATATTCATGTTCCCCATCCTCCCCGAATACCAAAAAACCATGAGTGTGCAGATCTGATGTTTCCTTGCGGAGATAGCCCATGTTATATCTTGCATTTGTTAGGAAAAACTGCTAATAGTATGAAAAGTGCCCATTGCAGAAAGAGCTCAAATTCGAATAACAAACACATATTCATGTTCCCCATCCTCCCCGAAGACCAAAAAACCATGAGTTGTGCAGATCTCATGTTTCCTTGCGGAGATAGCCAATGTTATATCTTGCATTTGTTAGGAAAAACTGCTTAGAGCATGAAAAGTGCTCATTTCAGATAGAGGTCAAATTCGAAAAACAAACACATATTCATGTTCCCCATCCTCCCCGAAGACCAAAAAACCATAACTTTTGCAGATCTCATGTTTCCTTGCGGAGATAGTCCATGTTATATCTTGCATTTGTTAGGAAAAACTGCTAATAGTATGAAAAGTGCCCATTGCAGAAAGAGCTCAAATTCGAAAAACAAACACATATTCATGTTCCCCACCCTCCCCGAAGACCAAAAAACCATGACTTTTGCAGATCTCATGTTTCCTTGCGGAGATAGCCCATGTTATATCTTGCATTTGTTAGGAAAAACTGCTTATAGTATGAAAAGTGCCCATTGCAGAAAGAGCTCAAATTCGAAAAACAAACATATATTCATGTTCCCCCGCCTCCCCGAAGACAAAAAAACCATGAGTTGTGCAGATCTGATGTTTCCTTGCGGAGATAGCCCATGTTATATCTTGCATTTGTTAGGAAAAACTGCTTATAGCATGAAAAGTGCCCATTGCAGAAAGAGCTCAAATTCGAAAAACAAACACATATTCATGTTCCCCATCCTCCCCGAAGACCAAAAAACCGTGACTTTTGCAGATCTCATGTTTCCTGGCGGAGATAGCCCATGTTATATCTTGCATTTGTTAGGAAAAACTGCTAATAGTATGAAAAGTGCCCATTGCAGAAAGAGCTAAAATTCGAATACCAAACACATATTCATGTTCCCCCGCCGCCCCGAAGACCAAAAAACCATGAGTTGTGCAGATCTGATGTTTCCTTGCGGAGATAGCCCATGTTATATCTTGCATTTGTTAGGAAAAACTGCTAATAGTATGAAAAGTGCCCATTGCAGAAAGAGCTCAAATTCGAATAACAAACACATATTCATGTTCCCCATCCTCCCCGAAGACCAAAAAACCATGAGTTGTGCAGATCTCATGTTTCCTTGCAGAGATAGCCAATGTTATATCTTGCATTTGTTAGGAAAAACTGCTTAGAGCATGAAAAGTGCTCATTTCAGATAGAGGTCAAATTCGAAAAACAAACACATATTCATGTTCCCCATCCTCCCCGAAGACCAAAAAACCATAACTTTTGCAGATCTCATGTTTCCTTGCGGAGATAGCCCATGTTATATCTTGCATTTGTTAGGAAAAACTGCTAATAGTATGAAAAGTGCCCATTGCAGAAAGAGCTCAAATTCGAAAAACAAACACATATTCATGTTCCCCCTCCTCCCCGAAGACCAAAAAACCATGAGTTGAGCAGATCTGATGTTGCCTTGCGGAGAAAGCCAATGTTATATCTTGCATTTGTTAGGAAAAACTGCTTATAGCATGAAAAGTGCCCATTGCAGAAAGAGCTCAAATTCGAAAAACAAACACATATTCATGTTCCCCATCCTCCCCAAAGACCAAAAATTCATGACTTTTGCAGATCTCATGTTTCCTCTGCGGAGATAGCCCATGGTATATCTTGCATTTGTTAGGAAAAACTGCTTATAGCATGAAAAGTGCCCATTGCAGAAAGAGCTCAAATTCGAAAAACAAACACATATTCATGTTCCCCATCCTCCCCGAAGACCAAAAAACCATGACTTTTGCAGATCTCATGTTTCCTTGCGGAGATAGCCCATGTTATATCTTGCATTTGTTAGGAAAAACTGCTAATAGTATGAAAAGTGCCCATTGCAGGAAGAGCTCAAATTCGAAAAACAAACACATATTCATGTTCCCCATCCTCCCCAAAGACCAAAAATCCATGACTTTTGCAGATCTCATGTTTCCTTGCGGAGATAGCCCATGGTATATCTTGCATTTGTTAGGAAAAACTGCTAATAGTATGAAAAGTGCCCATTGCAGAAAGAGCTCAAATTCGAAAAACAAACACATATTCTTGTTCCCCATCCCCCCCGAAGACCAAAAAACCATGACTTTTGCAGATCTCATGTTTCCTTGCGGAGATAGCCCATGTTATATCTTGCATTTGTTATGAAAAACTGCTAATAGTATGAAAAGTGCCCATTGCAGAAAGAGCTCAAATTCGAAAAACAAACACATATTCATGTTCCCCCTCCTCCCCGAAGACCAAAAAACCATGATTTGAGCAGATCTGATGTTTCCTTGCGGAGATATTTATTTATTTATTTATTTATTTATTTATTTGTTTTTATAAACCGCCCTTCTCCCGAGGGACTCAGGGCGGTGTACAGAATAAGATAGGCATACAGAATGAACCGTAGTGAAAAACAAACAATAGTAAAATACAAATTGGGACCCCAATAAGAGCTATCAGGCCAGGCCGGACTGCTGGAACAGGTAAGTTTTTAATTCGCGCCGGAAGGTGCGGAGGTCGGGGGCCATCCGGATTTCGGTTGGCAAGCTGTTCCAGAGGGCTGGCGCACCCACTGAGAATGCCCTCCCCCTGGGGGCCACCAGCCGACATTCCTTGAGCGGTGGCACCCTGAGGAGGCCCTCTCTGTGGGAGCGCACAGGACGGTGGGGCGTTGACATTGGCAGAAGGTGCTCCCGCAGGTAGTCCGGACCCATGCCATGTAGGGCTTTGTATGTCATTGTCAGCACCTTGAACTTCACACGGAAGGCAACCGGAAGCCAGTGTAGCGCACGGAGGAGAGGTGTGATATGGGAGTATCGGGAGGCTCCCAAGAGTGTCCGCGCCGCTGCACTTTGCACCAGTTGAAGCTTCCGAGTGGATCTCAAGGGCAGCCCCAAGTAGAGAGCGTTACAGTAGTCTAGGCGAGAGGTCACAAGAGCATGGGTGACTGTACGTAAGGCATCCAGGTCCAGATAAGGCCGTAATTGGCGAACTAGTCGAACCCGGGAGAAGGCCCCCTTGGTCACAGCTCCTATGTGATCTTCCAGGGAGAGCTGCGAGTCAAGGAGGACACCCAGGTTGCGGGCCCTATCAACAGGGGGTAGTAACTCGTCCCCGATGTTAAGGGATGGGATGTTCTGAGTATCCTGGCTAGCCGGTACGTACAGCCATTCAGTCTTGTCCGGGTTCAGTTGAAGCCTGTTCCTCCCCATCCATTCCCGGACCGCTTTCAGGCAGCGGGACATCACGTCGAGGGCATCACTGATGTTGTTTGGAGTTGAGATGAAAAGCTGGGTGTCATCAGCATACTGATGGTACCCTACTCCAAAGCTGCGAATGATCTCGCCCAGCGGTTTCATGTAGATGTTGAACAGGAGAGGCGAGAGGACCGACCCCTGAGGTACTCCGCAAGCGAGAGGCCTCGGGGTCGACCTCTGTCCTCCTGCCAACACCGACTGCGAGCGACCCTGGAGAAAGGAGGAGAACCAGCGCAGAACCGTGCCTCCCACTCCCAGTCCCCTGAGGCGTCGCAGCAAGATACCATGGTCGATGGTATCGAAAGCCGCCGAGAGGTCTAATAAGACTAGGACAGAGGAATGGCCCCTGTCCCGGGCTCTCCAGAGATCATTTATCAGAGCGACCAATGCCGTCTCCGTGCTGTACCCCGGCCTGAAGCCCGATTGGTACGGGTCTAGATAAACCGCTTCGTCCAGGATCTGAGGGAGTTGGTGCGCCACCACGCTCTCAACAACCTTCGCAAGGAAGCGAAGATTGGAGACTGGACGAAAGTTATTCAATGAGGATGGGTCCAAGGTGGGCTTCTTGAGGAGAGGTCTCACCACCGCCTCCTTCAAGGCGGTGGGGAAGTGACCCTCACTCAGAGAAGCGGAGATGACCGCCAGGAACCAGCCTCGTGTCCCCTCTCGAGCTGCATATGCCAGCCAGGAAGGGCACGGGTCCAGTAAGCATGTGGAGGAGCTCAACCTCCTCATAATCCTGTCCACTTCCTTGGGAGTCACAGGATCAAATTCCTCCCAGGTGACGTCGACAAGACTGTCCATGTCTTGTTCTTCCAACTCAGCCCAGTTGGAGTCCAGGCCGGTTCGGATCCGAGCAATTTTATCCAGCAGATATTGACCGAATTCCTCGGCTCGACCCTGCAAGGGTTCCTCCCTCACCTCTTGGTTCAGTAGGGAGCGAGTCACCCTGAACAAGGCAGCCGGGCGATTATCTGCGGACGCGATGAGGGTGGAAAAGTAGTTGGATTTTGCCACCCTTATCGCAGCGAGATAAGACCTGGTGAGGCTTCTTAATCGCAATCGGTCGGATTCGGATCGACTGGATCTCCAACGGCTCTCTAGGCCCCGTCTCCGACGCTTCATTTCCCGGAGCTCCGCGGTGAACCATGGGGCTCGCTGGGATCTGCGCCGGGTCAGAGGCTGCATGGGTGCAACTCGGTCCAGAGCCTCCGTGGCTGCCTTCTCCCAGGCTTCCACTAAGGCATCCGCCGAGCTGTGAGCAGGGAGTGCATGTGCGTCCCCAAGCGCTGCCTGGAACCTATCAGGGTCCATTAGGCGCCTAGGGCGGTACCATCTGGTTGGCACCGTGCACCCACGGCGGGGGGTGGCAAAGGGGAAGTCTAGCCGCACGAGGTGATGATCGGTCCATGACAGGGGCATAACAGTCGTGGCACCCCCACCGAAATCATCGCGCCACCGTCCAGACAAGAACACTAAGTCTGGGGTGTGGCCTCTCTCATGAGTCGGTCCAGAAATTATTTGCGACAGGTCCATGGCCGTCATGGAAGCCATGAACTCCCGAGCCAGATCGGACGATCCTCCCAGGGACGGTAGGTTAAAGTCGCCCAAGACCATGAGTCTTGGGAATTCAACCACCAACCCTGAGAGGACATCGAGTAGCTCGGGCAGGGCTGCTGCTGCACGATTAGGTGGTAGGTATGCTAGCAGCAGGCCCAACTGCGCTCCCGGGCCGTATCTCAGTAGGAGAGACTCACACCCGACCATCTGAGGGACGGTGATCTCTCGCGGGCTAAGGGATTCCCTGATGATAACTGCCACTCCCCCGCCCCTCCCGTGGGTCCGAGGCTGGTGCAGCACCTGGAAACCTGGCGGGCAGAGGTCAACTAGAGGGACACCACCCTCTTGGCCCAGCCAGGTTTCCGTGATGCAAGCCAGGTCCGCGTGCTCGCTCTCCACTAGGTCACGAACAAGATGTGCCTTGTTAGCTACGGACCTGGCATTCAGGTAGACCAGCCTCAGCATAGGAGGCTGCACACCTTCGCTCCCGGGTCCTCCGGGGAAGTACAGAGGGTCGGAGCGTCTCACCGCTTGTACAGAGCGGAGATGACACTCCCGGTGATGATGCGGCCCTCTGTTTGTGCACCTTCTGCCGTTCCCCACCATCCTGGGAATAGGATGTTCGTCAGTGCACCTTCGGATATTGTCGGCGACTGGTCCTCGTTTCTCACCAAGCCTGGCCTGCGTTATGGCACTCGGAAGGCCTGCCTTTCCCGAGCAGCCATACTCTTTTCCCGCCCCCCTCCCTAACCCAACAAAAAACTTAACAAGAAACTTAACCAGGGGCCTCTTGTTGGTCTTGTAATGGAGGCCCCTGACCCTGCCTGGCCATCTCTCAGAGGCCCAAAGGTCGGGCCCGTCATCGAGGTTTGATGTAATGAAGGCAGGACGAACCCAGGAGAGGGGGGAACTCCTGAGGGCGAGAAGGTCTATGCAAGAATATTGAAGATGCATAGGGAGCATCGGGTAGCATTGGGAAGGCGGTCCCCTGGGTGGAGCATTAGAAGGAGGGTCTAGTCGGGTAGGTGGGTATCTGGACCGTCACCCAGCCACTGCCACTTGGCTGGGTGAACCGCAGAAGCAGGCCACTCCCCCATCCTCTCACGATGGGTTGTGATTCTGCTTCTGGGGGTGGTCCAGGACCCACTCTGGGTGAAGCATACCCCATAGAGCTCTCACCTCTATGGGGCTGCAGGTGTAGGACAGGCCACTCTGCCACCGTGGCTTGCACCCAGGCCCATCATGTCCTGTGGGGCGAGGGAGGGCAGGGGGGGGGGGTTCGGAGCTGGAAGAGGCCAGATGTTGATGGCCTCGGTTGTCTGGTCGCCGTCATCTCCAACAATCAGCTGCATCCTGGCGTCTTTAGGGGTGTTGATCGGCACGGAGATTGTTTCGGCACCCAGGGTGCGGGCCGTGGACGCCCCGCCGCATCTAGTGGTGCTGCCGTCGAGGGGGTTTCGGTGAGATTGGGTGACCGGGGCCTGGAGAAGTTTAGCGCCGCTGTCAAAGGCCCCTCGGTGGTGGTCGATCGGGTCCGTGCAGCCGGCCTGCGGCATCTCCTTGTTCCCAGGGAGAAGCCGCCGTTGATCAGGAGCAGGCCAGGAGGTCGAAGCAGGGCAACGACTCCAGTCCCGGTTGCTGCGGCTGTCTCTTCCGCCACCTAGCTGCTCCATTTGATCCGCGGGGTCTTTCCTGAACATCCCTGACGTCGCTGTTGTCCAGGGAGGCATAATAGGGAGCCGAGGATGGAGGCACCGGCCCCACTCTGGATGGCTGCAGCAGTTGCAGCGGCTCGGGGGCGGGTTAGAGGCGCCCCATCGCCACTGCCCCCGCCGGTGTTCGGGCCCGTGGGGAGATGAAAGGCTAGGGCCCCACGGGGTACTCGCCGTCGCCGCTGCCGACGATGCCGCCGCCTCCGCTACCCAGGTGGTCTGCAGCGCCTCCGTTGGTCGCTTGGGGAAGCCGCCGGAGTCGAACAGGTACGGGGGGTTGGGGCAGGGCAGAGATGTTGCCGCAGTCGCCTGGAAGCCGGTCAGGGGGCCGGGGCAGAGCAGAGCCTCCGGCCCCTCCTGGATGCCCGCCAAGGGCCAGGGGGCGGGCCTGGGGAAGCCCTGCCGCCACTGCCATCGTGGCTGCCGGCTCCCCGAATAGGCGACCGAGCTGGGGCTTGGGAGTCGTTGCCACCGCCGCTGAAGGCGCCTCCGCCGCACAGCTGGTCCGCAGAGACGCCGCTGCCGCCCGGGAGCCGGTCAGGAGCCGATCAGGGGGCCGGGGCAGAGCAGAGCCTCCGGCCCCTCCTGGATGTCTGAAGGCGCCTCCGCCGCACCGCTGATCTGCGGAGACGCCGATTGCCGCCCGGGAGCCGGTCAGGAGTCGATCAGGGGGCCGGGGCAGAGCAGAGCCTCCGGCCCCTCCTGGATGCCTGAAGGCGCCTCCGCCGCACAGCTGGCCCACGGAGACGCCGCTGCCGCCCGGGAGCCGGTCAGGAGCCGATCAGGGGGCCGGGGCAGAGCAGAGCCTCCGGCCCCTTCTGGATGCCTGAAGGTGCCTCCGCCGCACAGCTGATCTGCGGAGACGCCGTTGCCGCCCGGGAGCCGGTCAGGAGTCGATCAGGGGGCCGGGGCAGAGCAGAGCCTCCGGCCCCTCCTGGATGCCTGAAGGCGCCTCCGCCGCACAGCTGATCTGCGGAGACGCCGTTGCCGCCCGGGAGCCAGTCAGGAGTCGATCAGGGGGCCGGGCAGAGCAGAGCCTCCGGTCTCTCCTGGATGCCTGAGGGCGCCTCCGCCGCACAGCTGATCCGCGGAGACGCCGCCCCTGCCCGGCAGCATGAACATTGGTAGAGGCAGGGCAGAGGCGCTGGCCCCCGCTTATAACGGCTGCCAACGGCCCAGGTGACGAGGCGGAGGTGTCCCGGCACCCCAGCAGCTGTTTCGGGAGGCAGCAGGTGGCACCATTGCCCAGCTCATCTGCCCGAATTTTTGGCCCCACCCCAGGGGTCCGCTGACATCCCTGGGGGGCTCCTGGGGGACGCCTTACCGTTGGGGGCTACGGAGCTCTCCCCAGCGCGTCCGCCATCTTTGGAGCAGGAAAAAAAAAAAAAAAAAAATAGATAGCCCATGTTATATCTTGCATTTGTTAGGAAAAACTGCTTATAGCATGAAAAGTGTCCATTTCAGATAGAGGTCAAATTCGAAAAACAAACACATATTCATGTTCCCCCGCCTCCCCGAAGACCAAAAAACCATGAGTTGTGCAGATCTGATGTTTCCTTGCGGAGATAGCCAATGTTATATCTTGAATTTGTTAGGAAAAACTGCTTATAGCATGAAAAGTGCCCATTGCAGAAAGAGCTCAAATTCGAAAAACAAAAACATATTCATGTTCCCCATCCTCCCCGAAGACCAAAAAACCATAACGTTTGCAGATGTCATGTTTCCTTGCGGAGATAGCCCATGTTATATCTTGCATTTGTTAGGAAAAACTGCTTATAGCATGAAAAGTGCCCATTGCAGAAAGAGCTCAAATTCGAAAAACAAACACATATTCATGTTCCCCACCCTCCCCGAAGACCAAAAAACCATGACTTTTGCAGATCTCATGTTTCCTTGCGGAGATAGCCCATGTTATATCTTGCATTTGTTAGGAAAAACTGCTTATAGTATGAAAAGTGCCCATTGCAGAAAGAGCTCAAATTCGAAAAACAAAAATATGTTCATGTTCCCCCGCCTCCCCGAAGACCAAAAAACCATGAGTTGTGCAGATCTGATGTTTCCTTGCGGAGATAGCCCATGTTATATCTTGCATTAGTTAGGAAAAACTGCTTATAGCATGAAAAGTGCCCATTGCAGAAAGAGCTCAAATTCGAAAAACAAACACATATTCATGTTCCCCATCCTCCCCGAAGACCAAAAAACCGTGACTTTTGCAGATCTCATGTTTCCTTGCGGAGATAGCCCATGTTATATCTTGCATTTGTTAGGAAAAACTGCTTATAGTATGAAAAGTGCCCATTGCAGAAAGAGCTCAAATTCGAATAACAAACACATATTCATGTTCCCCATCCTCCCCGAAGACCAAAAAACCATGAGTTGTGCAGATCTCATGTTTCCTTGCAGAGATAGCCAATGTTATATCTTGCATTTGTTAGGAAAAACTGCTTAGAGCATGAAAAGTGCTCATTTCAGATAGAGGTCAAATTCGAAAAACAAACACATATTCATGTTCCCCATCCTCCCCGAAGACCAAAAAACCATAACTTTTGCAGATCTCATGTTTCCTTGCGGAGATAGCCCATGTTATATCTTGCATTTGTTAGGAAAAACTGCTAATAGTATGAAAAGTGCCCATTGCAGAAAGAGCTCAAATTCGAAAAACAAACACATATTCATGTTCCCCCTCCTCCCCGAAGACCAAAAAACCATGAGTTGAGCAGATCTGATGTTGCCTTGCGGAGAAAGCCAATGTTATATCTTGCATTTGTTAGGAAAAACTGCTTATAGCATGAAAAGTGCCCATTGCAGAAAGTGCTCAAATTCGAAAAACAAACACATATTCATGTTCCCCATCCTCCCCGAAGACCAAAAAACCATGACTTTTGCAGATCTCATGTTTCCTTGCGGAGATAGCCCATGTTATATCTTGCATTTGTTAGGAAAAACTGCTAATAGTATGAAAAGTGCCCATTGCAGAAAGAGCTCAAATTCGAAAAACAAACACATATTCATGTTCCCCATCCTCCCCAAAGACCAAAAATCCATGACTTTTGCAGATCTCATGTTTCCTTGCGGAGATAGCCCATGGTATATCTTGCATTTGTTAGGAAAAACTGCTAATAGTATGAAAAGTGCCCATTGCAGAAAGAGCTCAAATTCGAAAAACAAACACATATTCTTGTTCCCCATCCCCCCCGAAGACCAAAAAACCATGACTTTTGCAGATCTCATGTTTCCTTGCGGAGATAGCCCATGTTATATCTTGCATTTGTTATGAAAAACTGCTAATAGTATGAAAAGTGCCCATTGCAGAAAGAGCTCAAATTCGAAAAACAAACATATATTCATGTTCCCCCGCCTCCCCGAAGACCAAAAAACCATGAGTTGTGCAGATCTGATGTTTCCTTGCGGAGATAGCCAATGTTATATCTTGCATTTGTTAGGAAAACCTGCTAATAGCATGAAAAGTGCCCATTTCAGATAGAGGTCAAATTCGAAAAACAAACACATATTCATGTTCCCCCACCTCCCCGAATACCAAAAAACCATGAGTTGTGCAGATCTGATGTTTCCTTGCGGAGATAGCCCATGTTATATCTTGCATTTGTTAGGAAAAACTGCTAATAGTATGAAAAGTGCCCATTGCAGAAAGAGCTCAAATTCGAAAAACAAACACATATTCATGTTCCCCATCCTCCCCGAAGACCAAAAAACCATGAGTTGTGCAGATCTCATGTTTCCTTGCGGAGATAGCCAATGTTATATCTTGCATTTGTTAGGAAAAACTGCTTAGAGCATGAAAAGTGCTCATTTCAGATAGAGGTCAAATTCGAAAAACAAACACATATTCATGTTCCCCATCCTCCCTGAAGACCAAAAAACCATAACTTTTGCAGATCTCATGTTTCCTTGCGGAGATAGCCCATGTTATATCTTGCATTCGTTAGGAAAAACTGCTAATAGTATGAAAAGTGCCCATTGCAGAAAGAGCTCAAATTCGAAAAACAAACACATATTCATGTTCCCCCTCCTCCCCGAAGACCAAAAAACCATGAGTTGAGCAGATCTGATGTTGCCTTGCGGAGAAAGCCAATGTTATATCTTGCATTTGTTAGGAAAAACTGCTTATAGCATGAAAAGTGCCCATTGCAGAAAGAGCTCAAATTCGAAAAACAAACACATATTCATGTTCCCCATACTCCCCGAAGACCAAAAATCCATGACTTTTGCAGATCTCATGTTTCCTTACGGAGATAGCCCATGGTATATCTTGCATTTCTTAAGAAAACCTGCTTATAGCATGAAAAGTGCCCATTTCAGATAGAGGTCAAATTCGAAAAACAAACACATATTCGTGTTCCCCCGCCTCCCCGAAGACCAAAAAACCATGAGTTGTGCAGATCTGATGTTTTCTTGCGGAGATAGCCAATGTTATATCTTGAATTTGTTAGGAAAAACTGCTTATAGCATGAAAAGTGCCCATTGCAGAAAGAGCTCAAATTCGAGAAACAAAAACATATTCATGTTCCCCCGCCTCCCCGAAGACCAAAAAACCATGAGTTGTGCAGATCTGATGTTTCCTTGCGGAGATAGCCCATGTTATATCTTGCATTTGTTAGGAAAAACTGCTTATAGCATGAAAAGTGCCCATTGCAGAAAGAGCTCAAATTCGAAAAACAAACACATATTCATGTTCCCCATCCTCCCCGAAGACCAAAAAACCGTGACTTTTGCAGATCTCATGTTTCCTTGCAGAGATAGCCCATGTTATATCTTGCATTTGTTAGGAAAACCTGCTTATAGCATGAAAAGTGCCCATTTCAGATAGAGGTCAAATTCGAAAAACAAACACATATTCATGTTCCCCCGCCTCCCCGAAGACCAAAAAACCATGAGTTGTGCAGATCTGATGTTTCCTTGCGGAGATAGCCCATGTTACATCTTGCATTTTTTAGGAAAAACTGCTAATAGTATGAAAAGTGCCCATTGCAGAAAGAGCTCAAATTCGAATAACAAACACATATTCATGTTCCCCATCCTCCCCGAATACCAAAAAACCATGGGTTGTGCAGATCTGATGTTTCCTTGCGGAGATAGCCCATGTTATATCTTGCATTTGTTAGGAAAAACTGCTAATAGTATGAAAAGTGCCCATTGCAGAAAGAGCTCAAATTCGAATAACAAACACATATTCATGTTCCCCATCCTCCCCGAAGACCAAAAAAACATGAGTTGTGCAGATCTCATGTTTCCTTGCGGAGATAGCCAATGTTATATCTTGCATTTGTTAGGAAAAACTGCTTAGAGCATGAAAAGTGCTCATTTCAGATAGAGGTCAAATTCGAAAAACAAACACATATTCATGTTCCCCCTCCTCCCCGAAGACCAAAAAACCATGAGTTGAGTAGATCTGATGTTTCCTTGCGGAGATAGCCAATGTTATATCTTGCATTTGTTAGGAAAAACTGCTTATAGCATGAAAAGTGCCCATTGCAGAAAGAGCTCAAATTCGAAAAACAAAAACATATTCAAGTTCCCCATCCTCCCCGAAGACCAAAAAACCATAACTTTTGCAGATCTGATGTTTCCTTGCGGACATAGCCAATGTTATATCTTGCATTTGTTAGGAAAAACTGCTTATGGCATGAAAAGTGCCCACTGCAGAAAGAGCTCAAATTCGAAAAACAAACACATATTCATGTTCCCCATCCTCCCCGAAGACCAAAAATCCATGACTTTTGCAGATCTGATGTTTCCTTGCGGAGATAGCCCATGGTATATCTTGCATTTGTTAGGAAAAACTGCTTATAGCATGAAAAGTGCCCATTGCAGAAAGAGCTCAAATTCGAAAAACAAACACATATTCATGTTCCCCCTCCTCCCCGAAGACCAAAAAACCATGAGTTGAGCAGATCTGATGTTTCCTTGCGGAGATAGCCCATGTTATATCTTGCATTTGTTAGGAGAAACTGCTTATAGCATGAAAAGTGCCCATTGCGGAAAGAGCTCAAATTCGAATAACAAACACATATTCATGTTCCCCATCCTCCCCGAAGACCAAAAAACCATAACTTTTGCAGATCTGATGTTTCCTTGCGGAGATAGCCCATGGTATATCTTGCATTTGTTAGGAAAAACTGCTTATAGCATGAAAAGTGCCCATTTCAGATAGAGGTCAAATTCGAAAAACAAACACATATTCGTGTTCCCCCGCCTCCCCGAAGACCAAAAAACCATGAGTTGTGCAGATCTGATGTTTCCTTGCGGAGATAGCCCATGTTATTTCTTGAATTTGTTAGGAAAAACTGCTTATAGCATGAAAAGTGCCCATTGCAGAAAGAGCTCAAATTTGAAAAACAAAAACATATTCATGTTCCCCATCCTCCCCGAAGACCAAAAAACCATAACGTTTGCAGATGTCATGTTTCCTTGCGGAGATAGCCCATGTTATATCTTGCATTTGTTAGGAAAAACTGCTAATAGTATGAAAAGTGCCCATTGCAGAAAGAACTTAAATTCGAATAACAAACACATATTCATGTTCCCCATCCTCCCCGAAGACCAAAAAACAATGAGTTGTGCAGATCTCATGTTTCCTTGCGGAGATAGCCAATGTTATATCTTGCATTTGTTAGGAAAAACTGCTAATAGTATGAAAAGTGCCCATTGCAGAAAGAGCTCAAATTCGAAAAACACATATTCATGTTCCCCCTCCTCCCCGAAGACAAAAAAACCATGAGTTGAGCAGATCTGATGTTGCCTTGCAGAGAAAGCCAATGTTATATCTTGCATTTGTTAGGAAAAACTGCTTATAGCATGAAAAGTGCCCATTGCAGAAAGAGGTCAAATTCGAAAAACAAACACATATTCATGTTCCCCATCCTCCCCGAAGACCAAAAATCCATGACTTTTGCAGATCTCATGTTTCCTTACGGAGATAGCCCATAGTATATCTTGCATTTGTTAGGAAAACCTGCTTATAGCATGAAAAGTGCCCATTTCAGATAGAGGTCAAATTCGAAAAACAAACACATATTCGTGTTCCCCCGCCTCCCCGAAGACCAAAAAACCATGAGTTGTGCAGATCTGATGTTTCCTTGCGGAGATAGCCCATGTTATATCTTGAATTTGTTAGGAAAAACTGCTTATAGCATGAAAAGTGCCCATTGCAGAAAGAGCTCAAATTCGAAAAACAAAAACATATTCATGTTCCCCATCCTCCCCGAAGACCAAAAAACCATAACGTTTGCAGATGTCATGTTTCCTTGCGGAGATAGCCCATGTTATATCTTGCATTTGTTAGGAAAAACTGCTAATAGTATGAAAAGTGCCCATTGCAGAAAGAGCTCAAATTCGAATAACAAACACATATTCATGTTCCCCATCCTCCCCGAAGACCAAAAAACCATGAGTTGTGCAGATCTCATGTTTCCTTGCGGAGATAGCCAATGTTATATCTTGCATTTGTTAGCAAAAACTGCTTAGAGCATGAAAAGTGCTCATTTCAGATAGAGGTCAAATTCGAAAAACAAACACATATTCATGTTCCCCATCCTCCCCGAAGACCAAAAAACCATGAGTTGAGCAGATCTGATGTTTCCTTGCGGAGATAGCCCATGTTATATCTTGCATTTGTTAGGAAAAACTGCTAATAGTATGAAAAGTGCCCATTGCAGAAAGAGCTCAAATTCGAAAAACAAACACATATTCATGTTCCCCCTCCTCCCCGAAGACCAAAAATCCATGAGTTGAGCAGATCTGATGTTGCCTTGCGGAGAAAGCCAATGTTATATCTTGCATTTGTTAGGAAAAACTTCTTATAGCATGAAAAGTGCCCATTGCAGAAAGAGCTCAAATTCGAAAAACAAACACATATTCGTGTTCCCCCGCCTCCCCGAAGACCAAAAAAACCATGAGTTGTGCAGATCTGATGTTTCCTTGCGGAGATAGCCCATGTTATATCTTGAATTTGTTAGGAAAAACTGCTTATAGCATGAAAAGTGCCCATTGCAGAAAGAGCTCAAATTTGAAAAACAAAAACATATTCATGTTCCCCATCCTCCCCGAAGACCAAAAAACCATAACGTTTGCAGATGTCATGTTTCCTTGCGGAGATAGCCCATGTTATATCTTGCATTTGTTAGGAAAAACTGCTTATAGCATGAAAAGTGCCCATTGCAGAAAGAGCTCAAATTCGAAAAACAAACACATATTCATGTTCCCCACCCTCCCCGAAGACCAAAAAACCATGACTTTTGCAGATCTCATGTTTCCTTGCGGAGATAGCCCATGTTATATCTTGCATTTGTTAGGAAAAACTGCTTATAGTATGAAAAGTGCCCATTGCAGAAAGAGCTCAAATTCGAAAAACAAACATATATTCATGTTCCCCCGCCTCCCCGAAGACCAAAAAACCATGAGTTGTGCAGATCTGATGTTTCCTTGCGGAGATAGCCCATGTTATATCTTGCATTTGTTAGGAAAAACTGCTTATAGCATGAAAAGTGCCCATTGCAGAAAGAGCTCAAATTCGAAAAACAAACACATATTCATGTTCCCCATCCTCCCCGAAGACCAAAAAACCGTGACTTTTGCAGATCTCATGTTTCCTTGCGGAGATAGCCCATGTTATATCTTGCATTTGTTAGGAAAACCTGCTTATAGCATGAAAAGTGCCCATTGCAGAAAGAGCTCAAATTCGAATAACAAACACATATTCATGTTCCCCATCCTCCCCGAATACCAAAAAACCATGAGTTGTGCAGATCTGATGTTTCCTTGCGGAGATAGCCCATGTTATAAATTGCATTTGTTAGGAAAAACTGCTAATAGTATGAAAAGTGCCCATTGCAGAAAGAGCTCAAATTCGAATAACAAACACATATTCATGTTCCCCATCCTCCCCGAAGACCAAAAAACCATGACTTTTGCAGATCTCATGTTTCCTTACGGAGATAGCCCATGGTATATCTTGCATTTGTTAGGAAAACCTGCTTATAGCATGAAAAGTGCCCATTTCAGATAGAGGTCAAATTCGAAAAACAAACACATATTCGTGTTCCCCCGCCTCCCCGAAGACCAAAAAACCATGAGTTGTGCAGATCTGATGTTTCCTTGCGGAGATAGCCCATGTTATATCTTGAATTTGTTAGGAAAAACTGCTTATAGCATGAAAAGTGCCCATTGCAGAAAGAGCTCAAATTTGAAAAACAAAAACATATTCATGTTCCCCATCCTCCCCGAAGACCAAAAAACCATAACGTTTGCAGATGTCATGTTTCCTTGCGGAGATAGCCCATGTTATATCTTGCATTTGTTAGGAAAAACTGCTTATAGCATGAAAAGTGCCCATTGCAGAAAGAGCTCAAATTCGAAAAACAAACACATATTCATGTTCCCCACCCTCCCCGAAGACCAAAAAACCATGAGTTGTGCAGATCTGATGTTTCCTTGCGGAGATAGCCCATGTTATATCTTGCATTTGTTAGGAAAAACTGCTTATAGCATGAAAAGTGCCCATTGCAGAAAGAGCTCAAATTCGAAAAACAAACACATATTCATGTTCCCCATCCTCCCGGAAGACCAAAAAACCGTGACTTTTGCAGATCTCATGTTTCCTTGCGGAGATAGCCCATGTTATATCTTGCATTTGTTAGGAAAACCTGCTTATAGCATGAAAAGTGCCCATTTCAGATAGAGGTCAAATTCGAAAAACAAACACATATTCATGTTCCCCCGCCTCCCCGAAGACCAAAAAACCATGAGTTGTGCAGATCTGATGTTTCCTGGCGGAGATAGCCCATGTTATATCTTGAATTTGTTAGGAAAAACTGCTAATAGTATGAAAAGTGCCCATTGCAGAAAGAGCTAAAATTCGAATACCAAACACATATTCATGTTCCCCATCCTCCCCGAAGACCAAAAAACCATGAGTTGTGCAGATCTGATGTTTCCTTGCGGAGATAGCCCATGTTATATCTTGCATTTGTTAGGAAAAACTGCTAATATTATGAAAAGTGCCCATTGCAGAAAGAGCTCAAATTCGAATAACAAACACATATTCATGTTCCCCATCCTCCCCGAATACCAAAAAACCATGAGTGTGCAGATCTGATGTTTCCTTGCGGAGATAGCCCATGTTATATCTTGCATTTGTTAGGAAAAACTGCTAATAGTATGAAAAGTGCCCATTGCAGAAAGAGCTCAAATTCGAATAACAAACACATATTCATGTTCCCCATCCTCCCCGAAGACCAAAAAACCATGAGTTGTGCAGATCTCATGTTTCCTTGCGGAGATAGCCAATGTTATATCTTGCATTTGTTAGGAAAAACTGCTTAGAGCATGAAAAGTGCTCATTTCAGATAGAGGTCAAATTCGAAAAACAAACACATATTCATGTTCCCCATCCTCCCCGAAGACCAAAAAACCATAACTTTTGCAGATCTCATGTTTCCTTGCGGAGATAGCCCATGTTATATCTTGCATTTGTTAGGAAAAACTGCTAATAGTATGAAAAGTGCCCATTGCAGAAAGAGCTCAAATTCGAAAAACAAACACATATTCATGTTCCCCACCCTCCCCGAAGACCAAAAAACCATGACTTTTGCAGATCTCATGTTTCCTTGCGGAGATAGCCCATGTTATATCTTGCATTTGTTAGGAAAAACTGCTTATAGTATGAAAAGTGCCCATTGCAGAAAGAGCTCAAATTCGAAAAACAAACATATATTCATGTTCCCCCGCCTCCCCGAAGACCAAAAAACCATGAGTTGTGCAGATCTGATGTTTCCTTGCGGAGATAGCCCATGTTATATCTTGCATTTGTTAGGAAAAACTGCTTATAGCATGAAAAGTGCCCATTGCAGAAAGAGCTCAAATTCGAAAAACAAACACATATTCATGTTCCCCATCCTCCCCGAAGACCAAAAAACCGTGACTTTTGCAGATCTCATGTTTCCTGGCGGAGATAGCCCATGTTATATCTTGCATTTGTTAGGAAAAACTGCTAATAGTATGAAAAGTGCCCATTGCAGAAAGAGCTAAAATTCGAATACCAAACACATATTCATGTTCCCCCGCCGCCCCGAAGACCAAAAAACCATGAGTTGTGCAGATCTGATGTTTCCTTGCGGAGATAGCCCATGTTATATCTTGCATTTGTTAGGAAAAACTGCTAATAGTATGAAAAGTGCCCATTGCAGAAAGAGCTCAAATTCGAATAACAAACACATATTCATGTTCCCCATCCTCCCCGAAGACCAAAAAACCATGAGTTGTGCAGATCTCATGTTTCCTTGCAGAGATAGCCAATGTTATATCTTGCATTTGTTAGGAAAAACTGCTTAGAGCATGAAAAGTGCTCATTTCAGATAGAGGTCAAATTCGAAAAACAAACACATATTCATGTTCCCCATCCTCCCCGAAGACCAAAAAACCATAACTTTTGCAGATCTCATGTTTCCTTGCGGAGATAGCCCATGTTATATCTTGCATTTGTTAGGAAAAACTGCTAATAGTATGAAAAGTGCCCATTGCAGAAAGAGCTCAAATTCGAAAAACAAACACATATTCATGTTCCCCCTCCTCCCCGAAGACCAAAAAACCATGAGTTGAGCAGATCTGATGTTGCCTTGCGGAGAAAGCCAATGTTATATCTTGCATTTGTTAGGAAAAACTGCTTATAGCATGAAAAGTGCCCATTGCAGAAAGAGCTCAAATTCGAAAAACAAACACATATTCATGTTCCCCATCCTCCCCAAAGACCAAAAATTCATGACTTTTGCAGATCTCATGTTTCCTCTGCGGAGATAGCCCATGGTATATCTTGCATTTGTTAGGAAAAACTGCTTATAGCATGAAAAGTGCCCATTGCAGAAAGAGCTCAAATTCGAAAAACAAACACATATTCATGTTCCCCATCCTCCCCGAAGACCAAAAAACCATGACTTTTGCAGATCTCATGTTTCCTTGCGGAGATAGCCCATGTTATATCTTGCATTTGTTAGGAAAAACTGCTAATAGTATGAAAAGTGCCCATTGCAGAAAGAGCTCAAATTCGAAAAACAAACACATATTCATGTTCCCCATCCTCCCCAAAGACCAAAAATCCATGACTTTTGCAGATCTCATGTTTCCTTGCGGAGATAGCCCATGGTATATCTTGCATTTGTTAGGAAAAACTGCTAATAGTATGAAAAGTGCCCATTGCAGAAAGAGCTCAAATTCGAAAAACAAACACATATTCTTGTTCCCCATCCCCCCCGAAGACCAAAAAACCATGACTTTTGCAGATCTCATGTTTCCTTGCGGAGATAGCCCATGTTATATCTTGCATTTGTTATGAAAAACTGCTAATAGTATGAAAAGTGCCCATTGCAGAAAGAGCTCAAATTCGAAAAACAAACACATATTCATGTTCCCCCTCCTCCCCGAAGACCAAAAAACCATGATTTGAGCAGATCTGATGTTTCCTTGCGGAGATAGCCCATGTTATATCTTGCATTTGTTAGGAAAAACTGCTTATAGCATGAAAAGTGTCCATTTCAGATAGAGGTCAAATTCGAAAAACAAACACATATTCATGTTCCCCCGCCTCCCCGAAGACCAAAAAACCATGAGTTGTGCAGATCTGATGTTTCCTTGCGGAGATAGCCAATGTTATATCTTGAATTTGTTAGGAAAAACTGCTTATAGCATGAAAAGTGCCCATTGCAGAAAGAGCTCAAATTCGAAAAACAAAAACATATTCATGTTCCCCATCCTCCCCGAAGACCAAAAAACTATAACGTTTGCAGATCTCATGTTTCCTTCGGGAGATAGCCCATGTTATATATTGCATTTGTTAGGAAAAACTGCTTATAGCATGAAAAGTGCCCATTGCGGAAAGAGCTCAAATTCGAAAAACAAACACATATTCGTGTTCCCCCGCCTCCCCGAAGACCAAAAAAACCATGAGTTGTGCAGATCTGATGTTTCCTTGCGGAGATAGCCCATGTTATATCTTGAATTTGTTAGGAAAAACTGCTTATAGCATGAAAAGTGCCCATTGCAGAAAGAGCTCAAATTCGAAAAACAAACACATATTCATGTTCCCCACCCTCCCCGAAGACCAAAAAACCATGACTTTTGCAGATCTCATGTTTCCTTGCGGAGATAGCCCATGTTATATCTTGCATTTGTTAGGAAAAACTGCTTATAGTATGAAAAGTGCCCATTGCAGAAAGAGCTCAAATTCGAAAAACAAAAATATATTCATGTTCCCCCGCCTCCCCGAAGACCAAAAAACCATGAGTTGTGCAGATCTGATGTTTCCTTGCGGAGATAGCCCATGTTATATCTTGCATTTGTTAGGAAAAACTGCTTATAGCATGAAAAGTGCCCATTGCAGAAAGAGCTCAAATTCGAAAAACAAACACATATTCATGTTCCCCATCCTCCCCAAAGACCAAAAATTCATGACTTTTGCAGATCTCATGTTTCCTCTGCGGAGATAGCCCATGGTATATCTTGCATTTGTTAGGAAAAACTGCTTATAGCATGAAAAGTGCCCATTGCAGAAAGAGCTCAAATTCGAAAAACAAACACATATTCATGTTCCCCATCCTCCCCGAAGACCAAAAAACCATGACTTTTGCAGATCTCATGTTTCCTTGCGGAGATAGCCCATGTTATATCTTGCATTTGTTAGGAAAAACTGCTAATAGTATGAAAAGTGCCCATTGCAGAAAGAGCTCAAATTCGAAAAACAAACACATATTCATGTTCCCCATCCTCCCCAAAGACCAAAAATCCATGACTTTTGCAGATCTCATGTTTCCTTGCGGAGATAGCCCATGGTATATCTTGCATTTGTTAGGAAAAACTGCTAATAGTATGAAAAGTGCCCATTGCAGAAAGAGCTCAAATTCGAAAAACAAACACATATTCTTGTTCCCCATCCCCCCCGAAGACCAAAAAACCATGACTTTTGCAGATCTCATGTTTCCTTGCGGAGATAGCCCATGTTATATCTTGCATTTGTTATGAAAAACTGCTAATAGTATGAAAAGTGCCCATTGCAGAAAGAGCTCAAATTCGAAAAACAAACACATATTCATGTTCCCCCTCCTCCCCGAAGACCAAAAAACCATGATTTGAGCAGATCTGATGTTTCCTTGCGGAGATAGCCCATGTTATATCTTGCATTTGTTAGGAAAAACTGCTTATAGCATGAAAAGTGTCCATTTCAGATAGAGGTCAAATTCGAAAAACAAACACATATTCATGTTCCCCCGCCTCCCCGAAGACCAAAAAACCATGAGTTGTGCAGATCTGATGTTTCCTTGCGGAGATAGCCAATGTTATATCTTGAATTTGTTAGGAAAAACTGCTTATAGCATGAAAAGTGCCCATTGCAGAAAGAGCTCAAATTCGAAAAACAAAAACATATTCATGTTCCCCATCCTCCCCGAAGACCAAAAAACTATAACGTTTGCAGATCTCATGTTTCCTTCGGGAGATAGCCCATGTTATATATTGCATTTGTTAGGAAAAACTGCTTATAGCATGAAAAGTGCCCATTGCGGAAAGAGCTCAAATTCGAAAAACAAACACATATTCGTGTTCCCCCGCCTCCCCGAAGACCAAAAAAACCATGAGTTGTGCAGATCTGATGTTTCCTTGCGGAGATAGCCCATGTTATATCTTGAATTTGTTAGGAAAAACTGCTTATAGCATGAAAAGTGCCCATTGCAGAAAGAGCTCAAATTCGAAAAACAAACACATATTCATGTTCCCCACCCTCCCCGAAGACCAAAAAACCATGACTTTTGCAGATCTCATGTTTCCTTGCGGAGATAGCCCATGTTATATCTTGCATTTGTTAGGAAAAACTGCTTATAGTATGAAAAGTGCCCATTGCAGAAAGAGCTCAAATTCGAAAAACAAAAATATATTCATGTTCCCCCGCCTCCCCGAAGACCAAAAAACCATGAGTTGTGCAGATCTGATGTTTCCTTGCGGAGATAGCCCATGTTATATCTTGCATTTGTTAGGAAAAACTGCTTATAGCATGAAAAGTGCCCATTGCAGAAAGAGCTCAAATTCGAAAAACAAACACATATTCATGTTCCCCATCCTCCCCGAAGACCAAAAAACCGTGACTTTTGCAGATCTCATGTTTCCTTGCGGAGATAGCCCATGTTATATCTTGCATTTGTTAGGAAAAACTGCTTATAGTATGAAAAGTGCCCATTGCAGAAAGAGCTCAAATTCGAATAACAAACACATATTCATGTTCCCCATCCTCCCCGAAGACCAAAAAACCATGAGTTGTGCAGATCTCATGTTTCCTTGCAGAGATAGCCAATGTTATATCTTGCATTTGTTAGGAAAAACTGCTTAGAGCATGAAAAGTGCTCATTTCAGATAGAGGTCAAATTCGAAAAACAAACACATATTCATGTTCCCCATCCTCCCCGAAGACCAAAAAACCATAACTTTTGCAGATCTCATGTTTCCTTGCGGAGATAGCCCATGTTATATCTTGCATTTGTTAGGAAAAACTGCTAATAGTATGAAAAGTGCCCATTGCAGAAAGAGCTCAAATTCGAAAAACAAACACATATTCATGTTCCCCCTCCTCCCCGAAGACCAAAAAACCATGAGTTGAGCAGATCTGATGTTGCCTTGCGGAGAAAGCCAATGTTATATCTTGCATTTGTTAGGAAAAACTGCTTATAGCATGAAAAGTGCCCATTGCAGAAAGTGCTCAAATTCGAAAAACAAACACATATTCATGTTCCCCATCCTCCCCAAAGACCAAAAATTCATGACTTTTGCAGATCTCATGTTTCCTCTGCGGAGATAGCCCATGGTATATCTTGCATTTGTTAGGAAAAACTGCTTATAGCATGAAAAGTGCCCATTGCAGAAAGAGCTCAAATTCGAAAAACAAACACATATTCATGTTCCCCATCCTCCCCGAAGACCAAAAAACCATGACTTTTGCAGATCTCATGTTTCCTTGCGGAGATAGCCCATGTTATATCTTGCATTTGTTAGGAAAAACTGCTAATAGTATGAAAAGTGCCCATTGCAGAAAGAGCTCAAATTCGAAAAACAAACACATATTCATGTTCCCCATCCTCCCCAAAGACCAAAAATCCATGACTTTTGCAGATCTCATGTTTCCTTGCGGAGATAGCCCATGGTATATCTTGCATTTGTTAGGAAAAACTGCTAATAGTATGAAAAGTGCCCATTGCAGAAAGAGCTCAAATTCGAAAAACAAACACATATTCTTGTTCCCCATCCCCCCCGAAGACCAAAAAACCATGACTTTTGCAGATCTCATGTTTCCTTGCGGAGATAGCCCATGTTATATCTTGCATTTGTTATGAAAAACTGCTAATAGTATGAAAAGTGCCCATTGCAGAAAGAGCTCAAATTCGAAAAACAAACACATATTCATGTTCCCCCTCCTCCCCGAAGACCAAAAAACCATGATTTGAGCAGATCTGATGTTTCCTTGCGGAGATAGCCAATGTTATATCTTGCATTTGTTAGGAAAAACTGCTTATAGCATGAAAAGTGTCCATTTCAGATAGAGGTCAAATTCGAAAAACAAACACATATTCATGTTCCCCCGCCTCCCCGAAGACCAAAAAACCATGAGTTGTGCAGATCTGATGTTTCCTTGCGGAGATAGCCAATGTTATATCTTGAATTTGTTAGGAAAAACTGCTTATAGCATGAAAAGTGCCCATTGCAGAAAGAGCTCAAATTCGAAAAACAAAAACATATTCATGTTCCCCATCCTCCCCGAAGACCAAAAAACTATAACGTTTGCAGATCTCATGTTTCCTTCGGGAGATAGCCCATGTTATATATTGCATTTGTTAGGAAAAACTGCTTATAGCATGAAAAGTGCCCATTGCGGAAAGAGCTCAAATTCGAAAAACAAACACATATTCGTGTTCCCCCGCCTCCCCGAAGACCAAAAAAACCATGAGTTGTGCAGATCTGATGTTTCCTTGCGGAGATAGCCCATGTTATATCTTGAATTTGTTAGGAAAAACTGCTTATAGCATGAAAAGTGCCCATTGCAGAAAGAGCTCAAATTCGAAAAACAAAAACATATTCATGTTCCCCATCCTCCCCGAAGACCAAAAAACCATAACGTTTGCAGATGTCATGTTTCCTTGCGGAGATAGCCCATGTTATATCTTGCATTTGTTAGGAAAAACTGCTTATAGCATGAAAAGTGCCCATTGCAGAAAGAGCTCAAATTCGAAAAACAAACACATATTCATGTTCCCCACCCTCCCCGAAGACCAAAAAACCATGACTTTTGCAGATCTCATGTTTCCTTGCGGAGATAGCCCATGTTATATCTTGCATTTGTTAGGAAAAACTGCTTATAGTATGAAAAGTGCCCATTGCAGAAAGAGCTCAAATTCGAAAAACAAACATATATTCATGTTCCCCCGCCTCCCCAAAGACCAAAAAACCATGAGTTGTGCAGATCTGATGTTTCCTTGCGGAGATAGCCCATGTTATATCTTGCATTTGTTAGGAAAAACTGCTTATAGCATGAAAAGTGCCCATTGCAGAAAGAGCTCAAATTCGAACAACAAACACATATTCATGTTCCCCATCCTCCCCGAAGACCAAAAAACCGTGACTTTTGCAGATCTCATGTTTCCTTGCGGAGATAGCCCATGTTATATCTTGCATTTGTTAGGAAAACCTGCTTATAGCATGAAAAGTGCCCATTGCAGAAAGAGCTCAAATTCGAATAACAAACACATATTCATGTTCCCCATCCTCCCCGAATACCAAAAAACCATGAGTTGTGCAGATCTGATGTTTCCTTGCGGAGATAGCCCATGTTATAAATTGCATTTGTTAGGAAAAACTGCTAATAGTATGAAAAGTGCCCATTGCAGAAAGAGCTCAAATTCGAATAACAAACACATATTCATGTTCCCCATCCTCCCCGAAGACCAAAAAACCATGACTTTTGCAGATCTCATGTTTCCTTACGGAGATAGCCCATGGTATATCTTGCATTTGTTAGGAAAACCTGCTTATAGCATGAAAAGTGCCCATTTCAGATAGAGGTCAAATTCGAAAAACAAACACATATTCGTGTTCCCCCGCCTCCCCGAAGACCAAAAAACCATGAGTTGTGCAGATCTGATGTTTCCTTGCGGAGATAGCCCATGTTATATCTTGAATTTGTTAGGAAAAACTGCTTATAGCATGAAAAGTGCCCATTGCAGAAAGAGCTCAAATTCGAAAAACAAAAACATATTCATGTTCCCCATCCTCCCCGAAGACCAAAAAACCATAACGTTTGCAGATGTCATGTTTCCTTGCGGAGATAGCCCATGTTATATCTTGCATTTGTTAGGAAAAACTGCTTATAGCATGAAAAGTGCCCATTGCAGAAAGAGCTCAAATTCGAAAAACAAACACATATTCATGTTCCCCATCCTCCCCGAAGACCAAAAAACCGTGACTTTTGCAGATCTCATGTTTCCTTGCGGAGATAGCCCATGTTATATCTTGCATTTGTTAGGAAAACCTGCTTATAGCATGAAAAGTGCCCATTTCAGATAGAGGTCAAATTCGAAAAACAAACACATATTCATGTTCCCCCGCCTCCCCGAAGACCAAAAAACCATGAGTTGTGCAGATCTGATGTTTCCTGGCGGAGATAGCCCATGTTATATCTTGCATTTGTTAGGAAAAACTGCTAATAGTATGAAAAGTGCCCATTGCAGAAAGAGCTCAAATTCGAAAAACAAACACATATTCATGTTCCCCATCCTCCCCGAAGACCAAAAAACCATAACTTTTGCAGATCTCATGTTTCCTTGCGGAGATAGCCCATGTTATATCTTGCATTTGTTAGGAAAAACTGCTAATAGTATGAAAAGTGCCCATTGCAGAAAGAGCTCAAATTCGAAAAACAAACACATATTCATGTTCCCCACCCTCCCCGAAGACCAAAAAACCATGACTTTTGCAGATCTCATGTTTCCTTGCGGAGATAGCCCATGTTATATCTTGCATTTGTTAGGAAAAACTGCTTATAGTATGAAAAGTGCCCATTGCAGAAAGAGCTCAAATTCGAAAAACAAACATATATTCATGTTCCCCCGCCTCCCCGAAGACCAAAAAACGATGAGTTGTGCAGATCTGATGTTTCCTTGCGGAGATAGCCCATGTTATATCTTGCATTTGTTAGGAAAAACTGCTTATAGCATGAAAAGTGCCCATTGCAGAAAGAGCTCAAATTCGAAAAACAAACACATATTCATGTTCCCCATCCTCCCCGAAGACCAAAAAACCGTGACTTTTGCAGATCTCATGTTTCCTGGCGGAGATAGCCCATGTTATATCTTGCATTTGTTAGGAAAAACTGCTAATAGTATGAAAAGTGCCCATTGCAGAAAGAGCTAAAATTCGAATACCAAACACATATTCATGTTCCCCATCCTCCCCGAAGACCAAAAAACCATGAGTTGTGCAGATCTGATGTTTCCTTGCGGAGATAGCCAATGTTATATCTTGCATTTGTTAGGAAAACCTGCTTATAGCATGAAAAGTGCCCATTTCAGATAGAGGTCAAATTCGAAAAACAAACACATATTCATGTTCCCCCGCCTCCCCGAAGACCAAAAAACCATGAGTTGTGCAGATCTGATGTTTCCTGGCGGAGATAGCCCATGTTATATCTTGCATTTGTTAGGAAAAAGTGCTAATAGTATGAAAAGTGCCCATTGCAGAAAGAGCTAAAATTCGAATACCAAACACATATTCATGTTCCCCATCCTCCCGGAAGACCAAAAAACCATGAGTTGTGCAGATCTGATGTTTCCTTGCGGAGATAGCCCATGTTATATCTTGCATTTGTTAGGAAAATCTGCTAATAGTATGAAAAGTGCCCATTGCAGAAAGAGCTCAAATTCGAATAACAAACACATATTCATGTTCCCCATCCTCCCCGAATACCAAAAAACCATGAGTTGTGCAGATCTGATGTTTCCTTGCGGTGATAGCCCATGTTATATCTTGCATTTGTTAGGAAAAACTGCTAATAGTATGAAAAGTGCCCATTGCAGAAAGAGCTCAAATTCGAATAACAAACACATATTCATGTTCCCCATCCTCCCCGAAGACCAAAAAACCATGAGTTGTGCAGATCTCATGTTTCCTTGCGGAGATAGCCAATGTTATATCTTGCATTTGTTAGGAAAAACTGCTAAGAGCATGAAAAGTGCTCATTTCAGATAGAGGTCAAATTCGAAAAACAAACACATATTCATGTTCCCCATCCTCCCCGAAGACCAAAAAACCATAACTTTTGCAGATCTCATGTTTCCTTGCGGAGATAGCCCATGTTATATCTTGCATTTGTTAGGAAAAACTGCTAATATTATGAAAAGTGCCCATTGCAGAAAGAGCTCAAATAAGAAAAACAAACACATATTCATGTTCCCCACCCTCCCCGAAGACCAAAAAACCATGACTTTTGCAGATCTCATGTTTCCTTGCGGAGATAGCCCATGTTATATCTTGCATTTGTTAGGAAAAACTGCTTATAGTATGAAAAGTGCCCATTGCAGAAAGAGCTCAATTCGAAAAACAAACATATATTCATGTTCCCCCGCCTCCCCGAAGACCAAAAAACCATGAGTTGTGCAGATCTGATGTTTCCTTGCGGAGATAGCCCATGTTATATCTTGCATTTGTTAGGAAAAACTGCTTATAGCATGAAAAGTGCCCATTGCAGAAAGAGCTCAAATTCGAAAAACAAACACATATTCATGTTCCCCATCCTCCCCGAAGACCAAAAAACCGTGACTTTTGCAGATTTCATGTTTCCTTGCGGAGATAGCCCATGTTATATCTTGCATTTGTTAGGAAAACCTGCTTATAGCATGAAAAGTGCCCATTTCAGATAGAGGTCAAATTCGAAAAACAAACACATATTCATGTTCCCCCGCCTCCCCGAAGACCAAAAAACCATGAGTTGTGCAGATCTGATGTTTCCTGGCGGACATAGCCCATGTTATATCTTGCATTTGTTAGGAAAAACTGCTAATAGTATGAAAAGTGCCCATTGCAGAAAGAGCTCAAATTCGAATAACAAACACATATTCATGTTCCCCATCCTCCCCGAAGACCAAAAAACCATGAGTTGTGCAGATCTGATGTTTCCTTACGGAGATAGCCCATGGTATATCTTGCATTTGTTAGGAAAACCTGCTTATAGCATGAAAAGTGCCCATTTCAGATAGAGGTCAAATTCGAAAAAGAAACACATATTCGTGTTCCCCCGCCTCCCCGAAGACCAAAAAACCATGAGTTGTGCAGATCTGATGTTTCCTTGCGGAGATAGCCCTTGTTATATCTTGAATTTGTTAGGAAAAACTGCTTATAGCATGAAAAGTGCCCATTGCAGAAAGAGCTCAAATTCGAAAAACAAAAACATATTCATGTTCCCCATCCTCTCCGAAGACCAAAAAACCATAACGTTTGCAGATGTCATGTTTCCTTGCGGAGATAGCCCATGTTATATCTTGCATTTGTTAGGAAAAACTGCTTATAGCATGAAAAGTGCCCATTGCAGAAAGAGCTCAAATTCGAAAAACAAACACATATTCATGTTCCCCACCCTCCCCGAAGACCAAAAAACCATGACTTTTGCAGATCTCATGTTTCCTTGCGGAGATAGCCCATGTTATATCTTGCATTTGTTAGGAAAAACTGCTTATAGTATGAAAAGTGCCCATTGCAGAAAGAGCTCAAATTCGAAAAACAAACATATATTCATGTTCCCCCGCCTCCCCGAAGACCAAAAAACCATGAGTTGTGCAGATCTGATGTTTCCTTGCGGAGATAGCCCATGTTATATCTTGCATTTGTTAGGAAAAACTGCTTATAGCATGAAAAGTGCCCATTGCAGAAAGAGCTCAAATTCGAAAAACAAACACATATTCATGTTCCCCATCCTCCCCGAAGACCAAAAAACCGTGACTTTTGCAGATTTCATGTTTCCTTGCGGAGATAGCCCATGTTATATCTTGCATTTGTTAGGAAAACCTGCTTATAGCATGAAAAGTGCCCATTTCAGATAGAGGTCAAATTCGAAAAACAAACACATATTCATGTTCCCCCGCCTCCCCGAAGACCAAAAAACCATGAGTTGTGCAGATCTGATGTTTCCTGGCGGACATAGCCCATGTTATATCTTGCATTTGTTAGGAAAAACTGCTAATAGTATGAAAAGTGCCCATTGCAGAAAGAGCTCAAATTCGAATAACAAACACATATTCATGTTCCCCATCCTCCCCGAAGACCAAAAAACCATGAGTTGTGCAGATCTGATGTTTCCTTACGGAGATAGCCCATGGTATATCTTGCATTTGTTAGGAAAACCTGCTTATAGCATGAAAAGTGCCCATTTCAGATAGAGGTCAAATTCGAAAAAGAAACACATATTCGTGTTCCCCCGCCTCCCCGAAGACCAAAAAACCATGAGTTGTGCAGATCTGATGTTTCCTTGCGGAGATAGCCCTTGTTATATCTTGAATTTGTTAGGAAAAACTGCTTATAGCATGAAAAGTGCCCATTGCAGAAAGAGCTCAAATTCGAAAAACAAAAACATATTCATGTTCCCCATCCTCCCCGAAGACCAAAAAACCATAACGTTTGCAGATGTCATGTTTCCTTGCGGAGATAGCCCATGTTATATCTTGCATTTGTTAGGAAAAACTGCTTATAGCATGAAAAGTGCCCATTGCAGAAAGAGCTCAAATTCGAAAAACAAACACATATTCATGTTCCCCACCCTCCCCGAAGACCAAAAAACCATGACTTTTGCAGATCTCATGTTTCCTTGCGGAGATAGCCCATGTTATATCTTGCATTTGTTAGGAAAAACTGCTTATAGTATGAAAAGTGCCCATTGCAGAAAGAGCTCAAATTCGAAAAACAAACATATATTCATGTTCCCCCGCCTCCCCGAAGACCAAAAAACCATGAGTTGTGCAGATCTGATGTTTCCTTGCGGAGATAGCCCATGTTATATCTTGCATTTGTTAGGAAAAACTGCTTATAGCATGAAAAGTGCCCATTGCAGAAAGAGCTCAAATTCGAAAAACAAAAACATATTCATGTTCCCCATCCTCCCCGAAGACCAAAAAACCATAACGTTTGCAGATGTCATGTTTCCTTGCGGAGATAGCCCATGTTATATCTTGCATTTGTTAGGAAAAACTGCTTATAGCATGAAAAGTGCCCATTGCAGAAAGAGCTCAAATTCGAAAAACAAACACATATTCATGTTCCCCACCCTCCCCGAAGACCAAAAAACCATGACTTTTGCAGATCTCATGTTTCCTTGCGGAGATAGCCCATGTTATATCTTGCATTTGTTAGGAAAAACTGCTTATAGTATGAAAAGTGCCCATTGCAGAAAGAGCTCAAATTCGAAAAACAAACATATATTCATGTTCCCCCGCCTCCCCGAAGACCAAAAAACCATGAGTTGTGCAGATCTGATGTTTCCTTGCGGAGATAGCCCATGTTATATCTTGCATTTGTTAGGAAAAACTGCTAATAGTATGAAAAGTGCCCATTGCAGAAAGAGCTCAAATTCGAATAACAAACATATATTCATGTTCCCCATCCTCCCCGAAGACCAAAAAACCATGAGTTGTGCAGATCTCATGTTTCCTTGCAGAGATAGCCAATGTTATATCTTGCATTTGTTAGGAAAAACTGCTTAGAGCATGAAAAGTGCTCATTTCAGATAGAGGTCAAATTCGAAAAACAAACACATATTCATGTTCCCCATCCTCCCCGAAGACCAAAAAACCATAACTTTTGCAGATCTCATGTTTCCTTGCGGAGATAGCCCATGTTATATCTTGCATTTGTTAGGAAAAACTGCTAATAGTATGAAAAGTGCCCATTGCAGAAAGAGCTCAAATTCGAAAAACAAACACATATTCATGTTCCCCCTCCTCCCCGAAGACCAAAAAACCATGAGTTGAGCAGATCTGATGTTGCCTTGCGGAGAAAGCCAATGTTATATCTTGCATTTGTTAGGAAAAACTGCTTATAGCATGAAAAGTGCCCATTGCAGAAAGAGCTCAAATTCGAAAAACAAACACATATTCATGTTCCCCATCCTCCCCAAAGACCAAAAATTCATGACTTTTGCAGATCTCATGTTTCCTTGCGGAGATAGCCCATGGTATATCTTGCATTTGTTAGGAAAAACTGCTAATAGTATGAAAAGTGCCCATTGCAGAAAGAGCTCAAATTCGAAAAACAAACACATATTCTTGTTCCCCATCCCCCCCGAAGACCAAAAAACCATGACTTTTGCAGATCTCATGTTTCCTTGCGGAGATAGCCCATGTTATATCTTGCATTTGTTATGAAAAACTGCTAATAGTATGAAAAGTGCCCATTGCAGAAAGAGCTCAAATTCGAAAAACAAACACATATTCATGTTCCCCCTCCTCCCCGAAGACCAAAAAACCATGATTTGAGCAGATCTGATGTTTCCTTGCGGAGATAGCCCATGTTATATCTTGCATTTGTTAGGAAAAACTGCTTATAGCATGAAAAGTGTCCATTTCAGATAGAGGTCAAATTCGAAAAACAAACACATATTCATGTTCCCCCGCCTCCCCGAAGACCAAAAAACCATGAGTTGTGCAGATCTCATGTTTCCTTCGGGAGATAGCCCATGTTAAAAATTGCATTTGTTAGGAAAAACTGCTTATAGCATGAAAAGTGCCCATTGCGGAAAGAGCTCAAATTCGAAAAACAAACACATATTCATGTTCCCCATCCTCCCCGAAGTCCAAAAAACCGTGACTTTTGCAGATCTCATGTTTCCTTGCGGAGATAGCCCATGTTATATCTTGCATTTGTTAGGAAAACCTGCTTATAGCATGAAAAGTGCCCATTTCAGATAGTCAAATTCGAAAAACAAACACATATTCATGTTCCCCCGCCTCCCCGAAGACCAAAAAACCATGAGTTGTGCAGATCTGATGTTTCCTGGCGGAGATAGCCCATGTTATATCTTGCATTTGTTAGGAAAAACTGCTAATAGTATGAAAAGTGCCCATTGCAGAAAGAGCTAAAATTCGAATACCAAACACATATTCATGTTCCCCATCGTCCCCGAAGACCAAAAAACCATGAGTTGTGCAGATCTGATGTTTCCTTGCGGAGATAGCCCATGTTATATCTTGCATTTGTTAGGAAAAACTGCTTATAGCATGAAAAGTGCCCATTGCAGAAGGAGCTCAAATTCGAAAAACAAACACATATTCATGTTCCCCATCCTCCCCAAAGACCAAAAATCCATGACTTTTGCAGATCTCATGTTTCCTTGCGGAGATAGCCCATGGTATATCTTGCATTTGTTAGGAAAAACTGCTTATAGCATGAAAAGTGCCCATCGCAGAAAGAGCTCAAATTCGAAAAACAAACACATATTCATGTTCCCCATCCTCCCCGAAGACCAAAAAACCATGAGTTGTGCAGATCTGATGTTTCCTTGCGGAGATAGCCAATGTTATATCTTGAATTTGTTAGGAAAAACTGCTTATAGCATGAAAAGTGCCCATTGCAGAAAGAGCTCAAATTCGAAAAACAAAAACATATTCATGTTCCCCATCCTCCCCGAAGACCAAAAAACTATAACGTTTGCAGATCTCATGTTTCCTTGCGGAGATAGCCCATGTTATATCTTGCATTTGTTAGGAAAAACTGCTTATAGCATGAAAAGTGCCCATTGCGGAAAGAGCTCAAATTCGAAAAACAAACACATATTCATGTTCCCCATCCTCCCCGAAGACCAAAAAACCGTGACTTTTGCAGATCTCATGTTTCCTTGCGGAGATAGCCCATGTTATATCTTGCATTTGTTAGGAAAACCTGCTTATAGCATGAAAAGTGCCCATTTCAGATAGAGGTCAAATTCGAAAAACAAACACATATTCATGTTCCCCCGCCTCCCCGAAGACCAAAAAACCATGAGTTGTGCAGATCTGATGTTTCCTGGCGGAGATAGCCCATGTTATATCTTGCATTTGTTAGGAAAAACTGCTAATAGTATGAAAAGTGCCCATTGCAGAAAGAGCTAAAATTCGAATACCAAACACATATTCATGTTCCCCATCCTCCCCGAAGACCAAAAAACCATGAGTTGTGCAGATCTGATGTTTCCTTGCGGAGATAGCCCATGTTATATCTTGCATTTGTTAGGAAAAACTGCTTATAGCATGAAAAGTGCCCATTGCAGAAGGAGCTCAAATTCGAAAAACAAACACATATTCATGTTCCCCATCCTCCCCAAAGACCAAAAATCCATGACTTTTGCAGATCTCATGTTTCCTTGCGGAGATAGCCCATGGTATATCTTGCATTTGTTAGGAAAAACTGCTTATAGCATGAAAAGTGCCCAACGCAGAAAGAGCTCAAATTCGAAAAACAAACACATATTCATGTTCCCCATCCTCCCCGAAGACCAAAAAACCATGACTTTTGCAGATCTCATGTTTCCTTGCGGAGATAGCCCATGTTATATCTTGCATTTGTTAGGAAAAACTGCTAATAGTATGAAAAGTGCCCATTGCAGAAAGAGCTCAAATTCGAAAAACAAACACATATTCATGTTCCCCCTCCTCCCCGAAGACCAAAAAACCATGAGTTGAGCAGATCTGATGTTTCCTTGCGGAGATAGCCAATGTTATATCTTGCATTTGTTAGGAAAAACTGCTTATAGCTTGAAAAGTGTCCATTTCAGATAGAGGTCAAATTCGAAAAACAAACACATATTCATGTTCCCCCGCCTCCCCGAAGACCAAAAAACCATGAGTTGTGCAGATCTGATGTTTCCTTGCGGAGATAGCCAATGTTATATCTTGAATTTGTTAGGAAAAACTGCTTATAGAATGAAAAGTGCCCAATGCAGAAAGAGCTCAAATTCGAAAAACAAAAACATATTCATGTTCCCCATCCTCCCCGAAGACCAAAAAACTATAACGTTTGCAGATCTCATGTTTCCTTGCGGAGATAGCCCATGTTATATCTTGCATTTGTTAAGAAAAACTGCTTATAGCATGAAAAGTGCCCATTGCGGAAAGAGCTCAAATTCGAAAAACAAACACATATTCATGTTCCCCATCCTCCCCGAAGACCAAAAAACCGTGACTTTTGCAGATCTCATGTTTCCTTGCGGAGATAGCCCATGTTATATCTTGCATTTGTTAGGAAAACCTGCTTATAGCATGAAAAGTGCCCATTTCAGATAGAGGTCAAATTCGAAAAACAAACACATATTCATGTTCCCCCGCCTCCCCGAAGACCAAAAAACCATGAGTTGTGCAGATCTGATGTTTCCTGGCGGAGATAGCCCATGTTATATCTTGCATTTGTTAGGAAAAACTGCTAATAGTATGAAAAGTGCCCATTGCAGAAAGAGCTAAAATTCGAATACCAAACACATATTCATGTTCCCCCTCCTCCCCGAAGACCAAAAAACCATGAGTTGTGCAGATCTGATGTTTCCTTGCGGAGATAGCCCATGTTATATCTTGCATTTGTTAGGAAAAACTGCTAATAATATGAAAAGTGCCCATTGCAGAAAGAGCTCAAATTCGAATAACAAACACATATTCATGTTCCCCATCCTCCCCGAAGACCAAAAAACCATGAGTTGTGCAGATCTGATGTTTCCTTGCGGAGATAGCCCATGTTATATCTTGCATTTGTTAGGAAAAACTGCTTATAGCATGAAAAGTGCCCATTGCAGAAAGAGCTCAAATTCGAAAAACAAACACATATTCATGTTCCCCATCCTCCCCGAAGACCAAAAAACCGTGACTTTTGCAGATCTCATGTTTCCTTGCAGAGATAGCCCATGTTATATCTTGCATTTGTTAGGAAAATCTGCTTATAGCATGAAAAGTGCCCATTTCAGATAGAGGTCAAATTCGAAAAACAAACACATATTCATGTTCCCCATCCTCCCCGAATACCAAAAAACCATGGGTTGTGCAGATCTGATGTTTCCTTGCGGAGATAGCCCATGTTATATCTTGCATTTGTTAGGAAAAACTGCTAATAGTATGAAAAGTGCCCATTGCAGAAAGAGCTCAAATTCGAATAACAAACACATATTCATGTTCCCCATCCTCCCCGAAGACCAAAAAACCATGAGTTGTGCAGATCTCATGTTTCCTTGCGGAGATAGCCAATGTTATATCTTGCATTTGTTAGGAAAAACTGCTTAGAGCATGAAAAGTGCTCATTTCAGATAGAGGTCAAATTCGAAAAACAAACACATATTCATGTTCCCCATCCTCCCCGAAGACCAAAAAACCATAACTTTTGCAGATCTCATGTTTCCTTGCGGAGATAGCCCATGTTATATCTTGCATTTGTTAGGAAAAACTGCTAATAGTATAAAAAGTGCCCATTGCAGAAAGAGCTCAAATTCGAAAAACAAACACAATATTCATGTTCCCCATCCTCCCCGAAGACCAAAAAACCGTGACTTTTGCAGATCTCATGTTTCCTTGCAGAGATAGCCCATGTTATATCTTGCATTTGTTAGGAAAACCTGCTTATAGCATGAAAAGTGCCCATTTCAGATAGAGGTCAAATTCGAAAAACAAACACATATTCATGTTCCCCATCCTCCCCGAATACCAAAAAACCATGGGTTGTGCAGATCTGATGTTTCCTTGCGGAGATAGCCCATGTTATATCTTGCATTTGTTAGGAAAAACTGCTAATAGTATGAAAAGTGCACATTGCAGAAAGAGCTCAAATTCGAATAACAAACACATATTCATGTTCCCCATCCTCCCCGAAGACCAAAAAACCATAACTTTTGCAGATCTCATGTTTCCTTGCGGAGATAGCCCATGTTATATCTTGCATTTGTTAGGAAAAACTGCTAATAGTATGAAAAGTGCCCATTGCAGAAAGAGCTCAAATTCGAAAAACAAACACATATTCATGTTCCCCATCCTCCCCGAAGACCAAAAAACCATGACTTTTGCAGATCTCATGTTTCCTTGCGAAGATAGCCCATGTTATATCTTGCATTTGTTAGGAAAAACTGCTAATAGTATGAAAAGTGCCCATTGCAGAAAGAGCTCAAATTCGAAAAACAAACACATATTCATGTTCCCCATCCTCCCCGAAGACCAAAAAACCATGAGTTGTGCAGATCTGATGTTTCCTTGCGGAGATAGCCCATGTTATATCTTGCATTTGTTAGGAAAAACTGCTTATAGCATGAAAAGTGCCCATTGCAGTAAGAGCTCAAATTCGAATACCAAACACATATTCATGTTCCCCATCCTCCCCGAATACCAAAAAACCATGGGTTGTGCAGATCTGATGTTTCCTTGCGGAGATAGCCCATGTTATATCTTGCATTTGTTAGGAAAAACTGCTAATAGTATAAAAAGTGCCCATTGCAGAAAGAGCTCAAATTCGAATAACAAACACATATTCATGTTCCCCATCCTCCCCGAAGACCAAAAAACCATGAGTTGTGCAGATCTCATGTTTCCTTGCGGAGATAGCCAATGTTATATCTTGCATTTGTTAGGAAAAACTGCTTAGAGCATGAAAAGTGCTCATTTCAGATAGAGGTCAAATTCGAAAAACAAACACATATTCATGTTCCCCAACCTCCCCGAAGACCAAAAAACCATAACTTTTGCAGATCTCATGTTTCCTTGCGGAGATAGCCCATGTTATATCTTGCATTTGTTAGGAAAAACTGCTAATAGTATGAAAAGTGCCCATTGCAGAAAGAGCTCAAATTCGAAAAACAAACACATATTCATGTTCCCCATCCTCCCCGAAGACCAAAAAACCATGACTTTTGCAGATCTCATGTTTCCTTGCGGAGACAGCCCATGGTATATCTTGCATTTGTTAGGAAAACCTGCTTTAAGCATGAAAAGTGCCCATTTCAGATAGAGGTCAAATTCGAAAAACAAACACATATTCATGTTCCCCCTCCTCCCCGAAGACCAAAAAACCATGAGTTGAGCAGATCTGATGTTTCCTTGCGGAGATAGCCCATGTTATATCTTGCATTTGTTAGGAAAAACTGCTTATAGCATGAAAAGTGCCCATTGTGGAAAGAGCTCAAATTCGAATAACAAACACATATTCATGTTCCCCATCCTCCCCGAAGACCAAAAAACCATAACTTTTGCAGATCTGATGTTTCCTTGCGGAGATAGCCCATGGTATATCTTGCATTTGTTAGGAAAAACTGCTTATAGCATGAAAAGTGCCCATTGCAGAAAGAGCTCAAATTCGAAAAACAAACACATATTCATGTTCCCCATCCTCCCCGAAGACCAAAAAACCATGAGTTGTGCAGATCTCATGTTTCCTTGCGGAGATAGCCAATGTTATATCTTGCATTTGTTAGGAAAAACTGCTAATAGTATGAAAAGTGCCCATTGCAGAAAGAGCTTAAATTCGAATAACAAACACATATTCATGTTCCCCATCCTCCCCGAAGACCAAAAAACCATGAGTTGTGCAGATCTGATGTTTCCTTGCGGAGATAGCCCATGTTATATCTTGCATTTGTTAGGAAAAACTGCTAATAGTATGAAAAGTGCCCATTGCAGAAAGAGCTCAAATTCGAATAACAAACACATATTCATGTTCCCCATCCTCCCCGAATACCAAAAAACCATGGGTTGTGCAGATCTGATGTTTCCTTGCGGAGATAGCCCATGTTATATCTTGCATTTGTTAGGAAAAACTGCTAATAGTATGAAAAGTGCCCATTGCAGAAAGAGCTCAAATTCGAATAACAAACACATATTCATGTTCCCCATCCTCCCCGAAGACCAAAAAACCATGAGTTGTGCAGATCTCATGTTTCCTTGCGGAGATAGCCAATGTTATATCTTGCATTTGTTAGGAAAAACTGCTTAGAGCATGAAAAGTGCTCATTTCAGATAGAGGTCAAATTCGAAAAACAAACACATATTCATGTTCCCCATCCTCCCCGAAGACCAAAAAACCATAACTTTTGCAGATCTCATGTTTCCTTGCGGAGATAGCCCATGTTATATCTTGCATTTGTTAGGAAAAACTGCTAATAGTATGAAAAGTGCCCATTGCAGAAAGAGCTCAAATTCGAAAAACAAACACATATTCATGTTCCCCATCCTCCCCGAAGACCAAAAAACCATGACTTTTGCAGATCTCATGTTTCCTTGCGAAGATAGCCCATGTTATATCTTGCATTTGTTAGGAAAAACTGCTAATAGTATGAAAAGTGCCCATTGCAGAAAGAGCTCAAATTCGAAAAACAAACACATATTCATGTTCCCCCTCCTCCCCGAAGACCAAAAAACCATGAGTTGAGCAGATCTGATGTTTCCTTGCGGAGATAGCCAATGTTATATCTTGCATTTGTTAGGAAAAACTGCTTATAGCATGAAAAGTGCCCATTGCAGAAAGAGCTCAAATTCGAAAAACAAAAATATATTCAAGTTCCCCATCCTCCCCGAAGACCAAAAAACCATAACTTTTGCAGATCTGATGTTTCCTTGCGGAGATAGCCAATGTTATATCTTGCATTTGTTAGGAAAAACTGCTTATAGCATGAAAAGTGCCCACTGCAGAAAGAGCTCAAATTCGAAAAACAAACACATATTCATGTTCCCCCTCCTCCCCGAAGACCAAAAAACCATGAGTTGAGCAGATCTGATGTTTCCTTGCGGAGATAGCCCATGTTATATCTTGCATTTGTTAGGAAAAACTGCTAATAGTATGAAAAGTGCCCATTGCAGAAAGAGCTCAAATTCGAATAACAAACACATATACATGTTCCCCATCCTCCCCGAAGACCAAAAAACCATGAGTTGTGCAGATCTCATGTTTCCTTGCGGAGATAGCCAATGTTATATCTTGCATTTGTTAGGAAAAACTGCTTAGAGCATGAAAAGTGCTCATTTCAGATAGAGGTCAAATTCGAAAAACAAAAACATATTCATGTTCCCCATCCTCCCCGAAGACCAAAAAACCATAACTTTTGCAGATCTCATGTTTCCTTGCGGAGATAGCCCATGTTATATCTTGCATTTGTTAGGAAAAACTGCTAATAGTATGAAAAGTGCCCATTGCAGAAAGAGCTCAAATTCGAAAAACAAACACATATTCATGTTCCCCATCCTCCCCGAAGACCAAAAAACCATGACTTTTGCAGATCTCATGTTTCCTTGCGAAGATAGCCCATGTTATATCTTGCATTTGTTAGGAAAAACTGCTAATAGTATGAAAAGTGCCCATTGCAGAAAGAGCTCAAATTCGAAAAACAAACACATATTCATGTTCCCCCTCCTCCCCGAAGACCAAAAAACCATGAGTTGAGCAGATCTGATGTTTCCTTGCGGAGATAGCCAATGTTATATCTTGCATTTGTTAGGAAAAACTGCTTATAGCATGAAAAGTGCCCATTGCAGAAAGAGCTCAAATTCGAAAAACAAAAATATATTCAAGTTCCCCATCCTCCCCGAAGACCAAAAAACCATAACTTTTGCAGATCTGATGTTTCCTTGCGGAGATAGCCAATGTTATATCTTGCATTTGTTAGGAAAAACTGCTTATAGCATGAAAAGTGCCCACTGCAGAAAGAGCTCAAATTCGAAAAACAAACACATATTCATGTTCCCCCTCCTCCCCGAAGACCAAAAAACCATGAGTTGAGCAGATCTGATGTTTCCTTGCGGAGATAGCCCATGTTATATCTTGCATTTGTTAGGAAAAACTGCTTATAGCATGAAAAGTGCCCATTGCGGAAAGAGCTCAAATTCGAATAACAAACACATATTCATGTTCCCCATCCTCCCCGAAGACCAAAAAACCATAACTTTTGCAGATCTTATGTTTCCTTGCGGAGATAGCCCATGGTATATCTTGCATTTGTTAGGAAAAACTGCTTATAGCATGAAAAGTGCCCATTGCAGAAAGAGCTCAAATTCGAAAAACAAACACATATTCATGTTCCCCATCCTCCCCGAAGACCAAAAAACCATGAGTTGTGGAGATCTCATGTTTCCTTGCGGAGATAGCCAATGTTATATCTTGCATTTGTTAGGAAAAACTGCTAATAGTATGAAAAGTGCCCATTGCAGAAAGAGCTTAAATTCGAATAACAAACACATATTCATGTTCCCCATCCTCCCTGAAGACCAAAAAACCATGAGTTGTGCAGATCTCATGTTTCCTTGCGGAGATAGCCAATGTTATATCTTGCATTTGTTAGGAAAAACTGCTAATAGTATGAAAAGTGCCCATTGCAGAAAGAGCTCAAATTCGAAAAACAAACACATATTCATGTTCCCCATCCTCCCCGAAGACCAAAAAACCATGACTTTTGCAGATCTCATGTTTCCTTGCGAAGATAGCCCATGTTATATCTTGCATTTGTTAGGAAAAACTGCTAATAGTATGAAAAGTGCCCATTGCAGAAAGAGCTCAAATTCGAAAAACAAACACATATTCATGTTCCCCATCCTCCCCGAAGACCAAAAAACCATGAGTTGTGCAGATCTGATGTTTCCTTGCGGAGATAGCCCATGTTATATCTTGCATTTGTTAGGAAAAACTGCTTATAGCATGAAAAGTGCCCATTGCAGTAAGAGCTCAAATTCGAATACCAAACACATATTCATGTTCCCCATCCTCCCCGAATACCAAAAAACCATGGGTTGTGCAGATCTGATGTTTCCTTGCGGAGATAGCCCATGTTATATCTTGCATTTGTTAGGAAAAACTGCTAATAGTATAAAAAGTGCCCATTGCAGAAAGAGCTCAAATTCGAATAACAAACACATATTCATGTTCCCCATCCTCCCCGAAGACCAAAAAACCATGAGTTGTGCAGATCTCATGTTTCCTTGCGGAGATAGCCAATGTTATATCTTGCATTTGTTAGGAAAAACTGCTTAGAGCATGAAAAGTGCTCATTTCAGATAGAGGTCAAATTCGAAAAACAAACACATATTCATGTTCCCCATCCTCCCCGAAGACCAAAAAACCATAACTTTTGCAGATCTGATGTTTCCTTGCGGAGATAGCCCATGTTATATCTTGCATTTGTTAGGAAAAACTGCTAATAGTATGAAAAGTGCCCATTGCAGAAAGAGCTCAAATTCGAAAAACAAACACATATTCATGTTCCCCATCCTCCCCGAAGACCAAAAAACCATGACTTTTGCAGATCTCATGTTTCCTTGCGAAGATAGCCCATGTTATATCTTGCATTTGTTAGGAAAAACTGCTAATAGTATGAAAAGTGCCCATTGCAGAAAGAGCTCAAATTCGAAAAACAAACACATATTCATGTTCCCCCTCCTCCCCGAAGACCAAAAAACCATGAGTTGAGCAGATCTGATGTTTCCTTGCGGAGATAGCCAATGTTATATCTTGCATTTGTTAGGAAAAACTGCTTATAGCATGAAAAGTGCCCATTGCAGAAAGAGCTCAAATTCGAAAAACAAAAATATATTCAAGTTCCCCATCCTCCCCGAAGACCAAAAAACCATAACTTTTGCAGATCTGATGTTTCCTTGCGGAGATAGCCAATGTTATATCTTGCATTTGTTAGGAAAAACTGCTTATAGCATGAAAAGTGCCCACTGCAGAAAGAGCTCAAATTCGAAAAACAAACACATATTCATGTTCCCCCTCCTCCCCGAAGACCAAAAAACCATGAGTTGAGCAGATCTGATGTTTCCTTGCGGAGATAGCCCATGTTATATCTTGCATTTGTTAGGAAAAACTGCTAATAGTATGAAAAGTGCCCATTGCAGAAAGAGCTCAAATTCGAAAAACAAACACATATTCATGTTCCCCATCCTCCCCGAAGACCAAAAAACCATGAGTTGTGCAGATCTGATGTTTCCTTGCGGAGATAGCCCATGTTATATCTTGCATTTGTTAGGAAAAACTGCTTATAGCATGAAAAGTGCCCATTGCAGTAAGAGCTCAAATTCGAATACCAAACACATATTCATGTTCCCCATCCTCCCCGAATACCAAAAAACCATGGGTTGTGCAGATCTGATGTTTCCTTGCGGAGATAGCCCATGTTATATCTTGCATTTGTTAGGAAAAACTGCTAATAGTATAAAAAGTGCCCATTGCAGAAAGAGCTCAAATTCGAATAACAAACACATATTCATGTTCCCCATCCTCCCCGAAGACCAAAAAACCATGAGTTGTGCAGATCTCATGTTTCCTTGCGGAGATAGCCAATGTTATATCTTGCATTTGTTAGGAAAAACTGCTTAGAGCATGAAAAGTGCTCATTTCAGATAGAGGTCAAATTCGAAAAACAAACACATATTCATGTTCCCCATCCTCCCCGAAGACCAAAAAACCATAACTTTTGCAGATCTGATGTTTCCTTGCGGAGATAGCCCATGTTATATCTTGCATTTGTTAGGAAAAACTGCTAATAGTATGAAAAGTGCCCATTGCAGAAAGAGCTCAAATTCGAAAAACAAACACATATTCATGTTCCCCATCCTCCCCGAAGACCAAAAAACCATGACTTTTGCAGATCTCATGTTTCCTTGCGAAGATAGCCCATGTTATATCTTGCATTTGTTAGGAAAAACTGCTAATAGTATGAAAAGTGCCCATTGCAGAAAGAGCTCAAATTCGAAAAACAAACACATATTCATGTTCCCCCTCCTCCCCGAAGACCAAAAAACCATGAGTTGAGCAGATCTGATGTTTCCTTGCGGAGATAGCCAATGTTATATCTTGCATTTGTTAGGAAAAACTGCTTATAGCATGAAAAGTGCCCATTGCAGAAAGAGCTCAAATTCGAAAAACAAAAATATATTCAAGTTCCCCATCCTCCCCGAAGACCAAAAAACCATAACTTTTGCAGATCTGATGTTTCCTTGCGGAGATAGCCAATGTTATATCTTGCATTTGTTAGGAAAAACTGCTTATAGCATGAAAAGTGCCCACTGCAGAAAGAGCTCAAATTCGAAAAACAAACACATATTCATGTTCCCCCTCCTCCCCGAAGACCAAAAAACCATGAGTTGAGCAGATCTGATGTTTCCTTGCGGAGATAGCCCATGTTATATCTTGCATTTGTTAGGAAAAACTGCTAATAGTATGAAAAGTGCCCATTGCAGAAAGAGCTCAAATTCGAATAACAAACACATATTCATGTTCCCCATCCTCCCCGAAGACCAAAAAACCATGAGTTGTGCAGATCTCATGTTTCCTTGCGGAGATAGCCAATGTTATATCTTGCATTTGTTAGGAAAAACTGCTTAGAGCATGAAAAGTGCTCATTTCAGATAGAGGTCAAATTCGAAAAACAAACACATATTCATGTTCCCCATCCTCCCCGAAGACCAAAAAACCATAACTTTTGCAGATCTCATGTTTCCTTGCGGAGATAGCCCATGTTATATCTTGCATTTGTTAGGAAAAACTGCTAATAGTATGAAAAGTGCCCATTGCAGAAAGAGCTCAAATTCGAAAAACAAACACATATTCATGTTCCCCATCCTCCCCGAAGACCAAAAAACCATGACTTTTGCAGATCTCATGTTTCCTTGCGAAGATAGCCCATGTTATATCTTGCATTTGTTAGGAAAAACTGCTAATAGTATGAAAAGTGCCCATTGCAGAAAGAGCTCAAATTCGAAAAACAAACACATATTCATGTTCCCCCTCCTCCCCGAAGACCAAAAAACCATGAGTTGAGCAGATCTGATGTTTCCTTGCGGAGATAGCCAATGTTATATCTTGCATTTGTTAGGAAAAACTGCTTATAGCATGAAAAGTGCCCATTGCAGAAAGAGCTCAAATTCGAAAAACAAAAATATATTCAAGTTCCCCATCCTCCCCGAAGACCAAAAAACCATAACTTTTGCAGATCTGATGTTTCCTTGCGGAGATAGCCAATGTTATATCTTGCATTTGTTAGGAAAAACTGCTTATAGCATGAAAAGTGCCCACTGCAGAAAGAGCTCAAATTCGAAAAACAAACACATATTCATGTTCCCCCTCCTCCCCGAAGACCAAAAAACCATGAGTTGAGCAGATCTGATGTTTCCTTGCGGAGATAGCCCATGTTATATCTTGCATTTGTTAGGAAAAACTGCTTATAGCATGAAAAGTGCCCATTGCGGAAAGAGCTCAAATTCGAATAACAAACACATATTCATGTTCCCCATCCTCCCCAAAGACCAAAAAACCATAACTTTTGCAGATCTTATGTTTCCTTGCGGAGATAGCCCATGGTATATCTTGCATTTGTTAGGAAAAACTGCTTATAGCATGAAAAGTGCCCATTGCAGAAAGAGCTCAAATTCGAAAAACAAACACATATTCATGTTCCCCATCCTCCCCGAAGACCAAAAAACCATGAGTTGTGGAGATCTCATGTTTCCTTGCGGAGATAGCCAATGTTATATCTTGCATTTGTTAGGAAAAACTGCTAATAGTATGAAAAGTGCCCATTGCAGAAAGAGCTTAAATTCGAATAACAAACACATATTCATGTTCCCCATCCTCCCTGAAGACCAAAAAACCATGAGTTGTGCAGATCTCATGTTTCCTTGCGGAGATAGCCAATGTTATATCTTGCATTTGTTAGGAAAAACTGCTAATAGTATGAAAAGTGCCCATTGCAGAAAGAGCTCAAATTCGAAAAACAAACACATATTCATGTTCCCCATCCTCCCCGAAGACCAAAAAACCATGACTTTTGCAGATCTCATGTTTCCTTGCGAAGATAGCCCATGTTATATCTTGCATTTGTTAGGAAAAACTGCTAATAGTATGAAAAGTGCCCATTGCAGAAAGAGCTCAAATTCGAAAAACAAACACATATTCATGTTCCCCATCCTCCCCGAAGACCAAAAAACCATGAGTTGTGCAGATCTGATGTTTCCTTGCGGAGATAGCCCATGTTATATCTTGCATTTGTTAGGAAAAACTGCTTATAGCATGAAAAGTGCCCATTGCAGTAAGAGCTCAAATTCGAATACCAAACACATATTCATGTTCCCCATCCTCCCCGAATACCAAAAAACCATGGGTTGTGCAGATCTGATGTTTCCTTGCGGAGATAGCCCATGTTATATCTTGCATTTGTTAGGAAAAACTGCTAATAGTATAAAAAGTGCCCATTGCAGAAAGAGCTCAAATTCGAATAACAAACACATATTCATGTTCCCCATCCTCCCCGAAGACCAAAAAACCATGAGTTGTGCAGATCTCATGTTTCCTTGCGGAGATAGCCAATGTTATATCTTGCATTTGTTAGGAAAAACTGCTTAGAGCATGAAAAGTGCTCATTTCAGATAGAGGTCAAATTCGAAAAACAAACACATATTCATGTTCCCCATCCTCCCCGAAGACCAAAAAACCATAACTTTTGCAGATCTGATGTTTCCTTGCGGAGATAGCCCATGTTATATCTTGCATTTGTTAGGAAAAACTGCTAATAGTATGAAAAGTGCCCATTGCAGAAAGAGCTCAAATTCGAAAAACAAACACATATTAATGTTCCCCATCCTCCCCGAAGACCAAAAAACCATGACTTTTGCAGATCTCATGTTTCCTTGCGAAGATAGCCCATGTTATATCTTGCATTTGTTAGGAAAAACTGCTAATAGTATGAAAAGTGCCCATTGCAGAAAGAGCTCAAATTCGAAAAACAAACACATATTCATGTTCCCCCTCCTCCCCGAAGACCAAAAAACCATGAGTTGAGCAGATCTGATGTTTCCTTGCGGAGATAGCCAATGTTATATCTTGCATTTGTTAGGAAAAACTGCTTATAGCATGAAAAGTGCCCATTGCAGAAAGAGCTCAAATTCGAAAAACAAAAATATATTCAAGTTCCCCATCCTCCCCGAAGACCAAAAAACCATAACTTTTGCAGATCTGATGTTTCCTTGCGGTGATAGCCAATGTTATATCTTGCATTTGTTAGGAAAAACTGCTTATAGCATGAAAAGTGCCCACTGCAGAAAGAGCTCAAATTCGAAAAACAAACACATATTCATGTTCCCCATCCTCCCCGAAGACCAAAAATCCATGACTTTTGCAGATCTCATGTTTCCTTGCGGAGACAGCCCATGGTATATCTTGCATTTGTTAGGAAAACCTGCTTTAAGCATGAAAAGTGCCCATTTCAGATAGAGGTCAAATTCGAAAAACAAACACATATTCATGTTCCCCCTCCTCCCCGAAGACCAAAAAACCATGAGTTGAGCAGATCTGATGTTTCCTTGCGGAGATAGCCCATGTTATATCTTGCATTTGTTAGGAAAAACTGCTTATAGCATGAAAAGTGCCCATTGCAGAAAGAGCTCAAATTCGAAAAACAAACACATATTCATGTTCCCCATCCTCCCCGAAGACCAAAAAACCATGAGTTGTGCAGATCTCATGTTTCCTTGCGGAGATAGCCAATGTTATATCTTGCATTTGTTAGGAAAAACTGCTAATAGTATGAAAAGTGCCCATTGCAGAAAGAGCTTAAATTCGAATAACAAACACATATTCATGTTCCCCATCCTCCCCGAAGACCAAAAAACCATGAGTTGTGCAGATCTGATGTTTCCTTGCGGAGATAGCCCATGTTATATCTTGCATTTGTTAGGAAAAACTGCTAATAGTATGAAAAGTGCCCATTGCAGAAAGAGCTCAAATTCGAATAACAAACACATATTCATGTTCCCCATCCTCCCCGAAGACCAAAAAACCATGACTTTTGCAGATCTCATGTTTCCTTGCGAAGATAGCCAATGTTATATCTTGCATTTGTTAGGAAAAACTGCTTATAGCATGAAAAGTGCCCATTGCAGAAAGAGCTCAAATTCGAAAAACAAAAATATATTCAAGTTCCCCATCCTCCCCGAAGACCAAAAAACCATAACTTTTGCAGATCTGATGTTTCCTTGCGGAGATATCCAATGTTATATCTTGCATTTGTTAGGAAAAACTGCTTATAGCATGAAAAGTGCCCACTGCAGAAAGAGCTCAAATTCGAAAAACAAACACATATTCATGTTCCCCCTCCTCCCCGAAGACCAAAAAACCATGAGTTGAGCAGATCTGATGTTTCCTTGCGGAGATAGCCCATGTTATATCTTGCATTTGTTAGGAAAAACTGCTTATAGCATGAAAAGTGCCCATTGCGGAAAGAGCTCAAATTCGAATAACAAACACATATTCATGTTCCCCATCCTCCCCGAAGACCAAAAAACCATAACTTTTGCAGATCTTATGTTTCCTTGCGGAGATAGCCCATGTTATATCTTGCATTTGTTAGGAAAAACTGCTTATAGCATGAAAAGTGCCCATTGCAGAAAGAGCTCAAATTCGAAAAACAAACACATATTCATGTTCCCCATCCTCCCCGAAGACCAAAAAACCATGAGTTGTGGAGATCTCATGTTTCCTTGCGGAGATAGCCAATGTTATATCTTGCATTTGTTAGGAAAAACTTCTAATAGTATGAAAAGTGCCCATTGCAGAAAGAGCTTAAATTCGAATAACAAACACATATTCATGTTCCCCATCCTCCCTGAAGACCAAAAAACCATGAGTTGTGCAGATCTCATGTTTCCTTGCGGAGATAGCCAATGTTATATCTTGCATTTGTTAGGAAAAACTGCTTAGAGCATGAAAAGTGCTCATTTCAGATAGAGGTCAAATTCGAAAAACAAACACATATTCATATTCCCCATCCTCCCTGAAGACCAAAAAACCATAACTTTTGCAGATCTCATGTTTCCTTGCGGAGATAGCCCATGTTATATCTTGCATTTGTTAGGAAAAACTGCTAATAGTATGAAAAGTGCCCATTGCAGAAAGAGCTCAAATTTGAAAAACAAACACATATTCGTGTTCCCCCGCCTCCCTGAAGACCAAAAAACCATGAGTTGTGCAGATCTGATGTTTCCTTGCGGAGATAGCCCATGTTATATCTTGAATTTGTTAGGAAAAACTGCTTATAGCATGAAAAGTGCCCATTGCAGAAAAAGCTCAAATTCGAAAAACAAAAACATATTCATGTTCCCCATCCTCCCCGAAGACCAAAAAACCATAACGTTTGCAGATCTCATGTTTCCTTGCGGAGATAGCCCATGTTATATCTTGCATTTGATAGGAAAAACTGCTTATAGCATGAAAAGTGCCCATTGCAGAAAGAGCTCAAATTCGAAAAACAAACACATATTCATGTTCCCCACCCTCCCCGAAGACCAAAAAACCATGACTTTTGCAGATCTCATGTTTCCTTGCGGAGATAGCCCATGTTATATCTTGCATTTGTTAGGAAAAACTGCTTATAGTATGAAAAGTGCCCATTGCAGAAAGAGCTCAAATTCGAAAAACAAACACATATTCCTGTTCCCCCTCCTCCCCGAAGACCAAAAAACCATGAGTTGAGCAGATCTGATGTTGCATTGCGGAGAAAGCCAATGTTATATCTTGCATTTGTTAGGAAAAACTGCTTATAGCATGAAAAGTGCCCATTGCAGAAAGAGCTCAAATTCGAAAAACAAACACATATTCATGTTCCCCATCCTCCCCAAAGACCAAAAATCCATGACTTTTGCAGATCTCATGTTTCCTTGCGGAGATAGCCCATGTTATATCTTGCATTTGTTAGGAAAACCTGCTTATAGCATGAAAAGTGCCCATTTCAGATAGAGGTCAAATTCGAAAAACAAACACATATTCATGTTCCCCCGCCTCCCCGAAGACCAAAAAACCATGAGTTGTGCAGATCTGTTGTTTCCTGGCGGAGATAGCCCATGTTATATCTTGCATTTGTTAGGAAAAACTGCTAATAGTATGAAAAGTGCCCATTGCAGAAAGAGCTAAAATTCGAATACCAAACACATATTCATGTTCCCCATCCTCCCCGAAGACCAAAAAACCATGAGTTGTGCAGATCTGATGTTTCCTTGCGGAGATAGCCCATGTTATATCTTGCATTTGTTAGGAAAAACTGCTAATAATATGAAAAGTGCCCATTGCAGAAAGAGCTCAAATTCGAATAACAAACACATATTCATGTTCCCCATCCTCCCCGAATACCAAAAAACCATGAGTTGTGCAGATCTGATGTTTCCTTGCGGAGATAGCCCATGTTATATCTTGCATTTGTTAGGAAAAACTGCTAATAGTATGAAAAGTGCCCATTGCAGAAAGAGCTCAAATTCGAATAACAAACACATATTCATGTTCCCCATCCTCCCCGAAGACCAAAAAACCATGAGTTGTGCAGATCTCATGTTTCCTTGCGGAGATAGCCAATGTTATATCTTGCATTTGTTAGGAAAAACTGCTTAGAGCATGAAAAGTGCTCATTTCAGATAGAGGTCAAATTCGAAAAACAAACACATATTCATGTTCCCCATCCTCCCCGAAGACCAAAAAACCATAACTTTTGCAGATCTCATGTTTCCTTGCGGAGATAGCCCATGTTATATCTTGCATTTGTTAGGAAAAACTGCTTATAGCATGAAAAGTGCCCATTGCGGAAAGAGCTCAAATTCGAAAAACAAACACATATTCATGTTCCCCATCCTCCCCGAAGACCAAAAAACCGTGACTTTTGCAGATCTCATGTTTCCTTGCGGAGATAGCCCATGTTATATCTTGCATTTGTTAGGAAAACCTGCTTATAGCATGAAAAGTGCCCATTTCAGATAGAGGTCAAATTTGAAAAACAAACACATATTCATGTTCCCCCGCCTCCCCGAAGACCAAAAAACCATGAGTTGTGCAGATCTGATGTTTCCTTGCGGAGATAGCCCATGTTATATCTTGCATTTGTTAGGAAAAACTGCTAATAGTATGAAAAGTGCCCATTGCAGAAAGAGCTAAAATTCGAATACCAAACACATATTCATGTTCCCCATCCTCCCTGAAGACCAAAAAACCATGAGTTGTGCAGATCTGATGTTTCCTTGCGGAGATAGCCCATGTTATATCTTGCATTTGTTAGGAAAAACTGCTAATAATATGAAAAGTGCCCATTGCAGAAAGAGCTCAAATTCGAATAACAAACACATATTCATGTTCCCCATCCTCCCCGAATACCAAAAAACCATGAGTTGTGCAGATCTGATGTTTCCTTGCGGAGATAGCCCATGTTATATCTTGCATTTGTTAGGAAAAACTGCTAATAGTATGAAAAGTGCCCATTGCAGAAAGAGCTCAAATTCGAATAACAAACACATATTCATGTTCCCCATCCTCCCCGAAGACCAAAAAACCATGAGTTGTGCAGATCTGATGTTTCCTTGCGGAGATAGCCAATGTTATATCTTGCATTTGTTAGGAAAAACTGCTTAGAGCATGAAAAGTGCTCATTTCAGATAGAGGTCAAATTCGAAAAACAAACACATATTCATGTTCCCCATCCTCCCCGAAGACCAAAAAACCGTGACTTTTGCAGATCTCATGTTTCCTTGCGGAGATAGCCCATGTTATATCTTGCATTTGTTAGGAAAACCTGCTTATAGCATGAAAAGTGCCCATTTCAGATAGAGGTCAAATTTGAAAAACAAACACATATTCATGTTCCCCCGCCTCCCCGAAGACCAAAAAACCATGAGTTGTGCAGATCTGATGTTTCCTTGCGGAGATAGCCCATGTTATATCTTGCATTTGTTAGGAAAAACTGCTAATAGTATGAAAAGTGCCCATTGCAGAAAGAGCTAAAATTCGAATACCAAACACATATTCATGTTCCCCATCCTCCCCGAAGACCAAAAAACCATGAGTTGTGCAGATCTGATGTTTCCTTGCGGAGATAGCCCATGTTATATCTTGCATTTGTTAGGAAAAACTGCTAATAATATGAAAAGTGCCCATTGCAGAAAGAGCTCAAATTCGAATAACAAACACATATTCATGTTCCCCATCCTCCCCGAATACCAAAAAACCATGAGTTGTGCAGATCTGATGTTTCCTTGCGGAGATAGCCCATGTTATATCTTGCATTTGTTAGGAAAAACTGCTAATAGTATGAAAAGTGCCCATTGCAGAAAGAGCTCAAATTCGAATAACAAACACATATTCATGTTCCCCATCCTCCCCGAAGACCAAAAAACCATGAGTTGTGCAGATCTCATGTTTCCTTGCGGAGATAGCCAATGTTATATCTTGCATTTGTTAGGAAAAACTGCTTAGAGCATGAAAAGTGCTCATTTCAGATAGAGGTCAAATTCGAAAAACAAACACATATTCATGTTCCCCATCCTCCCCGAAGACCAAAAAACCATAACTTTTGCAGATCTCATGTTTCCTTGCGGAGATAGCCCATGTTATATCTTGCATTTGTTAGGAAAAACTGCTTATAGCATGAAAAGTGCCCATTGCGGAAAGAGCTCAAATTCGAAAAACAAACACATATTCATGTTCCCCATCCTCCCCGAAGACCAAAAAACCGTGACTTTTGCAGATCTCATGTTTCCTTGCGGAGATAGCCCATGTTATATCTTGCATTTGTTAGGAAAACCTGCTTATAGCATGAAAAGTGCCCATTTCAGATAGAGGTCAAATTTGAAAAACAAACACATATTCATGTTCCCCCGCCTCCCCGAAGACCAAAAAACCATGAGTTGTGCAGATCTGATGTTTCCTTGCGGAGATAGCCCATGTTATATCTTGCATTTGTTAGGAAAAACTGCTAATAGTATGAAAAGTGCCCATTGCAGAAAGAGCTAAAATTCGAATACCAAACACATATTCATGTTCCCCATCCTCCCTGAAGACCAAAAAACCATGAGTTGTGCAGATCTGATGTTTCCTTGCGGAGATAGCCCATGTTATATCTTGCATTTGTTAGGAAAAACTGCTAATAATATGAAAAGTGCCCATTGCAGAAAGAGCTCAAATTCGAATAACAAACACATATTCCTGTTCCCCATCCTCCCCGAATACCAAAAAACCATGAGTTGTGCAGATCTGATGTTTCCTTGCGGAGATAGCCCATGTTATATCTTGCATTTGTTAGGAAAAACTGCTAATAGTATGAAAAGTGCCCATTGCAGAAAGAGCTCAAATTCGAATAACAAACACATATTCATGTTCCCCATCCTCCCCGAAGACCAAAAAACCATGAGTTGTGCAGATCTGATGTTTCCTTGCGGAGATAGCCAATGTTATATCTTGCATTTGTTAGGAAAAACTGCTTAGAGCATGAAAAGTGCTCATTTCAGATAGAGGTCAAATTCGAAAAACAAACACATATTCATGTTCCCCATCCTCCCCGAAGACCAAAAAACCATAACTTTTGCAGATCTCATGTTTCCTTGCGGAGATAGCCCATGTTATATCTTGCATTTGTTAGGAAAAACTGCTAATAGTATGAAAAGTGCCCATTGCAGAAAGAGCTCAAATTTGAAAAACACATATTCATGTTCCCCCTCCTCCCCGAAGACCAAAAAACCATGAGTTGAGCAGATCTGATGTTGCCTTGCAGAGAAAGCCAATGTTATATCTTGCATTTGTTAGGAAAAACTGCTTATAGCATGAAAAGTGCCCATTGCAGAAAGAGCTCAAATTCGAAATACAAACACATATTCATGTTCCCCATCCTCCCCGAAGACCAAAAATCCATGACTTTTGCAGATCTCATGTTTCCTTACGGAGATAGCCCATGGTATATCTTGCATTTGTTAGGAAAACCTGCTTATAGCATGAAAACTGCCCATTTCAGATAGAGGTCAAATTTGAAAAACAAACACATATTCGTGTTCCCCCGCCTCCCTGAAGACCAAAAAACCATGAGTTGTGCAGATCTGATGTTTCCTTGCGGAGATAGCCCATGTTATATCTTGAATTTGTTAGGAAAAACTGCTTATAGCATGAAAAGTGCCCATTGCAGAAAGAGCTCAAATTCGAAAAACAAAAACATATTCATGTTCCCCATCCTCCCCGAAGACCAAAAAACCATAACGTTTGCAGATCTCATGTTTCCTTGCGGAGATAGCCCATGTTATATCTTGCATTTGATAGGAAAAACTGCTTATAGCATGAAAAGTGCCCATTGCAGAAAGAGCTCAAATTCGAAAAACAAACACATATTCATGTTCCCCACCCTCCCCGAAGACCAAAAAACCATGACTTTTGCAGATCTCATGTTTCCTTGCGGAGATAGCCCATGTTATATCTTGCATTTGTTAGGAAAAACTGCTTATAGTATGAAAAGTGCCCATTGCAGAAAGAGCTCAAATTCGAAAAACAAACACATATTCCTGTTCCCCCTCCTCCCCGAAGACCAAAAAACCATGAGTTGAGCAGATCTGATGTTGCATTACGGAGAAAGCCAATGTTATATCTTGCATTTGTTAGGAAAAACTGCTTATAGCATGAAAAGTGCCCATTGCAGAAAGAGCTCAAATTCGAAAAACAAACACATATTCATGTTCCCCATCCTCCCCAAAGACCAAAAAATCCATGACTTTTGCAGATCTCATGTTTCCTTGCGGAGATAGCCCATGTTATATCTTGCATTTGTTAGGAAAACCTGCTTATAGCATGAAAAGTGCCCATTTCAGATAGAGGTCAAATTCGAAAAACAAACACATATTCATGTTCCCCCACCTCCCCGAAGACCAAAAAACCATGAGTTGTGCAGATCTGTTGTTTCCTGGCGGAGATAGCCCATGTTATATCTTGCATTTGTTAGGAAAAACTGCTAATAGTATGAAAAGTGCCCATTGCAGAAAGAGCTAAAATTCGAATACCAAACACATATTCATGTTCCCCATCCTCCCCAAAGACCAAAAAACCATGAGTTGTGCAGATCTGATGTTTCCTTGCGGAGATAGCCCATGTTATATCTTGCATTTGTTAGGAAAAACTGCTAATAATATGAAAAGTGCCCATTGCAGAAAGAGCTCAAATTCGAATAACAAACACATATTCATGTTCCCCATCCTCCCCGAATACCAAAAAACCATGAGTTGTGCAGATCTGATGTTTCCTTGCGGAGATAGCCCATGTTATATCTTGCATTTGTTAGGAAAAACTGCTAATAGTATGAAAAGTGCCCATTGCAGAAAGAGCTCAAATTCGAATAACAAACACATATTCATGTTCCCCATCCTCCCCGAAGACCAAAAAACCATGAGTTGTGCAGATCTCATGTTTCCTTGCGGAGATAGCCAATGTTATATCTTGCATTTGTTAGGAAAAACTGCTTAGAGCATGAAAAGTGCTCATTTCAGATAGAGGTCAAATTCGAAAAACAAACACATATTCATGTTCCCCATCCTCCCCGAAGACCAAAAAACCATAACTTTTGCAGATCTCATGTTTCCTTGCGGAGATAGCCCATGTTATATCTTGCATTTGTTAGGAAAAACTGCTTATAGCATGAAAAGTGCCCATTGCGGAAAGAGCTCAAATTCGAAAAACAAACACATATTCATGTTCCCCATCCTCCCCGAAGACCAAAAAACCGTGACTTGCAGATCTCATGTTTCCTTGCGGAGATAGCCCATGTTATATCTTGCATTTGTTAGGAAAACCTGCTTATAGCATGAAAAGTGCCCATTTCAGATAGAGGTCAAATTTGAAAAACAAACACATATTCATGTTCCCCCGCCTCCCCGAAGACCAAAAAACCATGAGTTGTGCAGATCTGATGTTTCCTTGCGGAGATAGCCCATGTTGTATCTTGCATTTGTTAGGAAAAACTGCTAATAGTATGAAAAGTGCCCATTGCAGAAAGAGCTAAAATTCGAATACCAAACACATATTCATGTTCCCCATCCTCCCTGAAGACCAAAAAACCATGAGTTGTGCAGATCTGATGTTTCCTTGCGGAGATAGCCCATGTTGTATCTTGCATTTGTTAGGAAAAACTGCTTATAGCATGAAAAGTGCCCATTGCGGAAAGAGCTCAAATTCGAAAAACAAACACATATTCATGTTCCCCATCCTCCCCGAAGACCAAAAAACCGTGACTTGCAGATCTCATGTTTCCTTGCGGAGATAGCCCATGTTATATCTTGCATTTGTTAGGAAAACCTGCTTATAGCATGAAAAGTGCCCATTTCAGATAGAGGTCAAATTTGAAAAACAAACACATATTCATGTTCCCCCGCCTCCCCGAAGACCAAAAAACCATGAGTTGTGCAGATCTGATGTTTCCTTGCGGAGATAGCCCATGTTGTATCTTGCATTTGTTAGGAAAAACTGCTAATAGTATGAAAAGTGCCCATTGCAGAAAGAGCTAAAATTCGAATACCAAACACATATTCATGTTCCCCATCCTCCCTGAAGACCAAAAAACCATGAGTTGTGCAGATCTGATGTTTCCTTGCGGAGATAGCCCATGTTATATCTTGAATTTGTTAGGAAAAACTGCTTATAGCATGAAAAGTGCCCATTGCAGAAAGAGCTAAAATTCGAAAAACAAAAACATATTCATGTTCCCCATCCTCCCCGAAGACCAAAAAACCATAACGTTTGCAGATGTCATGTTTCCTTGCGGAGATAGCCCATGTTATATCTTGCATTTGTTAGGAAAAACTGCTTATAGCATGAAAAGTGCCCATTGCAGAAAGAGCTCAAATTCGAAAAACAAACACATATTCATGTTCCCCACCCTCCCCGAAGACCAAAAAACCATGAGTTGTGCAGATCTGATGTTTCCTTGCGGAGATAGCCCATGTTATATCTTGCATTTGTTAGGAAAAACTGCTTATAGCATGAAAAGTGCCCATTGCAGAAAGAGCTCAAATTCGAAAAACAAACACATATTCATGTTCCCCATCCTCCCGGAAGACCAAAAAACCGTGACTTTTGCAGATCTCATGTTTCCTTGCGGAGATAGCCCATGTTATATCTTGCATTTGTTAGGAAAACCTGCTTATAGCATGAAAAGTGCCCATTTCAGATAGAGGTCAAATTCGAAAAACAAACACATATTCATGTTCCCCCGCCTCCCCGAAGACCAAAAAACCATGAGTTGTGCAGATCTGATGTTTCCTGGCGGAGATAGCCCATGTTATATCTTGCATTTGTTAGGAAAAACTGCTAATAGTATGAAAAGTGCCCATTGCAGAAAGAGCTAAAATTCGAATACCAAACACATATTCATGTTCCCCATCCTCCCCGAAGACCAAAAAACCATGAGTTGTGCAGATCTGATGTTTCCTTGCGGAGATAGCCCATGTTATATCTTGCATTTGTTAGGAAAAACTGCTAATATTATGAAAAGTGCCCATTGCAGAAAGAGCTCAAATTCGAATAACAAACACATATTCATGTTCCCCATCCTCCCCGAATACCAAAAAACCATGAGTGTGCAGATCTGATGTTTCCTTGCGGAGATAGCCCATGTTATATCTTGCATTTGTTAGGAAAAACTGCTAATAGTATGAAAAGTGCCCATTGCAGAAAGAGCTCAAATTCGAATAACAAACACATATTCATGTTCCCCATCCTCCCCGAAGACCAAAAAACCATGAGTTGTGCAGATCTCATGTTTCCTTGCGGAGATAGCCAATGTTATATCTTGCATTTGTTAGGAAAAACTGCTAATAGTATGAAAAGTGCCCATTGCAGAAAGAGCTCAAATTCGAAAAACAAACACATATTCATGTTCCCCACCCTCCCCGAAGACCAAAAAACCATGACTTTTGCAGATCTCATGTTTCCTTGCGGAGATAGCCCATGTTATATCTTGCATTTGTTAGGAAAAACTGCTTATAGTATGAAAAGTGCCCATTGCAGAAAGAGCTCAAATTCGAAAAACAAACATATATTCATGTTCCCCCGCCTCCCCGAAGACCAAAAAACCATGAGTTGTGCAGATCTGATGTTTCCTTGCGGAGATAGCCCATGTTATATCTTGCATTTGTTAGGAAAAACTGCTTATAGCATGAAAAGTGCCCATTGCAGAAAGAGCTCAAATTCGAAAAACAAACACATATTCATGTTCCCCATCCTCCCCGAAGACCAAAAAACCGTGACTTTTGCAGATCTCATGTTTCCTGGCGGAGATAGCCCATGTTATATCTTGCATTTGTTAGGAAAAACTGCTAATAGTATGAAAAGTGCCCATTGCAGAAAGAGCTAAAATTCGAATACCAAACACATATTCATGTTCCCCATCCTCCCCGAAGACCAAAAAACCATGAGTTGTGCAGATCTGATGTTTCCTTGCGGAGATAGCCAATGTTATATCTTGCATTTGTTAGGAAAAACTGCTAATAGTATGAAAAGTGCCCATTGCAGAAAGAGCTCAAATTCGAATAACAAACACATATTCATGTTCCCCATCCTCCCCGAATACCAAAAAACCATGAGTTGTGCAGATCTGATGTTTCCTTGCGGAGATAGCCCATGTTATATCTTGCATTTGTTAGGAAAAACTGCTAATAGTATGAAAAGTGCCCATTGCAGAAAGAGCTCAAATTCGAATACCAAACACATATTCATGTTCCCCATCCTCCCCGAAGACCAAAAAACCATGAGTTGTGCAGATCTCATGTTTCCTTGCGGAGATAGCCAATGTTATATCTTGCATTTGTAAGGAAAAACTGCTTAGAGCATGAAAAGTGCTCATTTCAGATAGAGGTCAAATTTGAAAAACAAACACATATTCATGTTCCCCATCCTCCCCGAAGACCAAAAAACCATAACTTTTGCAGATCTCATGTTTCCTTGCGGAGATAGCCCATGTTATATCTTGCATTTGTTAGGAAAAACTGCTAATAGTATGAAAACTGCCCGTTGCAGAAAGAGCTCAAATTCGAAAAACAAACACATATTCATGTTCCCCCTCCTCCCCGAAGACCAAAAAACCATGAGTGAGCAGATCTGATGTTGCCTTGCGGAGAAAGCCAATGTTATATCTTGCATTTGTTAGGAAAAACTGCTTATAGCATGAAAAGTGCCCATTGCAGAAAGAGCTCAAATTCGAAACACAAACACATATTCATGTTCCCCATCCTCCCCGAAGACCAAAAATCCATGACTTTTGCAGATCTCATGTTTCCTTGCGGAGATAGCCCATGGTATATCTTGCATTTGTTAGGAAAAACTGCTTATAGCATGAAAAGTGCCCATTGCAGAAAGAGCTCAAATTCGAAAAACAAACACATATTCATGTTCCCCCTCCTCCCCGAAGACCAAAAAACCATGAGTTGAGCAGATCTGATGTTTCCTTGCGGAGATAGCCCATGTTATATCTTGCATTTGTTAGGAGAAACTGCTTATAGCATGAAAAGTGCCCATTGCGGAAAGAGCTCAAATTCGAATAACAAACACATATTCATGTTCCCCATCCTCCCCGAAGACCAAAAAACCATAACTTTTGCAGATCTGATGTTTCCTTGCGGAGATAGCCCATGGTATATCTTGCATTTGTTAGGAAAAACTGCTTATAGCATGAAAAGTGCCCATTTCAGATAGAGGTCAAATTCGAAAAACAAACACATATTCGTGTTCCCCCGCCTCCCCGAAGACCAAAAAACCATGAGTTGTGCAGATCTGATGTTTCCTTGCGGAGATAGCCCATGTTATTTCTTGAATTTGTTAGGAAAAACTGCTTATAGCATGAAAAGTGCCCATTGCAGAAAGAGCTCAAATTTGAAAAACAAAAACATATTCATGTTCCCCATCCTCCCCGAAGACCAAAAAACCATAACGTTTGCAGATGTCATGTTTCCTTGCGGAGATAGCCAATGTTATATCTTGCATTTGTTAGGAAAAACTGCTAATAGTATGAAAAGTGCCCATTGCAGAAAGAGCTCAAATTCGAAAAACAAACACATATTCATGTTCCCCATCCTCCCCGAAGACCAAAAATCCATGACTTTTGCAGATCTCATGTTTCCTTACGGAGATAGCCCATAGTATATCTTGCATTTGTTAGGAAAACCTGCTTATAGCATGAAAAGTGCCCATTTCAGATAGAGGTCAAATTCGAAAAACAAACACATATTCGTGTTCCCCCGCCTCCCCGAAGACCAAAAAACCATGAGTTGTGCAGATCTGATGTTTCCTTGCGGAGATAGCCCATGTTATATCTTGAATTTGTTAGGAAAAACTGCTTATAGCATGAAAAGTGCCCATTGCAGAAAGAGCTCAAATTCGAAAAACAAAAACATATTCATGTTCCCCATCCTCCCCGAAGACCAAAAAACCATAACGTTTGCAGATGTCATGTTTCCTTGCGGAGATAGCCCATGTTATATCTTGCATTTGTTAGGAAAAACTGCTAATAGTATGAAAAGTGCCCATTGCAGAAAGAGCTCAAATTCGAATAACAAACACATATTCATGTTCCCCATCCTCCCCGAAGACCAAAAAACCATGAGTTGTGCAGATCTCATGTTTCCTTGCGGAGATAGCCAATGTTATATCTTGCATTTGTTAGCAAAAACTGCTTAGAGCATGAAAAGTGCTCATTTCAGATAGAAGTCAAATTCGAAAAACAAACACATATTCATGTTCCCCATCCTCCCCGAAGATCAAAAAACCATAACTTTTGCAGATCTAATGTTTCCTTGCGGAGATAGCCCATGTTATATCTTGCATTTGTTAGGAAAAACTGCTAATAGTATGAAAAGTGCCCATTGCAGAAAGAGCTCAAATTCGAAAAACAAACACATATTCATGTTCCCCCTCCTCCCCGAAGACCAAAAATCCATGAGTTGAGCAGATCTGATGTTGCCTTGCGGAGAAAGCCAATGTTATATCTTGCATTTGTTAGGAAAAACTTCTTATAGCATGAAAAGTGCCCATTGCAGAAAGAGCTCAAATTCGAAAAACAAACACATATTCGTGTTCCCCCGCCTCCCCGAAGACCAAAAAAACCATGAGTTGTGCAGATCTGATGTTTCCTTGCGGAGATAGCCCATGTTATATCTTGAATTTGTTAGGAAAAACTGCTTATAGCATGAAAAGTGCCCATTGCAGAAAGAGCTCAAATTCGAAAAACAAAAACATATTCATGTTCCCCATCCTCCCCGAAGACCAAAAAACCATAACGTTTGCAGATGTCATGTTTCCTTGCGGAGATAGCCCATGTTATATCTTGCATTTGTTAGGAAAAACTGCTTATAGCATGAAAAGTGCCCATTGCAGAAAGAGCTCAAATTCGAAAAACAAACACATATTCATGTTCCCCACCCTCCCCGAAGACCAAAAAACCATGACTTTTGCAGATCTCATGTTTCCTTGCGGAGATAGCCCATGTTATATCTTGCATTTGTTAGGAAAAACTGCTTATAGTATGAAAAGTGCCCATTGCAGAAAGAGCTCAAATTCGAAAAACAAACATATATTCATGTTCCCCCGCCTCCCCGAAGACCAAAAAACCATGAGTTGTGCAGATCTGATGTTTCCTTGCGGAGATAGCCCATGTTATATCTTGCATTTGTTAGGAAAAACTGCTTATAGCATGAAAAGTGCCCATTGCAGAAAGAGCTCAAATTCGAAAAACAAACACATATTCATGTTCCCCATCCTCCCCGAAGACCAAAAAACCGTGACTTTTGCAGATCTCATGTTTCCTTGCGGAGATAGCCCATGTTATATCTTGCATTTGTTAGGAAAACCTGCTTATAGCATGAAAAGTGCCCATTGCAGAAAGAGCTCAAATTCGAATAACAAACACATATTCATGTTCCCCATCCTCCCCGAATACCAAAAAACCATGAGTTGTGCAGATCTGATGTTTCCTTGCGGAGATAGCCCATGTTATAAATTGCATTTGTTAGGAAAAACTGCTAATAGTATGAAAAGTGCCCATTGCAGAAAGAGCTCAAATTCGAAAAACAAACACATATTCATGTTCCCCCTCCTCCCCGAAGACCAAAAATCCATGAGTTGAGCAGATCTGATGTTGCCTTGCGGAGAAAGCCAATGTTATATCTTGCATTTGTTAGGAAAAACTTCTTATAGCATGAAAAGTGCCCATTGCAGAAAGAGCTCAAATTCGAAAAACAAACACATATTCGTGTTCCCCCGCCTCCCCGAAGACCAAAAAAACCATGAGTTGTGCAGATCTGATGTTTCCTTGCGGAGATAGCCCATGTTATATCTTGAATTTGTTAGGAAAAACTGCTTATAGCATGAAAAGTGCCAATTGCAGAAAGAGCTCAAATTCGAAAAACAAAAACATATTCATGTTCCCCATCCTCCCCGAAGACCAAAAAACCATAACGTTTGCAGATGTCATGTTTCCTTGCGGAGATAGCCCATGTTATATCTTGCATTTGTTAGGAAAAACTGCTTATAGCATGAAAAGTGCCCATTGCAGAAAGAGCTCAAATTCGAAAAACAAACACATATTCATGTTCCCCACCCTCCCCGAAGACCAAAAAACCATGACTTTTGCAGATCTCATGTTTCCTTGCGGAGATAGCCCATGTTATATCTTGCATTTGTTAGGAAAAACTGCTTATAGTATGAAAAGTGCCCATTGCAGAAAGAGCTCAAATTCGAAAAACAAACATATATTCATGTTCCCCCGCCTCCCCGAAGACCAAAAAACCATGAGTTGTGCAGATCTGATGTTTCCTTGCGGAGATAGCCCATGTTATATCTTGCATTTGTTAGGAAAAACTGCTTATAGCATGAAAAGTGCCCATTGCAGAAAGAGCTCAAATTCGAAAAACAAACACATATTCATGTTCCCCATCCTCCCCGAAGACCAAAAAACCGTGACTTTTGCAGATCTCATGTTTCCTTGCGGAGATAGCTCATGTTATATCTTGCATTTGTTAGGAAAACCTGCTTATAGCATGAAAAGTGCCCATTGCAGAAAGAGCTCAAATTCGAATAACAAACACATATTCATGTTCCCCATCCTCCCCGAATACCAAAAAACCATGAGTTGTGCAGATCTGATGTTTCCTTGCGGAGATAGCCCATGTTATAAATTGCATTTGTTAGGAAAAACTGCTAATAGTATGAAAAGTGCCCATTGCAGAAAGAGCTCAAATTCGAATAACAAACACATATTCATGTTCCCCATCCTCCCCGAAGACCAAAAAACCATGACTTTTGCAGATCTCATGTTTCCTTACGGAGATAGCCCATGGTATATCTTGCATTTGTTAGGAAAACCTGCTTATAGCATGAAAAGTGCCCATTTCAGATAGAGGTCAAATTCGAAAAACAAACACATATTCGTGTTCCCCCGCCTCCCCGAAGACCAAAAAACCATGAGTTGTGCAGATCTGATGTTTCCTTGCGGAGATAGCCCATGTTATATCTTGAATTTGTTAGGAAAAACTGCTTATAGCATGAAAAGTGCCCATTGCAGAAAGAGCTCAAATTCGAAAAACAAAAACATATTCATGTTCCCCATCCTCCCCGAAGACCAAAAAACCATAACGTTTGCAGATGTCATGTTTCCTTGCGGAGATAGCCCATGTTATATCTTGCATTTGTTAGGAAAAACTGCTTATAGCATGAAAAGTGCCCATTGCAGAAAGAGCTCAAATTCGAAAAACAAACACATATTCATGTTCCCCACCCTCCCCGAAGACCAAAAAACCATGAGTTGTGCAGATCTGATGTTTCCTTGCGGAGATAGCCCATGTTATATCTTGCATTTGTTAGGAAAAACTGCTTATAGCATGAAAAGTGCCCATTGCAGAAAGAGCTCAAATTCGAAAAACAAACACATATTCATGTTCCCCATCCTCCCGGAAGACCAAAAAACCGTGACTTTTGCAGATCTCATGTTTCCTTGCGGAGATAGCCCATGTTATATCTTGCATTTGTTAGGAAAACCTGCTTATAGCATGAAAAGTGCCCATTTCAGATAGAGGTCAAATTCGAAAAACAAACACATATTCATGTTCCCCCGCCTCCCCGAAGACCAAAAAACCATGAGTTGTGCAGATCTGATGTTTCCTGGCGGAGATAGCCCATGTTATATCTTGCATTTGTTAGGAAAAACTGCTAATAGTATGAAAAGTGCCCATTGCAGAAAGAGCTAAAATTCGAATACCAAACACATATTCATGTTCCCCATCCTCCCCGAAGACCAAAAAACCATGAGTTGTGCAGATCTGATGTTTCCTTGCGGAGATAGCCCATGTTATATCTTGCATTTGTTAGGAAAAACTGCTAATATTATGAAAAGTGCCCATTGCAGAAAGAGCTCAAATTCGAATAACAAACACATATTCATGTTCCCCATCCTCCCCGAATACCAAAAAACCATGAGTGTGCAGATCTGATGTTTCCTTGCGGAGATAGCGCATGTTATATCTTGCATTTGTTAGGAAAAACTGCTAATAGTATGAAAAGTGCCCATTGCAGAAAGAGCTCAAATTCGAATAACAAACACATATTCATGTTCCCCATCCTCCCCGAAGACCAAAAAACCATGAGTTGTGCAGATCTCATGTTTCCTTGCGGAGATAGCCAATGTTATATCTTGCATTTGTTAGGAAAAACTGCTTAGAGCATGAAAAGTGCTCATTTCAGATAGAGGTCAAATTCGAAAAACAAACACATATTCATGTTCCCCATCCTCCCCGAAGACCAAAAAACCATAACTTTTGCAGATCTCATGTTTCCTTGCAGAGATAGCCCATGTTATATCTTGCATTTGTTAGGAAAAACTGCTAATAGTATGAAAAGTGCCCATTGCAGAAAGAGCTCAAATTCGAAAAACAAACACATATTCATGTTCCCCACCCTCCCCGAAGACCAAAAAACCATGACTTTTGCAGATCTCATGTTTCCTTGCGGAGATAGCCCATGTTATATCTTGCATTTGTTAGGAAAAACTGCTTATAGTATGAAAAGTGCCCATTGCAGAAAGAGCTCAAATTCGAAAAACAAACATATATGTTCCCCCGCCTCCCCGAAGACCAAAAAACCATGAGTTGTGCAGATCTGATGTTTCCTTGCGGAGATAGCCCATGTTATATCTTGCATTTGTTAGGAAAAACTGCTTATAGAATGAAAAGTGCCCATTGCAGAAAGAGCTCAAATTCGAAAAACAAACACATATTCATGTTCCCCATCCTCCCCGAAGACCAAAAAACCGTGACTTTTGCAGATCTCATGTTTCCTGGCGGAGATAGCCCATGTTATATCTTGCATTTGTTAGGAAAAACTGCTAATAGTATGAAAAGTGCCCATTGCAGAAAGAGCTAAAATTCGAATACCAAACACATATTCATGTTCCCCATCCTCCCCGAAGACCAAAAAACCATGAGTTGTGCAGATCTGATGTTTCCTTGCGGAGATAGCCAATGTTATATCTTGCATTTGTTAGGAAAACCTGCTTATAGCATGAAAAGTGCCCATTTCAGATAGAGGTCAAATTCGAAAAACAAACACATATTCATGTTCCCCCGCCTCCCCGAAGACCAAAAAACCATGAGTTGTGCAGATCTGATGTTTCCTGGCGGAGATAGCCCATGTTATATCTTGCATTTGTTAGGAAAAACTGCTAATAGTATGAAAAGTGCCCATTGCAGAAAGAGCTAAAATTCGAATACCAAACACATATTCATGATCCCCATCCTCCCGGAAGACCAAAAAACCATGAGTTGTGCAGATCTGATGTTTCCTTGCGGAGATAGCCCATGTTATATCTTGCATTTGTTAGGAAAATCTGCTAATAGTATGAAAAGTGCCCATTGCAGAAAGAGCTCAAATTCGAATAACAAACACATATTCATGTTCCCCATCCTCCCCGAATACCAAAAAACCATGAGTTGTGCAGATCTGATGTTTCCTTGCGGTGATAGCCCATGTTATATCTTGCATTTGTTAGGAAAAACTGCTAATAGTATGAAAAGTGCCCATTGCAGAAAGAGCTCAAATTCGAATAACAAACACATATTCATGTTCCCCATCCTCCCCGAAGACCAAAAAACCATGAGTTGTGCAGATCTCATGTTTCCTTGCGGAGATAGCCAATGTTATATCTTGCATTTGTTAGGAAAAACTGCTAAGAGCATGAAAAGTGCTCATTTCAGATAGAGGTCAAATTCGAAAAACAAACACATATTCATGTTCCCCATCCTCCCCGAAGACCAAAAAAACCATAACTTTTGCAGATCTCATGTTTCCTTGCGGAGATAGCCCATGTTATATCTTGCATTTGTTAGGAAAAACTGCTAATAGTATGAAAAGTGCCCATTGCAGAAAGAGCTCAAATTCGAAAAACAAACACATATTCATGTTCCCCACCCTCCCCGAAGACCAAAAAACCATGACTTTTGCAGATCTCATGTTTCCTTGCGGAGATAGCCCATGTTATATCTTGCATTTGTTAGGAAAAACTGCTTATAGTATGAAAAGTGCCCATTGCAGAAAGAGCTCAATTCGAAAAACAAACATATATTCATGTTCCCCCGCCTCCCCGAAGACCAAAAAACCATGAGTTGTGCAGATCTGATGTTTCCTTGCGGAGATAGCCCATGTTATATCTTGCATTTGTTAGGAAAAACTGCTTATAGCATGAAAAGTGCCCATTGCAGAAAGAGCTCAAATTCGAAAAACAAACACATATTCATGTTCCCCATCCTCCCCGAAGACCAAAAAACCGTGACTTTTGCAGATTTCATGTTTCCTTGCGGAGATAGCCCATGTTATATCTTGCATTTGTTAGGAAAACCTGCTTATAGCATGAAAAGTGCCCATTTCAGATAGAGGTCAAATTCGAAAAACAAACACATATTCATGTTCCCCCGCCTCCCCGAAGACCAAAAAACCATGAGTTGTGCAGATCTGATGTTTCCTGGCGGACATAGCCCATGTTATATCTTGCATTTGTTAGGAAAAACTGCTAATAGTATGAAAAGTGCCCATTGCAGAAAGAGCTCAAATTCGAATAACAAACACATATTCATGTTCCCCATCCTCCCCGAAGACCAAAAAACCATGAGTTGTGCAGATCTGATGTTTCCTTACGGAGATAGCCCATGGTATATCTTGCATTTGTTAGGAAAACCTGCTTATAGCATGAAAAGTGCCCATTTCAGATAGAGGTCAAATTCGAAAAAGAAACACATATTCGTGTTCCCCCGCCTCCCCGAAGACCAAAAAACCATGAGTTGTGCAGATCTGATGTTTCCTTGCGGAGATAGCCCTTGTTATATCTTGAATTTGTTAGGAAAAACTGCTTATAGCATGAAAAGTGCCCATTGCAGAAAGAGCTCAAATTCGAAAAACAAAAACATATTCATGTTCCCCATCCTCCCCGAAGACCAAAAAACCATAACGTTTGCAGATGTCATGTTTCCTTGCGGAGATAGCCCATGTTATATCTTGCATTTGTTAGGAAAAACTGCTTATAGCATGAAAAGTGCCCATTGCAGAAAGAGCTCAAATTCGAAAAACAAACACATATTCATGTTCCCCACCCTCCCCGAAGACCAAAAAACCATGACTTTTGCAGATCTCATGTTTCCTTGCGGAGATAGCCCATGTTATATCTTGCATTTGTTAGGAAAAACTGCTTATAGTATGAAAAGTGCCCATTGCAGAAAGAGCTCAAATTCGAAAAACAAACATATATTCATGTTCCCCCGCCTCCCCGAAGACCAAAAAACCATGAGTTGTGCAGATCTGATGTTTCCTTGCGGAGATAGCCCATGTTATATCTTGCATTTGTTAGGAAAAACTGCTTATAGCATGAAAAGTGCCCATTGTAGAAAGAGCTCAAATTCGAAAAACAAACACATATTCATGTTCCCCATCCTCCCCGAAGACCAAAAAACCGTGACTTTTGCAGATTTCATGTTTCCTTGCGGAGATAGCCCATGTTATATCTTGCATTTGTTAGGAAAACCTGCTTATAGCATGAAAAGTGCCCATTTCAGATAGAGGTCAAATTTGAAAAACAAACACATATTCATGTTCCCCCGCCTCCCCGAAGACCAAAAAACCATGAGTTGTGCAGATCTGATGTTTCCTGGCGGACATAGCCCATGTTATATCTTGCATTTGTTAGGAAAAACTGCTAATAGTATGAAAAGTGCCCATTGCAGAAAGAGCTCAAATTCGAATAACAAACACATATTCATGTTCCCCATCCTCCCCGAAGACCAAAAAACCATGAGTTGTGCAGATCTGATGTTTCCTTATGGAGATAGCCCATGGTATATCTTGCATTTGTTAGGAAAACCTGCTTATAGCATGAAAAGTGCCCATTTCAGAAAGAGCTCAAATTCGAAAAACAAAAACATATTCATGTTCCCCATCCTCCCCGAAGACCAAAAAACCATAACGTTTGCAGATGTCATGTTTCCTTGCGGAGATAGCCCATGTTATATCTTGCATTTGTTAGGAAAAACTGCTTATAGCATGAAAAGTGCCCATTGCAGAAAGAGCTCAAATTCGAAAAACAAACACATATTCATGTTCCCCACCCTCCCCGAAGACCAAAAAACCATGACTTTTGCAGATCTCATGTTTCCTTGCGGAGATAGCCCATGTTATATCTTGCATTTGTTAGGAAAAACTGCTTATAGTATGAAAAGTGCCCATTGCAGAAAGAGCTCAAATTCGAAACACAAACATATATTCATGTTCCCCCGCCGCCCCGAAGACCAAAAAACCATGAGTTGTGCAGATCTGATGTTTCCTTGCGGAGATAGCCCATGTTATATCTTGCATTTGTTAGGAAAAACTGCTAATAATATGAAAAGTGCCCATTGCAGAAAGAGCTCAAATTCGAATAACAAACACATATTCATGTTCCCCATCCTCCCCGAAGACCAAAAAACCATGAGTTGTGCAGATCTCATGTTTCCTTGCAGAGATAGCCAATGTTATATCTTGCATTTGTTAGGAAAAACTGCTTAGAGCATGAAAAGTGCTCATTTCAGATAGAGGTCAAATTCGAAAAACAAACACATATTCATGTTCCCCATCCTCCCCGAAGACCAAAAAACCATAACTTTTGCAGATCTCATGTTTCCTTGCGGAGATAGCCCATGTTATATCTTGCATTTGTTAGGAAAAACTGCTAATAGTATGAAAAGTGCCCATTGCAGAAAGAGCTCAAATTCGAAAAACAAACACATATTCATGTTCCCCCTCCTCCCCGAAGACCAAAAAACCATGAGTTGAGCAGATCTGATGTTGCCTTGCGGAGAAAGCCAATGTTATATCTTGCATTTGTTAGGAAAAACTGCTTATAGCATGAAAAGTGCCCATTGCAGAAAGAGCTCAAATTCGAAAAACAAACACATATTCATGTTCCCCATCCTCCCCAAAGACCAAAAATTCATGACTTTTGCAGATCTCATGTTTCCTCTGCGGAGATAGCCCATGGTATATCTTGCATTTGTTAGGAAAAACTGCTTATAGCATGAAAAGTGCCCATTGCAGAAAGAGCTCAAATTCGAAAAACAAACACATATTCATGTTCCCCATCCTCCCCGAAGACCAAAAAACCATGACTTTTGCAGATCTCATGTTTCCTTGCGGAGATAGCCCATGTTATATCTTGCATTTGTTAGGAAAAACTGCTAATAGTATGAAAAGTGCCCATTGCAGAAAGAGCTCAAATTCGAAAAACAAACACATATTCATGTTCCCCATCCTCCCCAAAGACCAAAAATCCATGACTTTTGCAGATCTCATGTTTCCTTGCGGAGATAGCCCATGGTATATCTTGCATTTGTTAGGAAAAACTGCTAATAGTATGAAAAGTGCCCATTGCAGAAAGAGCTCAAATTCGAAAAACAAACACATATTCTTGTTCCCCATCCCCCCCGAAGACCAAAAAACCATGACTTTTGCAGATCTCATGTTTCCTTGCGGAGATAGCCCATGTTATATCTTGCATTTGTTATGAAAAACTGCTAATAGTATGAAAAGTGCCCATTGCAGAAAGAGCTCAAATTCGAAAAACAAACACATATTCATGTTCCCCCTCCTCCCCGAAGACCAAAAAACCATGATTTGAGCAGATCTGATGTTTCCTTGCGGAGATAGCCCATGTTATATCTTGCATTTGTTAGGAAAAACTGCTTATAGCATGAAAAGTGTCCATTTCAGATAGAGGTCAAATTCGAAAAACAAACACATATTCATGTTCCCCCGCCTCCCCGAAGACCAAAAAACCATGAGTTGTGCAGATCTGATGTTTCCTTGCGGAGATAGCCAATGTTATATCTTGAATTTGTTAGGAAAAACTGCTTATAGCATGAAAAGTGCCCATTGCAGAAAGAGCTCAAATTCGAAAAACAAAAACATATTCATGTTCCCCATCCTCCCCGAAGACCAAAAAACTATAACGTTTGCAGATCTCATGTTTCCTTCGGGAGATAGCCCATGTTATATATTGCATTTGTTAGGAAAAACTGCTTATAGCATGAAAAGTGCCCATTGCGGAAAGAGCTCAAATTCGAAAAACAAACACATATTCATGTTCCCCATCCTCCCCGAAGTCCAAAAAACCGTGACTTTTGCAGATCTCATTTTTCCTTGCGGAGATAGCCCATGTTATATCTTGCATTTGTTAGGAAAACCTGCTTATAGCATGAAAAGTGCCCATTTCAGATAGTCAAATTCGAAAAACAAACACATATTCATGTTCCCCCGCCTCCCCGAAGACCAAAAAACCATGAGTTGTGCAGATCTGATGTTTCCTGGTGGAGATAGCCCATGTTATATCTTGCATTTGTTAGGAAAAACTGCTAATAGTATGAAAAGTGCCCATTGCAGAAAGAGCTAAAATTCGAATACCAAACACATATTCATGTTCCCCATCCTCCCCGAAGACCAAAAAACCATGAGTTGTGCAGATCTGATGTTTCCTTGCGGAGATAGCCCATGTTATATCTTGCATTTGTTAGGAAAAACTGCTTATAGCATGAAAAGTGCCCATTGCAGAAGGAGCTCAAATTCGAAAAACAAACACATATTCATGTTCCCCATCCTCCCCAAAGACCAAAAATCCATGACTTTTGCAGATCTCATGTTTCCTTGCGGAGATAGCCCATGGTATATCTTGCATTTGTTAGGAAAAACTGCTTATAGCATGAAAAGTGCCCATCGCAGAAAGAGCTCAAATTCGAAAAACAAACACATATTCATGTTCCCCATCCTCCCCGAAGACCAAAAAACCATGAGTTGTGCAGATCTGATGTTTCCTTGCGGAGATAGCCAATGTTATATCTTGAATTTGTTAGGAAAAACTGCTTATAGCATGAAAAGTGCCCATTGCAGAAAGAGCTCAAATTCGAAAAACAAAAACATATTCATGTTCCCCATCCTCCCCGAAGACCAAAAAACTATAACGTTTGCAGATCTCATGTTTCCTTGCGGAGATAGCCCATGTTATATCTTGCATTTGTTAGGAAAAACTGCTTATAGCATGAAAAGTGCCCATTGCGGAAAGAGCTCAAATTCGAAAAACAAACACATATTCATGTTCCCCATCCTCCCCGAAGACCAAAAAACCGTGACTTTTGCAGATCTCATGTTTCCTTGCGGAGATAGCCCATGTTATATCTTGCATTTGTTAGGAAAACCTGCTTATAGCATGAAAAGTGCCCATTTCAGATAGAGGTCAAATTCGAAAAACAAACACATATTCATGTTCCCCCGCCTCCCCGAAGACCAAAAAACCATGAGTTGTGCAGATCTGATGTTTCCTGGCGGAGATAGCCCATGTTATATCTTGCATTTGTTAGGAAAAACTGCTAATAGTATGAAAAGTGCCCATTGCAGAAAGAGCTAAAATTCGAATACCAAACACATATTCATGTTCCCCATCCTCCCCGAAGACCAAAAAACCATGAGTTGTGCAGATCTGATGTTTCCTTGCGGAGATAGCCCATGTTATATCTTGCATTTGTTAGGAAAAACTGCTTATAGCATGAAAAGTGCCCATTGCAGAAGGAGCTCAAATTCGAAAAACAAACACATATTCATGTTCCCCATCCTCCCCAAAGACCAAAAATCCATGACTTTTGCAGATCTCATGTTTCCTTGCGGAGATAGCCCATGGTATATCTTGCATTTGTTAGGAAAAACTGCTTATAGCATGAAAAGTGCCCAACGCAGAAAGAGCTCAAATTCGAAAAACAAACACATATTCATGTTCCCCATCCTCCCCGAAGACCAAAAAACCATGACTTTTGCAGATCTCATGTTTCCTTGCGGAGATAGCCCATGTTATATCTTGCATTTGTTAGGAAAAACTGCTAATAGTATGAAAAGTGCCCATTGCAGAAAGAGCTCAAATTCGAAAAACAAACACATATTCATGTTCCCCCTCCTCCCCGAAGACCAAAAAACCATGAGTTGAGCAGATCTGATGTTTCCTTGCGGAGATAGCCAATGTTATATCTTGCATTTGTTAGGAAAAACTGCTTATAGCTTGAAAAGTGTCCATTTCAGATAGAGGTCAAATTCGAAAAACAAACACATATTCATGTTCCCCCGCCTCCCCGAAGACCAAAAAACCATGAGTTGTGCAGATCTGATGTTTCCTTGCGGAGATAGCCAATGTTATATCTTGAATTTGTTAGGAAAAACTGCTTATAGAATGAAAAGTGCCCAATGCAGAAAGAGCTCAAATTCGAAAAACAAAAACATATTCATGTTCCCCATCCTCCCCGAAGACCAAAAAACTATAACGTTTGCAGATCTCATGTTTCCTTGCGGAGATAGCCCATGTTATATCTTGCATTTGTTAAGAAAAACTGCTTATAGCATGAAAAGTGCCCATTGCGGAAAGAGCTCAAATTCGAAAAACAAACACATATTCATGTTCCCCATCCTCCCCGAAGACCAAAAAACCGTGACTTTTGCAGATCTCATGTTTCCTTGCGGAGATAGCCCATGTTATATCTTGCATTTGTTAGGAAAACCTGCTTATAGCATGAAAAGTGCCCATTTCAGATAGAGGTCAAATTCGAAAAACAAACACATATTCATGTTCCCCCGCCTCCCCGAAGACCAAAAAACCATGAGTTGTGCAGATCTGATGTTTCCTGGCGGAGATAACCCATGTTATATCTTGCATTTGTTAGGAAAAACTGCTAATAGTATGAAAAGTGCCCATTGCAGAAAGAGCTAAAATTCGAATACCAAACACATATTCATGTTCCCCCTCCTCCCCGAAGACCAAAAAACCATGAGTTGTGCAGATCTGATGTTTCCTTGCGGAGATAGCCCATGTTATATCTTGCATTTGTTAGGAAAAACTGCTAATAATATGAAAAGTGCCCATTGCAGAAAGAGCTCAAATTCGAATAACAAACACATATTCATGTTCCCCATCCTCCCCGATTACCAAAAAACCATGAGTTGTGCAGATCTGATGTTTCCTTGCGGAGATAGCCCATGTTATATCTTGCATTTGTTAGGAAAAACTGCTTATAGCATGAAAAGTGCCCATTGCAGAAAGAGCTCAAATTCGAAAAACAAACACATATTCATGTTCCCCATCCTCCCCGAAGACCAAAAAACCGTGACTTTTGCAGATCTCATGTTTCCTTGCAGAGATAGCCCATGTTATATCTTGCATTTGTTAGGAAAATCTGCTTATAGCATGAAAAGTGCCCATTTCAGATAGAGGTCAAATTCGAAAAACAAACACATATTCATGTTCCCCATCCTCCCCGAATACCAAAAAACCATGGGTTGTGCAGATCTGATGTTTCCTTGCGGAGATAGCCCATGTTATATCTTGCATTTGTTAGGAAAAACTGCTAATAGTATGAAAAGTGCCCATTGCAGAAAGAGCTCAAATTCGAATAACAAACACATATTCATGTTCCCCATCCTCCCCGAAGACCAAAAAACCATGAGTTGTGCAGATCTCATGTTTCCTTGCGGAGATAGCCAATGTTATATCTTGCATTTGTTAGGAAAAACTGCTTAGAGCATGAAAAGTGCTCATTTCAGATAGAGGTCAAATTCGAAAAACAAACACATATTCATGTTCCCCATCCTCCCCGAAGACCAAAAAACCATAACTTTTGCAGATCTCATGTTTCCTTGCGGAGATAGCCCATGTTATATCTTGCATTTGTTAGGAAAAACAGCTAATAGTATGAAAAGTGCCCATTGCAGAAAGAGCTCAAATTCGAATAACAAACACATATTCATGTTCCCCATCCTCCCCGAAGACCAAAAAACCATGACTTTTACAGATCTCATGTTTCCTTGCGAAGATAGCCCATGTTATATCTTGCATTTGTTAGGAAAAACTGCTAATAGTATGAAAAGTGCCCATTGCAGAAAGAGCTCAAATTCGAAAAACAAACACATATTCATGTTCCCCATCCTCCCCGAAGACCAAAAAACCATGAGTTGTGCAGATCTGATGTTTCCTTGCGGAGATAGCCCATGTTATATCTTGCATTTGTTAGGAAAAACTGCTTATAGCATGAAAAGTGCCCATTGCAGAAAGAGCTCAAATTCGAAAAACAAACACATATTCATGTTCCCCATCCTCCCCGAAGACCAAAAAACCGTGACTTTTGCAGATCTCATGTTTCCTTGCAGAGATAGCCCATGTTATATCTTGCATTTGTTAGGAAAACCTGCTTATAGCATGAAAAGTGCCCATTTCAGATAGAGGTCAAATTCGAAAAACAAACACATATTCATGTTCCCCCGCCTCCCCGAAGACCAAAAAACCATGAGTTGTGCAGATCTGATGTTTCCTGGCGGAGATAGCCCATGTTATATCTTGCATTTGTTAGGAAAAACTGCTAATAGTATGAAAAGTGCCCATTGCAGAAAGAGCTCAAATTCGAATACCAAACACATATTCATGTTCCCCATCCTCCCCGAAGACCAAAAAACCATGAGTTGTGCAGATCTGATGTTTCCTTGCGGAGATAGCCCATGTTATATCTTGCATTTGTTAGGAAAAACTGCTAATAGTATGAAAAGTGCCCATTGCAGAAAGAGCTCAAATTCGAATAACAAACACATATTCATGTTCCCCATCCTCCCCGAATACCAAAAAACCATGGGTTGTGCAGATCTGATGTTTCCTTGCGGAGATAGCCCATGTTATATCTTGCATTTGTTAGGAAAAACTGCTAATAGTATAAAAAGTGCCCATTGCAGAAAGAGCTCAAATTCGAAAAACAAACACAATATTCATGTTCCCCATCCTCCCCGAAGACCAAAAAACCGTGACTTTTGCAGATCTCATGTTTCCTTGCAGAGATAGCCCATGTTATATCTTGCATTTGTTAGGAAAACCTGCTTATAGCATGAAAAGTGCCCATTTCAGATAGAGGTCAAATTCGAAAAACAAACACATATTCATGTTCCCCATCCTCCCCGAATACCAAAAAACCATGGGTTGTGCAGATCTGATGTTTCCTTGCGGAGATAGCCCATGTTATATCTTGCATTTGTTAGGAAAAACTGCTAATAGTATGAAAAGTGCACATTGCAGAAAGAGCTCAAATTCGAATAACAAACACATATTCATGTTCCCCATCCTCCCCGAAGACCAAAAAACCATAACTTTTGCAGATCTCATGTTTCCTTGCGGAGATAGCCCATGTTATATTTGCATTTGTTAGGAAAAACTGCTAATAGTATGAAAAGTGCCCATTGCAGAAAGAGCTCAAATTCGAATAACACACACATATTCATGTTCCCCATCCTCCCCGAATACCAAAAAACCATGAGTTGTGCAGATCTCATGTTTCCTTGCGAAGATAGCCCATGTTATATCTTGCATTTGTTAGGAAAAACTGCTAATAGTATGAAAAGTGCCCATTGCAGAAAGAGCTCAAATTCGAAAAACAAACACATATTCATGTTCCCCATCCTCCCCGAAGACCAAAAAACCATGAGTTGTGCAGATCTGATGTTTCCTTGCGGAGATAGCCCATGTTATATCTTGCATTTGTTAGGAAAAACTGCTTATAGCATGAAAAGTGCCCATTGCAGTAAGAGCTCAAATTCGAATACCAAACACATATTCATGTTCCCCATCCTCCCCGAATACCAAAAAACCATGGGTTGTGCAGATCTGATGTTTCCTTGCGGAGATAGCCCATGTTATATCTTGCATTTGTTAGGAAAAACTGCTAATAGTATAAAAAGTGCCCATTGCAGAAAGAGCTCAAATTCGAATAACAAACACATATTCATGTTCCCCATCCTCCCCGAAGACCAAAAAACCATGAGTTGTGCAGATCTCATGTTTCCTTGCGGAGATAGCCAATGTTATATCTTGCATTTGTTAGGAAAAACTGCTTAGAGCATGAAAAGTGCTCATTTCAGATAGAGGTCAAATTCGAAAAACAAACACATATTCATGTTCCCCATCCTCCCCGAAGACCAAAAAACCATAACTTTTGCAGATCTCATGTTTCCTTGCGGAGATAGCCCATGTTATATCTTGCATTTGTTAGGAAAAACTGCTAATAGTATGAAAAGTGCCCATTGCAGAAAGAGCTCAAATTCGAAAAACAAACACATATTCATGTTCCCCATCCTCCCCGAAGACCAAAAAACCATGACTTTTGCAGATCTCATGTTTCCTTGCGGAGACAGCCCATGGTATATCTTGCATTTGTTAGGAAAACCTGCTTTAAGCATGAAAAGTGCCCATTTCAGATAGAGGTCAAATTCGAAAAACAAACACATATTCATGTTCCCCATCCTTCCCGAAGACCAAAAAACCATGAGTTGAGCAGATCTGATGTTTCCTTGCGGAGATAGCCCATGTTATATCTTGCATTTGTTAGGAAAAACTGCTTATAGCATGAAAAGTGCCCATTGTGGAAAGAGCTCAAATTCGAATAACAAACACATATTCATGTTCCCCATCCTCCCCGAAGACCAAAAAACCATAACTTTTGCAGATCTCATGTTTCCTTGCGGAGATAGCCAATGTTATATCTTGAATTTGTTAGGAAAAACTGCTTATAGAATGAAAAGTGCCCAATGCAGAAAGAGCTCAAATTCGAAAAACAAAAACATATTCATGTTCCCCATCCTCCCCGAAGACCAAAAAACTATAACGTTTGCAGATCTCATGTTTCCTTGCGGAGATAGCCCATGTTATATCTTGCATTTGTTAAGAAAAACTTCTTATAGCATGAAAAGTGCCCATTGCGGAAAGAGCTCAAATTCGAAAAACAAACACATATTCATGTTCCCCATCCTCCCCGAAGACCAAAAAACCGTGACTTTTGCAGATCTCATGTTTCCTTGCGGAGATAGCCCATGTTATATCTTGCATTTGTTAGGAAAACCTGCTTATAGCATGAAAAGTGCCCATTTCAGATAGAGGTCAAATTCGAAAAACAAACACATATTCATGTTCCCCCGCCTCCCCGAAGACCAAAAAACCATGAGTTGTGCAGATCTGATGTTTCCTGGCGGAGATAGCCCATGTTATATCTTGCATTTGTTAGGAAAAACTGCTAATAGTATGAAAAGTGCCCATTGCAGAAAGAGCTAAAATTCGAATACCAAACACATATTCATGTTCCCCCTCCTCCCCGAAGACCAAAAAACCATGAGTTGTGCAGATCTGATGTTTCCTTGCGGAGATAGCCCATGTTATATCTTGCATTTGTTAGGAAAAACTGCTAATAATATGAAAAGTGCCCATTGCAGAAAGAGCTCAAATTCGAATAACAAACACATATTCATGTTCCCCATCCTCCCCGATTACCAAAAAACCATGAGTTGTGCAGATCTGATGTTTCCTTGCGGAGATAGCCCATGTTATATCTTGCATTTGTTAGGAAAAACTGCTTATAGCATGAAAAGTGCCCATTGCAGAAAGAGCTCAAATTCGAAAAACAAACACATATTCATGTTCCCCATCCTCCCCGAAGACCAAAAAACCGTGACTTTTGCAGATCTCATGTTTCCTTGCAGAGATAGCCCATGTTATATCTTGCATTTGTTAGGAAAATCTGCTTATAGCATGAAAAGTGCCCATTTCAGATAGAGGTCAAATTCGAAAAACAAACACATATTCATGTTCCCCATCCTCCCCGAATACCAAAAAACCATGGGTTGTGCAGATCTGATGTTTCCTTGCGGAGATAGCCCATGTTATATCTTGCATTTGTTAGGAAAAACTGCTAATAGTATGAAAAGTGCCCATTGCAGAAAGAGCTCAAATTCGAATAACAAACACATATTCATGTTCCCCATCCTCCCCGAAGACCAAAAAACCATGAGTTGTGCAGATCTCATGTTTCCTTGCGGAGATAGCCAATGTTATATCTTGCATTTGTTAGGAAAAACTGCTTAGAGCATGAAAAGTGCTCATTTCAGATAGAGGTCAAATTCGAAAAACAAACACATATTCATGTTCCCCATCCTCCCCGAAGACCAAAAAACCATAACTTTTGCAGATCTCATGTTTCCTTGCGGAGATAGCCCATGTTATATCTTGCATTTGTTAGGAAAAACAGCTAATAGTATGAAAAGTGCCCATTGCAGAAAGAGCTCAAATTCGAATAACAAACACATATTCATGTTCCCCATCCTCCCCGAAGACCAAAAAACCATGACTTTTACAGATCTCATGTTTCCTTGCGAAGATAGCCCATGTTATATCTTGCATTTGTTAGGAAAAACTGCTAATAGTATGAAAAGTGCCCATTGCAGAAAGAGCTCAAATTCGAAAAACAAACACATATTCATGTTCCCCATCCTCCCCGAAGACCAAAAAACCATGAGTTGTGCAGATCTGATGTTTCCTTGCGGAGATAGCCCATGTTATATCTTGCATTTGTTAGGAAAAACTGCTTATAGCATGAAAAGTGCCCATTGCAGAAAGAGCTCAAATTCGAAAAACAAACAAATATTCATGTTCCCCATCCTCCCCGAAGACCAAAAAACCGTGACTTTTGCAGATCTCATGTTTCCTTGCAGAGATAGCCCATGTTATATCTTGCATTTGTTAGGAAAACCTGCTTATAGCATGAAAAGTGCCCATTTCAGATAGAGGTCAAATTCGAAAAACAAACACATATTCATGTTCCCCCGCCTCCCCGAAGACCAAAAAACCATGAGTTGTGAAGATCTGATGTTTCCTGGCGGAGATAGCCCATGTTATATCTTGCATTTGTTAGGAAAAACTGCTAATAGTATGAAAAGTGCCCATTGCAGAAAGAGCTCAAATTCGAATACCAAACACATATTCATGTTCCCCATCCTCCCCGAAGACCAAAAACCCATGAGTTGTGCAGATCTGATGTTTCCTTGCGGAGATAGCCCATGTTATATCTTGCATTTGTTAGGAAAAACTGCTAATAGTATGAAAAGTGCCCATTGCAGAAAGAGCTCAAATTCGAATAACAAACACATATTCATGTTCCCCATCCTCCCCGAATACCAAAAAACCATGGGTTGTGCAGATCTGATGTTTCCTTGCGGAGATAGCCCATGTTATATCTTGCATTTGTTAGGAAAAACTGCTAATAGTATAAAAAGTGCCCATTGCAGAAAGAGCTCAAATTCGAAAAACAAACACAATATTCATGTTCCCCATCCTCCCCGAAGACCAAAAAACCGTGACTTTTGCAGATCTCATGTTTCCTTGCAGAGATAGCCCATGTTATATCTTGCATTTGTTAGGAAAACCTGCTTATAGCATGAAAAGTGCCCATTTCAGATAGAGGTCAAATTCGAAAAACAAACACATATTCATGTTCCCCATCCTCCCCGAATACCAAAAAACCATGGGTTGTGCAGATCTGATGTTTCCTTGCGGAGATAGCCCATGTTATATCTTGCATTTGTTAGGAAAAACTGCTAATAGTATGAAAAGTGCACATTGCAGAAAGAGCTCAAATTCGAATAACAAACACATATTCATGTTCCCCATCCTCCCCGAAGACCAAAAAACCATAACTTTTGCAGATCTCATGTTTCCTTGCGGAGATAGCCCATGTTATATCTTGCATTTGTTAGGAAAAACTGCTAATAGTATGAAAAGTGCCCATTGCAGAAAGAGCTCAAATTCGAAAAACAAACACATATTCATGTTCCCCATCCTCCCCGAAGACCAAAAAACCATGACTTTTGCAGATCTCATGTTTCCTTGCGAAGATAGCCCATGTTATATCTTGCATTTGTTAGGAAAAACTGCTAATAGTATGAAAAGTGCCCATTGCAGAAAGAGCTCAAATTCGAAAAACAAACACATATTCATGTTCCCCATCCTCCCCGAAGACCAAAAAACCATGAGTTGTGCAGATCTGATGTTTCCTTGCGGAGATAGCCCATGTTATATCTTGCATTTGTTAGGAAAAACTGCTTATAGCATGAAAAGTGCCCATTGCAGTAAGAGCTCAAATTCGAATACCAAACACATATTCATGTTCCCCATCCTCCCCGAATACCAAAAAACCATGGGTTGTGCAGATCTGATGTTTCCTTGCGGAGATAGCCCATGTTATATCTTGCATTTGTTAGGAAAAACTGCTAATAGTATAAAAAGTGCCCATTGCAGAAAGAGCTCAAATTCGAATAACAAACACATATTCATGTTCCCCATCCTCCCCGAAGACCAAAAAACCATGAGTTGTGCAGATCTCATGTTTCCTTGCGGAGATAGCCAATGTTATATCTTGCATTTGTTAGGAAAAACTGCTTAGAGCATGAAAAGTGCTCATTTCAGATAGAGGTCAAATTCGAAAAACAAACACATATTCATGTTCCCCATCCTCCCCGAAGACCAAAAAACCATAACTTTTGCAGATCTCATGTTTCCTTGCGGAGATAGCCCATGTTATATCTTGCATTTGTTAGGAAAAACTGCTAATAGTATGAAAAGTGCCCATTGCAGAAAGAGCTCAAATTCGAAAAACAAACACATATTCATGTTCCCCATCCTCCCCGAAGACCAAAAAACCATGACTTTTGCAGATCTCATGTTTCCTTGCGGAGACAGCCCATGGTATATCTTGCATTTGTTAGGAAAACCTGCTTTAAGCATGAAAAGTGCCCATTTCAGATAGAGGTCAAATTCGAAAAACAAACACATATTCATGTTCCCCATCCTCCCCGAAGACCAAAAAACCATGAGTTGAGCAGATCTGATGTTTCCTTGCGGAGATAGCCCATGTTATATCTTGCATTTGTTAGGAAAAACTGCTTATAGCATGAAAAGTGCCCATTGTGGAAAGAGCTCAAATTCGAATAACAAACACATATTCATGTTCCCCATCCTCCCCGAAGACCAAAAAACCATAACTTTTGCAGATCTGATGTTTCCTTGCGGAGATAGCCCATGGTATATCTTGCATTTGTTAGGAAAAACTGCTTATAGCATGAAAAGTGCCCATTGCAGAAAGAGCTCAAATTCGAAAAACAAACACATATTCATGTTCCCCATCCTCCCCGAAGACCAAAAAACCATGAGTTGTGCAGATCTCATGTTTCCTTGCGGAGATAGCCAATGTTATATCTTGCATTTGTTAGGAAAAACTGCTAATAGTATGAAAAGTGCCCATTGCAGAAAGAGCTTAAATTCGAATAACAAACACATATTCATGTTCCCCATCCTCCCCGAAGACCAAAAAACCATGAGTTGTGCAGATCTGATGTTTCCTTGCGGAGATAGCCCATGTTATATCTTGCATTTGTTAGGAAAAACTGCTAATAGTATGAAAAGTGCCCATTGCAGAAAGAGCTCAAATTCGAATAACAAACACATATTCATGTTCCCCATCCTCCCCGAATACCAAAAAACCATGGGTTGTGCAGATCTGATGTTTCCTTGCGGAGATAGCCCATGTTATATCTTGCATTTGTTAGGAAAAACTGCTAATAGTATGAAAAGTGCCCATTGCAGAAAGAGCTCAAATTCGAATAACAAACACATATTCATGTTCCCCATCCTCCCCGAAGACCAAAAAACCATGAGTTGTGCAGATCTCATGTTTCCTTGCGGAGATAGCCAATGTTATATCTTGCATTTGTTAGGAAAAACTGCTTAGAGCATGAAAAGTGCTCATTTCAGATAGAGGTCAAATTCGAAAAACAAACACATATTCATGTTCCCCATCCTCCCCGAAGACCAAAAAACCATAACTTTTGCAGATCTCATGTTTCCTTGCGGAGATAGCCCATGTTATATCTTGCATTTGTTAGGAAAAACTGCTAATAGTACGAAAAGTGCCCATTGCAGAAAGAGCTCAAATTCGAAAAACAAACACATATTCATGTTCCCCATCCTCCCCGAAGACCAAAAAACCATGACTTTTGCAGATCTCATGTTTCCTTGCGAAGATAGCCCATGTTATATCTTGCATTTGTTAGGAAAAACTGCTAATAGTATGAAAAGTGCCCATTGCAGAAAGAGCTCAAATTCGAAAAACAAACACATATTCATGTTCCCCCTCCTCCCCGAAGACCAAAAAACCATGAGTTGAGCAGATCTGATGTTTCCTTGCGGAGATAGCCAATGTTATATCTTGCATTTGTTAGGAAAAACTGCTTATAGCATGAAAAGTGCCCATTGCAGAAAGAGCTCAAATTCGAAAAACAAAAATATATTCAAGTTCCCCATCCTCCCCGAAGACCAAAAAACCATAACTTTTGCAGATCTGATGTTTCCTTGCGGAGATAGCCAATGTTATATCTTGCATTTGTTAGGAAAAACTGCTTATAGCATGAAAAGTGCCCACTGCAGAAAGAGCTCAAATTCGAAAAACAAACACATATTCATGTTCCCCCTCCTCCCCGAAGACCAAAAAACCATGAGTTGAGCAGATCTGATGTTTCCTTGCGGAGATAGCCCATGTTATATCTTGCATTTGTTAGGAAAAACTGCTTATAGCATGAAAAGTGCCCATTGCGGAAAGAGCTCAAATTCGAATAACAAACACATATTCATGTTCCCCATCCTCCCCGAAGACCAAAAAACCATAACTTTTGCAGATCTTATGTTTCCTTGCGGAGATAGCCCATGGTATATCTTGCATTTGTTAGGAAAAACTGCTTATAGCATGAAAAGTGCCCATTGCAGAAAGAGCTCAAATTCGAAAAAAAAAACACATATTCATGTTCCCCATCCTCCCCGAAGACCAAAAAACCATGAGTTGTGGAGATCTCATGTTTCCTTGCGGAGATAGCCAATGTTATATCTTGCATTTGTTAGGAAAAACTGCTAATAGTATGAAAAGTGCCCATTGCAGAAAGAGCTTAAATTCGAATAACAAACACATATTCATGTTCCCCATCCTCCCTGAAGACCAAAAAACCATGAGTTGTGCAGATCTCATGTTTCCTTGCGGAGATAGCCAATGTTATATCTTGCATTTGTTAGGAAAAACTGCTAATAGTATGAAAAGTGCCCATTGCAGAAAGAGCTCAAATTCGAAAAACAAACACATATTCATGTTCCCCATCCTCCCCGAAGACCAAAAAACCATGACTTTTGCAGATCTCATGTTTCCTTGCGAAGATAGCCCATGTTATATCTTGCATTTGTTAGGAAAAACTGCTAATAGTATGAAAAGTGCCCATTGCAGAAAGAGCTCAAATTCGAAAAACAAACACATATTCATGTTCCCCATCCTCCCCGAAGACCAAAAAACCATGAGTTGTGCAGATCTGATGTTTCCTTGCGGAGATAGCCCATGTTATATCTTGCATTTGTTAGGAAAAACTGCTTATAGCATGAAAAGTGCCCATTGCAGTAAGAGCTCAAATTCGAATACCAAACACATATTCATGTTCCCCATCCTCCCCGAATACCAAAAAACCATGGGTTGTGCAGATCTGATGTTTCCTTGCGGAGATAGCCCATGTTATATCTTGCATTTGTTAGGAAAAACTGCTAATAGTATAAAAAGTGCCCATTGCAGAAAGAGCTCAAATTCGAATAACAAACACATATTCATGTTCCCCATCCTCCCCGAAGACCAAAAAACCATGAGTTGTGCAGATCTCATGTTTCCTTGCGGAGATAGCCAATGTTATATCTTGCATTTGTTAGGAAAAACTGCTTAGAGCATGAAAAGTGCTCATTTCAGATAGAGGTCAAATTCGAAAAACAAACACATATTCATGTTCCCCATCCTCCCCGAAGACCAAAAAACCATAACTTTTGCAGATCTCATGTTTCCTTGCGGAGATAGCCCATGTTATATCTTGCATTTGTTAGGAAAAACTGCTAATAGTATGAAAAGTGCCCATTGCAGAAAGAGCTCAAATTCGAAAAACAAACACATATTCATGTTCCCCCTCCTCCCCGAAGACCAAAAAACCATGAGTTGAGCAGATCTGATGTTTCCTTGCGGAGATAGCCCATGTTATATCTTGCATTTGTTAGGAAAAACTGCTTATAGCATGAAAAGTGCCCATTGCAGAAAGAGCTCAAATTCGAAAAACAAACACATATTCATGTTCCCCATCCTCCCCGAAGACCAAAAAACCATGAGTTGTGCAGATCTCATGTTTCCTTGCGGAGATAGCCAATGTTATATCTTGCATTTGTTAGGAAAAACTGCTAATAGTATGAAAAGTGCCCATTGCAGAAAGAGCTTAAATTCGAATAACAAACACATATTCCTGTTCCCCATCCTCCCCGAAGACCAAAAAACCATGAGTTGTGCAGATCTGATGTTTCCTTGCGGAGATAGCCCATGTTATATCTTGCATTTGTTAGGAAAAACTGCTAATAGTATGAAAAGTGCCCATTGCAGAAAGAGCTCAAATTCGAATAACAAACACATATTCATGTTCCCCATCCTCCCCGAATACCAAAAAACCATGGGTTGTGCAGATCTGATGTTTCCTTGCGGAGATAGCCCATGTTATATCTTGCATTTGTTAGGAAAAACTGCTAATAGTATGAAAAGTGCCTTTGCAGAAAGAGCTCAAATTCGAATAACAAACACATATTCATGTTCCCCATCCTCCCCGAAGACCAAAAAACCATGAGTTGTGCAGATCTCATGTTTCCTTGCGGAGATAGCCAATGTTATATCTTGCATTTGTTAGGAAAAACTGCTTAGAGCATGAAAAGTGCTCATTTCAGATAGAGGTCAAATTCGAAAAACAAACACATATTCATGTTCCCCATCCTCCCCGAAGACCAAAAAACCATAACTTTTGCAGATCTCATGTTTCCTTGCGGAGATAGCCCATGTTATATCTTGCATTTGTTAGGAAAAACTGCTAATAGTATGAAAAGTGCCCATTGCAGAAAGAGCTCAAATTTGAAAAACAAACACATATTCATGTTCCCCATCCTCCCCGAAGACCAAAAAACCATGACTTTTGCAGATCTCATGTTTCCTTGCGAAGATAGCCCATGTTATATCTTGCATTTGTTAGGAAAAACTGCTAATAGTATGAAAAGTGCCCATTGCAGAAAGAGCTCAAATTCGAAAAACAAACACATATTCATGTTCCCCCTCCTCCCCGAAGACCAAAAAACCATGAGTTGAGCAGATCTGATGTTTCCTTGCGGAGATAGCCAATGTTATATCTTGCATTTGTTAGGAAAAACTGCTTATAGCATGAAAAGTGCCCATTGCAGAAAGAGCTCAAATTCGAAAAACAAAAATATATTCAAGTTCCCCATCCTCCCCGAAGACCAAAAAACCATAACTTTTGCAGATGTGATGTTTCCTTGCGGTGATAGCCAATGTTATATCTTGCATTTGTTAGGAAAAACTGCTTATAGCATGAAAAGTGCCCACTGCAGAAAGAGCTCAAATTCGAAAAACAAACACATATTCATGTTCCCCCTCCTCCCCGAAGACCAAAAAACCATGAGTTGAGCAGATCTGATGTTTCCTTGCGGAGATAGCCAATGTTATATCTTGCATTTGTTAGGAAAAACTGCTTATAGCATGAAAAGTGCCCATTGCAGAAAGAGCTCAAATTCGAAAAACAAAAATATATTCAAGTTCCCCATCCTCCCCGAAGACCAAAAAACCATAACTTTTGCAGATCTGATGTTTCCTTGCGGAGATAGCCCATGTTATATCTTGCATTTGTTAGGAAAAACTGCTTATAGCATGAAAAGTGCCCATTGCGGAAAGAGCTCAAATTCGAATAACAAACACATATTCATGTTCCCCATCCTCCCCGAAGACCAAAAAACCATAACTTTTGCAGATCTTATGTTTTCTTGCGGAGATAGCCCATGTTATATCTTGCATTTGTTAGGAAAAACTGCTTATAGCATGAAAAGTGCCCATTGCAGAAAGAGCTCAAATTCGAAAAACAAACACATATTCATGTTCCCCATCCTCCCCGAAGACCAAAAAACCATGAGTTGTGGAGATCTCATGTTTCCTTGCGGAGATAGCCAATGTTATATCTTGCATTTGTTAGGAAAAACTTCTAATAGTATGAAAAGTGCCCATTGCAGAAAGAGCTTAAATTCGAATAACAAACACATATTCATGTTCCCCATCCTCCCTGAAGACCAAAAAACCATGAGTTGTGCAGATCTCATGTTTCCTTGCGGAGATAGCCAATGTTATATCTTGCATTTGTTAGGAAAAACTGCTTAGAGCATGAAAAGTGCTCATTTCAGATAGAGGTCAAATTCGAAAAACAAACACATATTCATATTCCCCATCCTCCCTGAAGACCAAAAAACCATAACTTTTGCAGATCTCATGTTTCCTTGCGGAGATAGCCCATGTTATATCTTGCATTTGTTAGGAAAAACTGCTAATAGTATGAAAAGTGCCCATTGCAGAAAGAGCTCAAATTTGAAAAACACATATTCATGTTCCCCCTCCTCCCCGAAGACCAAAAAACCATGAGTTGAGCAGATCTGATGTTGCCTTGCAGAGAAAGCCAATGTTATATCTTGCATTTGTTAGGAAAAACTGCTTATAGCATGAAAAGTGCCCATTGCAGAAAGAGCTCAAATTCGAAATACAAACACATATTCATGTTCCCCATCCTCCCCGAAGACCAAAAATCCATGACTTTTGCAGATCTCATGTTTCCTTACGGAGATAGCCCATGGTATATCTTGCATTTGTTAGGAAAACCTGCTTATAGCATGAAAACTGCCCATTTCAGATAGAGGTCAAATTTGAAAAACAAACACATATTCGTGTTCCCCCGCCTCCCTGAAGACCAAAAAACCATGAGTTGTGCAGATCTGATGTTTCCTTGCGGAGATAGCCCATGTTATATCTTGAATTTGTTAGGAAAAACTGCTTATAGCATGAAAAGTGCCCATTGCAGAAAAAGCTCAAATTCGAAAAACAAAAACATATTCATGTTCCCCATCCTCCCCGAAGACCAAAAAACCATAACGTTTGCAGATCTCATGTTTCCTTGCGGAGATAGCCCATGTTATATCTTGCATTTGATAGGAAAAACTGCTTATAGCATGAAAAGTGCCCATTGCAGAAAGAGCTCAAATTCGAAAAACAAACACATATTCATGTTCCCCACCCTCCCCGAAGACCAAAAAACCATGACTTTTGCAGATCTCATGTTTCCTTGCGGAGATAGCCCATGTTATATCTTGCATTTGTTAGGAAAAACTGCTTATAGTATGAAAAGTGCCCATTGCAGAAAGAGCTCAAATTCGAAAAACAAACACATATTCCTGTTCCCCCTCCTCCCCGAAGACCAAAAAACCATGAGTTGAGCAGATCTGATGTTGCATTGCGGAGAAAGCCAATGTTATATCTTGCATTTGTTAGGAAAAACTGCTTATAGCATGAAAAGTGCCCATTGCAGAAAGAGCTCAAATTCGAAAAACAAACACATATTCATGTTCCCCATCCTCCCCAAAGACCAAAAATCCATGACTTTTGCAGATCTCATGTTTCCTTGCGGAGATAGCCCATGTTATATCTTGCATTTGTTAGGAAAACCTGCTTATAGCATGAAAAGTGCCCATTTCAGATAGAGGTCAAATTCGAAAAACAAACACATATTCATGTTCCCCCGCCTCCCCGAAGACCAAAAAACCATGAGTTGTGCAGATCTGTTGTTTCCTGGCGGAGATAGCCCATGTTATATCTTGCATTTGTTAGGAAAAACTGCTAATAGTATGAAAAGTGCCCATTGCAGAAAGAGCTAAAATTCGAATACCAAACACATATTCATGTTCCCCATCCTCCCCGAAGACCAAAAAACCATGAGTTGTGCAGATCTCATGTTTCCTTGCGGAGATAGCCAATGTTATATCTTGCATTTGTTAGGAAAAACTGCTTAGAGCATGAAAAGTGCTCATTTCAGATAGAGGTCAAATTCGAAAAACAAACACATATTCATGTTCCCCATCCTCCCCGAAGACCAAAAAACCATAACTTTTGCAGATCTCATGTTTCCTTGCGGAGATAGCCCATGTTATATCTTGCATTTGTTAGGAAAAACTGCTTATAGCATGAAAAGTGCCCATTGCGGAAAGAGCTCAAATTCGAAAAACAAACACATATTCATGTTCCCCATCCTCCCCGAAGACCAAAAAACCGTGACTTTTGCAGATCTCATGTTTCCTTGCGGAGATAGCCCATGTTATATCTTGCATTTGTTAGGAAAACCTGCTTATAGCATGAAAAGTGCCCATTTCAGATAGAGGTCAAATTTGAAAAACAAACACATATTCATGTTCCCCCGCCTCCCCGAAGACCAAAAAACCATGAGTTGTGCAGATCTGATGTTTCCTTGCGGAGATAGCCCATGTTATATCTTGCATTTGTTAGGAAAAACTGCTAATAGTATGAAAAGTGCCCATTGCAGAAAGAGCTAAAATTCGAATACCAAACACATATTCATGTTCCCCATCCTCCCTGAAGACCAAAAAACCATGAGTTGTGCAGATCTGATGTTTCCTTGCGGAGATAGCCCATGTTATATCTTGCATTTGTTAGGAAAAACTGCTAATAATATGAAAAGTGCCCATTGCAGAAAGAGCTCAAATTCGAATAACAAACACATATTCATGTTCCCCATCCTCCCCGAATACCAAAAAACCATGAGTTGTGCAGATCTGATGTTTCCTTGCGGAGATAGCCCATGTTATATCTTGCATTTGTTAGGAAAAACTGCTAATAGTATGAAAAGTGCCCATTGCAGAAAGAGCTCAAATTCGAATAACAAACACATATTCATGTTCCCCATCCTCCCCGAAGACCAAAAAACCATGAGTTGTGCAGATCTGATGTTTCCTTGCGGAGATAGCCAATGTTATATCTTGCATTTGTTAGGAAAAACTGCTTAGAGCATGAAAAGTGCTCATTTCAGATAGAGGTCAAATTCGAAAAACAAACACATTCATGTTCCCCATCCTCCCCGAAGACCAAAAAACCATAACTTTTGCAGATCTCATGTTTCCTTGCGGAGATAGCCCATGTTATATCTTGCATTTGTTAGGAAAAACTGCTTATAGCATGAAAAGTGCCCATTGCGGAAAGAGCTCAAATTCGAAAAACAAACACATATTCATGTTCCCCATCCTCCCCGAAGACCAAAAAACCGTGACTTTTGCAGATCTCATGTTTCCTTGCGGAGATAGCCCATGTTATATCTTGCATTTGTTAGGAAAACCTGCTTATAGCATGAAAAGTGCCCATTTCAGATAGAGGTCAAATTTGAAAAACAAACACATATTCATGTTCCCCCGCCTCCCCGAAGACCAAAAAACCATGAGTTGTGCAGATCTGATGTTTCCTTGCGGAGATAGCCCATGTTATATCTTGCATTTGTTAGGAAAAACTGCTAATAGTATGAAAAGTGCCCATTGCAGAAAGAGCTAAAATTCGAATACCAAACACATATTCATGTTCCCCATCCTCCCCGAAGACCAAAAAACCATGAGTTGTGCAGATCTGATGTTTCCTTGCGGAGATAGCCCATGTTATATCTTGCATTTGTTAGGAAAAACTGCTAATAATATGAAAAGTGCCCATTGCAGAAAGAGCTCAAATTCGAATAACAAACACATATTCATGTTCCCCATCCTCCCCGAATACCAAAAAACCATGAGTTGTGCAGATCTGATGTTTCCTTGCGGAGATAGCCCATGTTATATCTTGCATTTGTTAGGAAAAACTGCTAATAGTATGAAAAGTGCCCATTGCAGAAAGAGCTCAAATTCGAATAACAAACACATATTCATGTTCCCCATCCTCCCCGAAGACCAAAAAACCATGAGTTGTGCAGATCTCATGTTTCCTTGCGGAGATAGCCAATGTTATATCTTGCATTTGTTAGGAAAAACTGCTTAGAGCATGAAAAGTGCTCATTTCAGATAGAGGTCAAATTCGAAAAACAAACACATATTCATGTTCCCCATCCTCCCCGAAGACCAAAAAACCATAACTTTTGCAGATCTCATGTTTCCTTGCGGAGATAGCCCATGTTATATCTTGCATTTGTTAGGAAAAACTGCTTATAGCATGAAAAGTGCCCATTGCGGAAAGAGCTCAAATTCGAAAAACAAACACATATTCATGTTCCCCATCCTCCCCGAAGACCAAAAAACCGTGACTTTTGCAGATCTCATGTTTCCTTGCGGAGATAGCCCATGTTATATCTTGCATTTGTTAGGAAAACCTGCTTATAGCATGAAAAGTGCCCATTTCAGATAGAGGTCAAATTTGAAAAACAAACACATATTCATGTTCCCCCGCCTCCCCGAAGACCAAAAAACCATGAGTTGTGCAGATCTGATGTTTCCTTGCGGAGATAGCCCATGTTATATCTTGCATTTGTTAGGAAAAACTGCTAATAGTATGAAAAGTGCCCATTGCAGAAAGAGCTAAAATTCGAATACCAAACACATATTCATGTTCCCCATCCTCCCTGAAGACCAAAAAACCATGAGTTGTGCAGATCTGATGTTTCCTTGCGGAGATAGCCCATGTTATATCTTGCATTTGTTAGGAAAAACTGCTAATAATATGAAAAGTGCCCATTGCAGAAAGAGCTCAAATTCGAATAACAAACACATATTCATGTTCCCCATCCTCCCCGAATACCAAAAAACCATGAGTTGTGCAGATCTGATGTTTCCTTGCGGAGATAGCCCATGTTATATCTTGCATTTGTTAGGAAAAACTGCTAATAGTATGAAAAGTGCCCATTGCAGAAAGAGCTCAAATTCGAATAACAAACACATATTCATGTTCCCCATCCTCCCCGAAGACCAAAAAACCATGAGTTGTGCAGATCTGATGTTTCCTTGCGGAGATAGCCAATGTTATATCTTGCATTTGTTAGGAAAAACTGCTTAGAGCATGAAAAGTGCTCATTTCAGATAGAGGTCAAATTCGAAAAACAAACACATATTCATGTTCCCCATCCTCCCCGAAGACCAAAAAACCATAACTTTTGCAGATCTCATGTTTCCTTGCGGAGATAGCCCATGTTATATCTTGCATTTGTTAGGAAAAACTGTTAATAGTATGAAAAGTGCCCATTGCAGAAAGAGCTCAAATTTGAAAAACACATATTCATGTTCCCCCTCCTCCCCGAAGACCAAAAAACCATGAGTTGAGCAGATCTGATGTTGCCTTGCAGAGAAAGCCAATGTTATATCTTGCATTTGTTAGGAAAAACTGCTTATAGCATGAAAAGTGCCCATTGCAGAAAGAGCTCAAATTCGAAATACAAACACATATTCATGTTCCCCATCCTCCCCGAAGACCAAAAATCCATGACTTTTGCAGATCTCATGTTTCCTTACGGAGATAGCCCATGGTATATCTTGCATTTGTTAGGAAAACCTGCTTATAGCATGAAAACTGCCCATTTCAGATAGAGGTCAAATTTGAAAAACAAACACATATTCGTGTTCCCCCGCCTCCCTGAAGACCAAAAAACCATGAGTTGTGCAGATCTGATGTTTCCTTGCGGAGATAGCCCATGTTATATCTTGAATTTGTTAGGAAAAACTGCTTATAGCATGAAAAGTGCCCATTGCAGAAAGAGCTCAAATTCGAAAAACAAAAACATATTCATGTTCCCCATCCTCCCCGAAGACCAAAAAACCATAACGTTTGCAGATCTCATGTTTCCTTGCGGAGATAGCCCATGTTATATCTTGCATTTGATAGGAAAAACTGCTTATAGCATGAAAAGTGCCCATTGCAGAAAGAGCTCAAATTCGAAAAACAAACACATATTCCTGTTCCCCCTCCTCCCCGAAGACCAAAAAACCATGAGTTGAGCAGATCTGATGTTGCATTGCGGAGAAAGCCAATGTTATATCTTGCATTTGTTAGGAAAAACTGCTTATAGCATGAAAAGTGCCCATTGCAGAAAGAGCTCAAATTCGAAAAACAAACACATATTCATGTTCCCCATCCTCCCCAAAGACCAAAAATCCATGACTTTTGCAGATCTCATGTTTCCTTGCGGAGATAGCCCATGTTATATCTTGCATTTGTTAGGAAAACCTGCTTATAGCATGAAAAGTGCCCATTTCAGATAGAGGTCAAATTCGAAAAAGAAACACATATTCATGTTCCCCCGCCTCCCCGATGACCAAAAAACCATGAGTTGTGCAGATCTGTTGTTTCCTGGCGGAGATAGCCCATGTTATATCTTGCATTTGTTAGGAAAAACTGCTAATAGTATGAAAAGTGCCCATTGCAGAAAGAGCTAAAATTCGAATACCAAACACATATTCATGTTCCCCATCCTCCCCAAAGACCAAAAAACCATGAGTTGTGCAGATCTGATGTTTCCTTGCGGAGATAGCCCATGTTATATCTTGCATTTGTTAGGAAAAACTGCTAATAATATGAAAAGTGCCCATTGCAGAAAGAGCTCAAATTCGAATAACAAACACATATTCATGTTCCCCATCCTCCCCGAATACCAAAAAACCATGAGTTGTGCAGATCTGATGTTTCCTTGCGGAGATAGCCCATGTTATATCTTGCATTTGTTAGGAAAAACTGCTAATAGTATGAAAAGTGCCCATTGCAGAAAGAGCTCAAATTCGAATAACAAACACATATTCATGTTCCCCATCCTCCCCGAATACCAAAAAACCATGAGTTGTGCAGATCTCATGTTTCCTTGCGGAGATAGCCAATGTTATATCTTGCATTTGTTAGGAAAAACTGCTTAGAGCATGAAAAGTGCTCATTTCAGATAGAGGTCAAATTCGAAAAACAAACACGTATTCATGTTCCCCATCCTCCCCGAAGACCAAAAAACCATAACTTTTGCAGATCTCATGTTTCCTTGCGGAGATAGCCCATGTTATATCTTGCATTTGTTAGGAAAAACTGCTTATAGCATGAAAAGTGCCCATTGCGGAAAGAGCTCAAATTCGAAAAACAAACACATATTCATGTTCCCCATCCTCCCCGAAGACCAAAAAACCGTGACTTGCAGATCTCATGTTTCCTTGCGGAGATAGCCCATGTTATATCTTGCATTTGTTAGGAAAACCTGCTTATAGCATGAAAAGTGCCCATTTCAGATAGAGGTCAAATTTGAAAAACAAACACATATTCATGTTCCCCCGCCTCCCCGAAGACCAAAAAACCATGAGTTGTGCAGATCTGATGTTTCCTTGCGGAGATAGCCCATGTTATATCTTGCATTTGTTAGGAAAAACTGCTAATAGTATGAAAAGTGCCCATTGCAGAAAGAGCTAAAATTCGAATACCAAACACATATTCATGTTCCCCATCCTCCCTGAAGACCAAAAAACCATGAGTTGTGCAGATCTGATGTTTCCTTGCGGAGATAGCCCATGTTATATCTTGCATTTGTTAGGAAAAACTGCTAATAATATGAAAAGTGCCCATTGCAGAAAGAGCTCAAATTCGAATAACAAACACATATTTATGTTCCCCATCCTCCCCGAATACCAAAAAACCATGAGTTGTGCAGATCTGATGTTTCCTTGCGGAGATAGCCCATGTTATATCTTGCATTTGTTAGGAAAAACTGCTAATAGTATGAAAAGTGCCCATTGCAGAAAGAGCTCAAATTCGAATAACAAACACATATTCATGTTCCCCATCCTCCCCGAAGACCAAAAAACCATGAGTTGTGCAGATCTGATGTTTCCTTGCGGAGATAGCCAATGTTATATCTTGCATTTGTTAGGAAAAACTGCTTAGAGCATGAAAAGTGCTCATTTCAGATAGAGGTCAAATTCGAAAAACAAACACATATTCATGTTCCCCATCCTCCCCGAAGACCAAAAAACCATAACTTTTGCAGATCTCATGTTTCCTTGCGGAGATAGCCCATGTTATATCTTGCATTTGTTAGGAAAAACTGCTTATAGCATGAAAAGTGCCCATTGCGGAAAGAGCTCAAATTCGAAAAACAAACACATATTCATGTTCCCCATCCTCCCCGAAGACCAAAAAACTGTGACTTTTGCAGATCTCATGTTTCCTTGCGGAGATAGCCCATGTTATATCTTGCATTTGTTAGGAAAACCTGCTTATAGCATGAAAAGTGCCCATTTCAGATAGAGGTCAAATTTGAAAAACAAACACATATTCATGTTCCCCCGCCTCCCCGAAGACCAAAAAACCATGAGTTGTGCAGATCTGATGTTTCCTTGCGGAGATAGCCCATGTTATATCTGACATTTGTTAGGAAAAACTGCTAATAGTATGAAAAGTGCCCATTGCAGAAAGAGCTAAAATTCGAATACCAAACACATATTCATGTTCCCCATCCTCCCCGAAGACCAAAAAACCATGAGTTGTGCAGATCTGATGTTTCCTTGCGGAGATAGCCCATGTTATATCTTGCATTTGTTAGGAAAAACTGCTAATAATATGAAAAGTGCCCATTGCAGAAAGAGCTCAAATTCGAATAACAAACACATATTCATGTTCCCCATCCTCCCCGAATACCAAAAAACCATGAGTTGTGCAGATCTGATGTTTCCTTGCGGAGATAGCCCATGTTATATCTTGCATTTGTTAGGAAAAACTGCTAATAGTATGAAAAGTGCCCATTGCAGAAAGAGCTCAAATTCGAATAACAAACACATATTCATGTTCCCCATCCTCCCCGAAGACCAAAAAACCATGAGTTGTGCAGATCTCATGTTTCCTTGCGGAGATAGCCAATGTTATATCTTGCATTTGTTAGGAAAAACTGCTTAGAGCATGAAAAGTGCTCATTTCAGATAGAGGTCAAATTCGAAAAACAAACACATATTCATGTTCCCCATCCTCCCCGAAGACCAAAAAACCATAACTTTTGCAGATCTCATGTTTCCTTGCGGAGATAGCCCATGTTATATCTTGCATTTGTTAGGAAAAACTGCTTATAGCATGAAAAGTGCCCATTGCGGAAAGAGCTCAAATTCGAAAAACAAACACATATTCATGTTCCCCATCCTCCCCGAAGACCAAAAAACCGTGACTTTTGCAGATCTCATGTTTCCTTGCGGAGATAGCCCATGTTATATCTTGCATTTGTTAGGAAAACCTGCTTATAGCATGAAAAGTGCCCATTTCAGATAGAGGTCAAATTTGAAAAACAAACACATATTCATGTTCCCCCGCCTCCCCGAAGACCAAAAAACCATGAGTTGTGCAGATCTGATGTTTCCTTGCGGAGATAGCCCATGTTATATCTTGCATTTGTTAGGAAAAACTGCTAATAGTATGAAAAGTGCCCATTGCAGAAAGAGCTAAAATTCGAATACCAAACACATATTCATGTTCCCCATCCTCCCTGAAGACCAAAAAACCATGAGTTGTGCAGATCTGATGTTTCCTTGCGGAGATAGCCCATGTTATATCTTGCATTTGTTAGGAAAAACTGCTAATAATATGAAAAGTGCCCATTGCAGAAAGAGCTCAAATTCGAATAACAAACACATATTCATGTTCCCCATCCTCCCCGAATACCAAAAAACCATGAGTTGTGCAGATCTGATGTTTCCTTGCGGAGATAGCCCATGTTATATCTTGCATTTGTTAGGAAAAACTGCTAATAGTATGAAAAGTGCCCATTGCAGAAAGAGCTCAAATTCGAATAACAAACACATATTCATGTTCCCCATCCTCCCCGAAGACCAAAAAACCATGAGTTGTGCAGATCTGATGTTTCCTTGCGGAGATAGCCAATGTTATATCTTGCATTTGTTAGGAAAAACTGCTTAGAGCATGAAAAGTGCTCATTTCAGATAGAGGTCAAATTCGAAAAACAAACACATATTCATGTTCCCCATCCTCCCCGAAGACCAAAAAACCATAACTTTTGCAGATCTCATGTTTCCTTGCGGAGATAGCCCATGTTATATCTTGCATTTGTTAGGAAAAACTGCTTATTGCATGAAAAGTGCCCATTGCGGAAAGAGCTCAAATTCGAAAAACAAACACATATTCATGTTCCCCATCCTCCCCGAAGACCAAAAAACCGTGACTTTTGCAGATCTCATGTTTCCTTGCGGAGATAGCCCATGTTATATCTTGCATTTGTTAGGAAAACCTGCTTATAGCATGAAAAGTGCCCATTTCAGATAGAGGTCAAATTTGAAAAACAAACACATATTCATGTTCCCCCGCCTCCCCGAAGACCAAAAAACCATGAGTTGTGCAGATCTGATGTTTCCTTGCGGAGATAGCCCATGTTATATCTTGCATTTGTTAGGAAAAACTGCTAATAGTATGAAAAGTGCCCATTGCAGAAAGAGCTCAAATTCGAATAACAAACACATATTCATGTTCCCCATCCTCCCCGAAGACCAAAAAACCATGAGTTGTGCAGATCTGATGTTTCCTTGCGGAGATAGCCAATGTTATATCTTGCATTTGTTAGGAAAAACTGCTTAGAGCATGAAAAGTGCTCATTTCAGATAGAGGTCAAATTCGAAAAACAAACACATATTCATGTTCCCCATCCTCCCCGAAGACCAAAAAACCATAACTTTTGCAGATCTCATGTTTCCTTGCGGAGATAGCCCATGTTATATCTTGCATTTGTTAGGAAAAACTGCTTATAGCATGAAAAGTGCCCATTGCGGAAAGAGCTCAAATTCGAAAAACAAACACATATTCATGTTCCCCATCCTCCCCGAAGACCAAAAAACCGTGACTTTTGCAGATCTCATGTTTCCTTGCGGAGATAGCCCATGTTATATCTTGCATTTGTTAGGAAAACCTGCTTATAGCATGAAAAGTGCCCATTTCAGATAGAGGTCAAATTTGAAAAACAAACACATATTCATGTTCCCCCGCCTCCCCGAAGACCAAAAAACCATGAGTTGTGCAGATCTGATGTTTCCTTGCGGAGATAGCCCATGTTATATCTTGCATTTGTTAGGAAAAACTGCTAATAGTATGAAAAGTGCCCATTGCAGAAAGAGCTCAAATTCGAATAACAAACACATATTCATGTTCCCCATCCTCCCCGAAGACCAAAAAACCATGAGTTGTGCAGATCTCATGTTTCCTTGCGGAGATAGCCAATGTTATATCTTGCATTTGTTAGGAAAAACTGCTTAGAGCATGAAAAGTGCTCATTTCAGATAGAGGTCAAATTCGAAAAACAAACACATATTCATGTTCCCCATCCTCCCCGAAGACCAAAAAACCATAACTTTTGCAGATCTCATGTTTCCTTGCGGAGATAGCCCATGTTATATCTTGCATTTGTTAGGAAAAACTGCTTATAGCATGAAAAGTGCCCATTGCGGAAAGAGCTCAAATTCGAAAAACAAACACATATTCATGTTCCCCATCCTCCCCGAAGACCAAAAAACCGTGACTTTTGCAGATCTCATGTTTCCTTGCGGAGATAGCCCATGTTATATCTTGCATTTGTTAGGAAAACCTGCTTATAGCATGAAAAGTGCCCATTTCAGATAGAGGTCAAATTTGAAAAACAAACACATATTCATGTTCCCCCGCCTCCCCGAAGACCAAAAAACCATGAGTTGTGCAGATCTGATGTTTCCTTGCGGAGATAGCCCATGTTATATCTTGCATTTGTTAGGAAAAACTGCTAATAGTATGAAAAGTGCCCATTGCAGAAAGAGCTCAAATTCGAATAACAAACACATATTCATGTTCCCCATCCTCCCCGAAGACCAAAAAACCATGAGTTGTGCAGATCTCATGTTTCCTTGCGGAGATAGCCAATGTTATATCTTGCATTTGTTAGGAAAAACTGCTTAGAGCATGAAAAGTGCTCATTTCAGATAGAGGTCAAATTCGAAAAACAAACACATATTCATGTTCCCCATCCTCCCCGAAGACCAAAAAACCATAACTTTTGCAGATCTCATGTTTCCTTGCGGAGATAGCCAATGTTATATCTTGCATTTGTTAGGAAAAACTGCTTAGAGCATGAAAAGTGCTCATTTCAGATAGAGGTCAAATTCGAAAAACAAACACATATTCATGTTCCCCATCCTCCCCGAAGACCAAAAAACCATAACTTTTGCAGATCTCATGTTTCCTTGCGGAGATAGCCCATGTTATATCTTGCATTTGTTAGGAAAAACTGCTAATAGTATGAAAAGTGCCCATTGCAGAAAGAGCTCAAATTCAAAAAACAAACACATATTCATGTTCCCCCTCCTCCCCGAAGACCAAAAAACCATGAGTTGAGCAGATCTGATGTTTCCTTGTGGAGAAAGCCAATGTTATATCTTGCATTTGTTAGGAAAAACTGCTTATAGCATGAAAAGTGCCCATTGCAGAAAGAGCTCAAATTCGAAAAACAAACACATATTCATGTTCCCCATCCTCCCCAAAGACCAAAAATCCATGACTTTTGCAGATCTCATGTTTCCTTGCGGAGATAGCCCATGGTATATCTTGCATTTGTTAGGAAAAACTGCTAATAGTATGAAAAGTGCCCATTGCAGAAAGAGCTCAAATTCGAAAAACAAACACATATTCATGTTCCCCATAATCCCCGAAGACCAAAAAACCATGAGTTGTGCAGATCTCATGTTTCCTTGCGGAGATAGCCCATGGTATATCTTGCATTTGTTAGGAAAAACTGCTTATAGCATGAAAAGTGCCCATTGCAGAAAGAGCTCAAATTCGAAAAACAAACACATATTCATGTTCCCCATCCTCCCCGAAGACCAAAAAACCATGACTTTTGCAGATCTCATGTTTCCTTGCGGAGATAGCCAATGTTATATCTTGCATTTGTTAGGAAAAACTGCTTAGAGCATGAAAAGTGCTCATTTCAGATAGAGGTCAAATTCGAAAAACAAACACATATTCATATTCCCCATCCTCCCCGAAGACCAAAAAACCATAACTTTTGCAGATCTCATGTTTCCTTGCGGAGATAGCCCATGTTATATCTTGCATTTGTTAGGAAAAACTGCCAATAGTATGAAAAGTGCCCATTGCAGAAAGAGCTCAAATTTGAAAAACACATATTCATGTTCCCCCTCCTCCCCGAAGACCAAAAAACCATGAGTTGAGCAGATCTGATGTTGCCTTGCAGAGAAAGCCAATGTTATATCTTGCATTTGTTAGGAAAAACTGCTTATAGCATGAAAAGTGCCCATTGCAGAAAGAGCTCAAATTCGAAAAACAAACACATATTCATGTTCCCCCTCCTCCCCGAAGACCAAAAAACCATGACTTTTGCACATCTCATGTTTCCTTACGGAGATAGCCCATGGTATATCTTGCATTTGTTAGGAAAAACTGCTTATAGCAAGAAAAGTGCCCATTTCAGATAGAGCTCAAATTCGAAAAACAAACACATATTCATGTTCCCCCGCCTCCCCGAAGACCAAAAAACCATGAGTTGTGCAGATCTGATGTTTCCTTGCGGAGATAGCCCATGTTATATCTTGCATTTGTTAGGAAAAACTGCTTATAGCATGAAAAGTGCCCATTGCAGAAAGAGCTCAAATTCGAAAAACAAACACATATTCATGTTCCCCATCCTCCCCGAAGACCAAAAAACCGTGACTTTTGCAGATCTAATGTTTCCTTGCGGAGATAGCCCATGTTATATCTTGCATTTGTTAGGAAAACCTGCTTATAGCATGAAAAGTGCCCATTGCAGAAAGAGCTCAAATTCGAAAAACAAACACATATTCCTTTTCCCCCTCCTCCCCGAAGACCAAAAAACCATGAGTTGAGCAGATCTGATGTTGCATTGCGGAGAAAGCCAATGTTATATCTTGCATTTGTTAGGAAAAACTGCTTATAGCATGAAAAGTGCCCATTGCAGAAAGAGCTCAAATTCGAAAAACAAACACATATTCATGTTCCCCATCCTCCCCAAAGACCAAAAATCCATGACTTTTGCAGATCTCATGTTTCCTTGCGGAGATAGCCCATGTTATATCTTGCATTTGTTAGGAAAACCTGCTTTATAGCATGAAAAGTGCCCATTTCAGATAGAGGTCAAATTCGAAAAACAAACACATATTCATGTTCCCCCGCCTCCCCAAAGACCAAAAAACCATGAGTTGTGCAGATCTGATGTTTCCTGGCGGAGATAGCCCATGTTATATCTTGCATTTGTTAGGAAAAACTGCTAATAGTATGAAAAGTGCCCATTGCAGAAAGAGCTAAAATTCGAATACCAAACACATATTCATGTTCCCCATCCTCCCCGAAGACCAAAAAACCATGAGTTGTGCAGATCTGATGTTTCCTTGCGGAGATAGCCCATGTTATATCTTGCATTTGTTAGGAAAAACTGCTAATAATATGAAAAGTGCCCATTGCAGAAAGAGCTCAAATTCGAATAACAAACACATATTCATGTTCCCCATCCTCCCCGAATACCAAAAAACCATGAGTTGTGCAGATCTGATGTTTCCTTGCGGAGATAGCCCATGTTATATCTTGCATTTGTTAGGAAAAACTGCTAATAGTATGAAAAGTGCCCATTGCAGAAAGAGCTCAAATTCGAATAACAAACACATATTCATGTTCCCCATCCTCCCCGAAGACCAAAAAACCATGAGTTGTGCAGATCTCATGTTTCCTTGCGGAGATAGCCAATGTTATATCTTGCATTTGTTAGGAAAAATTGCTTAGAGCATGAAAAGTGCTCATTTCAGATAGAGGTCAAATTCGAAAAACAAACACATATTCATGTTCCCCATCCTCCCCGAAGACCAAAAAACCATAACTTTTGCAGATCTCATGTTTCCTTGCGGAGATAGCCCATGTTATATCTTGCATTTGTTAGGAAAAACTGCTTATAGCATGAAAAGTGCCCATTGCGGAAAGAGCTCAAATTCGAAAAACAAACACATATTCATGTTCCCCATCCTCCCCGAAGACCAAAAAACCGTGACTTTTGCAGATCTCATGTTTCCTTGCGGAGATAGCCCATGTTATATCTTGCATTTGTTAGGAAAACCTGCTTATAGCATGAAAAGTGCCCATTTCAGATAGAGGTCAAATTTGAAAAACAAACACATATTCATGTTCCCCCGCCTCCCCGAAGACCAAAAAACCATGAGTTGTGCAGATCTGATGTTTCCTTGCGGAGATAGCCCATGTTATATCTTGCATTTGTTAGGAAAAACTGCTAATAGTATGAAAAGTGCCCATTGCAGAAAGAGCTAAAATTCGAATAACAAACACATATTCATGTTCCCCATCCTCCCCGAATACCAAAAAACCATGAGTTGTGCAGATCTGATGTTTCCTTGCGGAGATAGCCCATGTTATATCTTGCATTTGTTAGGAAAAACTGCTAATAGTATGAAAAGTGCCCATTGCAGAAAGAGCTCAAATTCGAATAACAAACACATATTCATGTTCCCCATCCTCCCCGAAGACCAAAAAACCATGAGTTGTGCAGATCTCATGTTACCTTGCGGAGATAGCCAATGTTATATCTTGCATTTGTTAGGAAAAACTGCTTAGAGCATGAAAAGTGCTCATTTCAGATAGAGGTCAAATTCGAAAAACAAACACATATTCATGTTCCCCATCCTCCCCGAAGACTAAAAAACCATAACTTTTGCAGATCTCATGTTTCCTTGCGGAGATAGCCCATGTTATATCTTGCATTTGTTAGGAAAAACTGCTAATAGTATGAAAAGTGCCCATTGCAGAAAGAGCTCAAATTCGAAAAACAAACACATATTCATGTTCCCCATCCTCCCCGAATACCAAAAAACCATGAGTTGTGCAGATCTGATGTTTCCTTGCGGAGATAGCCCATGTTATATCTTGCATTTGTTAGGAAAAACTGCTAATAGTATGAAAAGTGCCCATTGCAGAAAGAGCTCAAATTCGAATAACAAACACATATTCATGTTCCCCATCCTCCCCGAAGACCAAAAAACCATGAGTTGTGCAGATCTCATGTTACCTTGCGGAGATAGCCAATGTTATATCTTGCATTTGTTAGGAAAAACTGCTTAGAGCATGAAAAGTGCTCATTTCAGATAGAGGTCAAATTCGAAAAACAAACACATATTCATGTTCCCCATCCTCCCCGAAGACTAAAAAACCATAACTTTTGCAGATCTCATGTTTCCTTGCGGAGATAGCCCATGTTATATCTTGCATTTGTTAGGAAAAACTGCTAATAGTATGAAAAGTGCCCATTGCAGAAAGAGCTCAAATTCGAAAAACAAACACATATTCATGTTCCCCATCCTCCCCGAAGACCAAAAAACCATGACTTTTGCAGATCTCATGTTTCCTTGCGGAGATAGCCCATGTTATATCTTGCATTTGTTAGGAAAAACTGCTAATAGTATGAAAAGTGCCCATTGCAGAAAGAGCTCAAATTCGAAAAACAAACACATATTCATGTTCCCCGAAGACCAAAAAACCATGAGTTGTGCAGATCTGATGTTTCCTTGCGGAGATAGCCCATGTTATATCTTGCATTTGTTAGGAAAAACTGCTAATAGTATGAAAAGTGCCCATTGCAGAAAGAGCTCAAATTCGAATAACAAACACATATTCATGTTCCCCATCCTCCCCGAAGACCAAAAAACCATGAGTTGTGCAGATCTCATGTTTCCTTGCGGAGATAGCCAATGTTATATCTTGCATTTGTTAGGAAAAATTGCTTAGAGCATGAAAAGTGCTCATTTCAGATAGAGGTCAAATTCGAAAAACAAACACATATTCATGTTCCCCATCCTCCCCGAAGACCAAAAAACCATAACTTTTGCAGATCTCATGTTTCCTTGCGGAGATAGCCCATGTTATATCTTGCATTTGTTAGGAAAAACTGCTTATAGCATGAAAAGTGCCCATTGCGGAAAGAGCTCAAATTCGAAAAACAAACACATATTCATGTTCCCCATCCTCCCCGAAGACCAAAAAACCGTGACTTTTGCAGATCTCATGTTTCCTTGCGGAGATAGCCCATGTTATATCTTGCATTTGTTAGGAAAACCTGCTTATAGCATGAAAAGTGCCCATTTCAGATAGAGGTCAAATTTGAAAAACAAACACATATTCATGTTCCCCCGCCTCCCCGAAGACCAAAAAACCATGAGTTGTGCAGATCTGATGTTTCCTTGCGGAGATAGCCCATGTTATATCTTGCATTTGTTAGGAAAAACTGCTAATAGTATGAAAAGTGCCCATTGCAGAAAGAGCTCAAATTCGAATAACAAACACATATTCATGTTCCCCATCCTCCCCGAAGACCAAAAAACCATGAGTTGTGCAGATCTCATGTTACCTTGCGGAGATAGCCAATGTTATATCTTGCATTTGTTAGGAAAAACTGCTTAGAGCATGAAAAGTGCTCATTGCAGAAAGAGCTCAAATTCGAAAAACAAACACATATTCATGTTCCCCATCCTCCCCAAAGACCAAAAATCCATGACTTTTGCAGATCTCATGTTTCCTTGCGGAGATAGCCCATGTTATATCTTGCATTTGTTAGGAAAACCTGCTTATAGCATGAAAATTGCCCATTTCAGATAGAGGTCAAATTCGAAAAACAAACACATATTCATGTTCCCCCGCCTCCCCGAAGACCAAAAAACCATGAGTTGTGCAGATCTGTTGTTTCCTGGCGGAGATAGCCCATGTTATATCTTGCATTTGTTAGGAAAAACTGCTAATAGTATGAAAAGTGCCCATTGCAGAAAGAGCTAAAATTCGAATACCAAACACATATTCATGTTCCCCATCCTCCCCAAAGACCAAAAAACCATGAGTTGTGCAGATCTGATGTTTCCTTGCGGAGATAGCCCATGTTATATCTTGCATTTGTTAGGAAAAACTGCTAATAATATGAAAAGTGCCCATTGCAGAAAGAGCTCAAATTCGAATAACAAACACATATTCATGTTCCCCATCCTCCCCGAATACCAAAAAACCATGAGTTGTGCAGATCTGATGTTTCCTTGCGGAGATAGCCCATGTTATATCTTGCATTTGTTAGGAAAAACTGCTAATAGTATGAAAAGTGCCCATTGCAGTAAGAGCTCAAATTCGAATAACAAACACATATTCATGTTCCCCATCCTCCCCGAAGACCAAAAAACCATGAGTTGTGCAGATCTCATGTTTCCTTGCGGAGATAGCCAATGTTATATCTTGCATTTGTTAGGAAAAACTGCTTAGAGCATGAAAAGTGCTCATTTCAGATAGAGGTCAAATTCGAAAAACAAACACATATTCATGTTCCCCATCCTCCCCGAAGACCAAAAAACCATAACTTTTGCAGATCTCATGTTTCCTTGCGGAGATAGCCCATGTTATATCTTGCATTTGTTAGGAAAAACTGCTTATAGCATGAAAAGTGCCCATTGCGGAAAGAGCTCAAATTCGAAAAACAAACACATATTCATGTTCCCCATCCTCCCCGAAGACCAAAAAACCGTGACTTTTGCAGATCTCATGTTTCCTTGCGGAGATAGCCCATGTTATATCTTGCATTTGTTAGGAAAACCTGCTTATAGCATGAAAAGTGCCCATTTCAGATAGAGGTCAAATTTGAAAAACAAACACATATTCATGTTCCCCCGCCTCCCCGAAGACCAAAAAACCATGAGTTGTGCAGATCTGATGTTTCCTTGCGGAGATAGCCCATGTTATATCTGACATTTGTTAGGAAAAACTGCTAATAGTATGAAAAGTGCCCATTGCAGAAAGAGCTAAAATTCGAATACCAAACACATATTCATGTTCCCCATCCTCCCCGAAGACCAAAAAACCATGAGTTGTGCAGATCTGATGTTTCCTTGCGGAGATAGCCCATGTTATATCTTGCATTTGTTAGGAAAAACTGCTAATAATATGAAAAGTGCCCATTGCAGAAAGAGCTCAAATTCGAATAACAAACACATATTCATGTTCCCCATCCTCCCCGAATACCAAAAAACCATGAGTTGTGCAGATCTGATGTTTCCTTGCGGAGATAGCCCATGTTATATCTTGCATTTGTTAGGAAAAACTGCTAATAGTATGAAAAGTGCCCATTGCAGAAAGAGCTCAAATTCGAATAACAAACACATATTCATGTTCCCCATCCTCCCCGAAGACCAAAAAACCATGAGGTGTGCAGATCTCATGTTTCCTTGCGGAGATAGCCAATGTTATATCTTGCATTTGTTAGGAAAAACTGCTTAGAGCATGAAAAGTGCTCATTTCAGATAGAGGTCAAATTCGAAAAACAAACACATATTCATGTTCCCCATCCTCCCCGAAGACCAAAAAACCATAACTTTTGCAGATCTCATGTTTCCTTGCGGAGATAGCCCATGTTATATCTTGCATTTGTTAGGAAAAACTGCTTATAGCATGAAAAGTGCCCATTGCGGAAAGAGCTCAAATTCGAAAAACAAACACATATTCATGTTCCCCATCCTCCCCGAAGACCAAAAAACCGTGACTTTTGCAGATCTCATGTTTCCTTGCGGAGATAGCCCATGTTATATCTTGCATTTGTTAGGAAAACCTGCTTATAGCATGAAAAGTGCCCATTTCAGATAGAGGTCAAATTTGAAAAACAAACACATATTCATGTTCCCCCGCCTCCCCGAAGACCAAAAAACCATGAGTTGTGCAGATCTGATGTTTCCTTGCGGAGATAGCCCATGTTATATCTTGCATTTGTTAGGAAAAACTGCTAATAGTATGAAAAGTGCCCATTGCAGAAAGAGCTAAAATTCGAATACCAAACACATATTCATGTTCCCCATCCTCCCTGAAGACCAAAAAACCATGAGTTGTGCAGATCTGATGTTTCCTTGCGGAGATAGCCCATGTTATATCTTGCATTTGTTAGGAAAAACTGCTAATAATATGAAAAGTGCCCATTGCAGAAAGAGCTCAAATTCGAATAACAAACACATATTCATGTTCCCCATCCTCCCCGAATACCAAAAAACCATGAGTTGTGCAGATCTGATGTTTCCTTGCGGAGATAGCCCATGTTATATCTTGCATTTGTTAGGAAAAACTGCTAATAGTATGAAAAGTGCCCATTGCAGAAAGAGCTCAAATTCGAATAACAAACACATATTCATGTTCCCCATCCTCCCCGAAGACCAAAAAACCATGAGTTGTGCAGATCTGATGTTTCCTTGCGGAGATAGCCAATGTTATATCTTGCATTTGTTAGGAAAAACTGCTTAGAGCATGAAAAGTGCTCATTTCAGATAGAGGTCAAATTCGAAAAACAAACACATATTCATGTTCCCCATCCTCCCCGAAGACCAAAAAACCATAACTTTTGCAGATCTCATGTTTCCTTGCGGAGATAGCCCATGTTATATCTTGCATTTGTTAGGAAAAACTGCTTATAGCATGAAAAGTGCCCATTGCGGAAAGAGCTCAAATTCGAAAAACAAACACATATTCATGTTCCCCATCCTCCCCGAAGACCAAAAAACCGTGACTTTTGCAGATCTCATGTTTCCTTGCGGAGATAGCCCATGTTATATCTTGCATTTGTTAGGAAAACCTGCTTATAGCATGAAAAGTGCCCATTTCAGATAGAGGTCAAATTTGAAAAACAAACACATATTCATGTTCCCCCGCCTCCCCGAAGACCAAAAAACCATGAGTTGTGCAGATCTGATGTTTCCTTGCGGAGATAGCCCATGTTATATCTGACATTTGTTAGGAAAAACTGCTAATAGTATGAAAAGTGCCCATTGCAGAAAGAGCTAAAATTCGAATACCAAACACATATTCATGTTCCCCATCCTCCCCGAAGACCAAAAAACCATGAGTTGTGCAGATCTGATGTTTCCTTGCGGAGATAGCCCATGTTATATCTTGCATTTGTTAGGAAAAACTGCTAATAATATGAAAAGTGCCCATTGCAGAAAGAGCTCAAATTCGAATAACAAACACATATTCATGTTCCCCATCCTCCCCGAATACCAAAAAACCATGAGTTGTGCAGATCTGATGTTTCCTTGCGGAGATAGCCCATGTTATATCTTGCATTTGTTAGGAAAAACTGCTAATAGTATGAAAAGTGCCCATTGCAGAAAGAGCTCAAATTCGAATAACAAACACATATTCATGTTCCCCATCCTCCCCGAAGACCAAAAAACCATGAGTTGTGCAGATCTCATGTTTCCTTGCGGAGATAGCCAATGTTATATCTTGCATTTGTTAGGAAAAACTGCTTAGAGCATGAAAAGTGCTCATTTCAGATAGAGGTCAAATTCGAAAAACAAACACATATTCATGTTCCCCATCCTCCCCGAAGACCAAAAAACCATAACTTTTGCAGATCTCATTTTTCCTTGCGGAGATAGCCCATGTTATATCTTGCATTTGTTAGGAAAAACTGCTTATAGCATGAAAAGTGCCCATTGCGGAAAGAGCTCAAATTCGAAAAACAAACACATATTCATGTTCCCCATCCTCCCCGAAGACCAAAAAACCGTGACTTTTGCAGATCTCATGTTTCCTTGCGGAGATAGCCCATGTTATATCTTGCATTTGTTAGGAAAACCTGCTTATAGCATGAAAAGTGCCCATTTCAGATAGAGGTCAAATTTGAAAAACAAACACATATTCATGTTCCCCCGCCTCCCCGAAGACCAAAAAACCATGAGTTGTGCAGATCTGATGTTTCCTTGCGGAGATAGCCCATGTTATATCTTGCATTTGTTAGGAAAAACTGCTAATAGTATGAAAAGTGCCCATTGCAGAAAGAGCTAAAATTCGAATACCAAACACATATTCATGTTCCCCATCCTCCCTGAAGACCAAAAAACCATGAGTTGTGCAGATCTGATGTTTCCTTGCGGAGATAGCCCATGTTATATCTTGCATTTGTTAGGAAAAACTGCTAATAATATGAAAAGTGCCCATTGCAGAAAGAGCTCAAATTCGAATAACAAACACATATTCATGTTCCCCATCCTCCCCGAATACCAAAAAACCATGAGTTGTGCAGATCTGATGTTTCCTTGCGGAGATAGCCCATGTTATATCTTGCATTTGTTAGGAAAAACTGCTAATAGTATGAAAAGTGCCCATTGCAGAAAGAGCTCAAATTCGAATAACAAACACATATTCATGTTCCCCATCCTCCCCGAAGACCAAAAAACCATGAGTTGTGCAGATCTGATGTTTCCTTGCGGAGATAGCCAATGTTATATCTTGCATTTGTTAGGAAAAACTGCTTAGAGCATGAAAAGTGCTCATTTCAGATAGAGGTCAAATTCGAAAAACAAACACATATTCATGTTCCCCATCCTCCCCGAAGACCAAAAAACCATAACTTTTGCAGATCTCATGTTTCCTTGCGGAGATAGCCCATGTTATATCTTGCATTTGTTAGGAAAAACTGCTTATTGCATGAAAAGTGCCCATTGCGGAAAGAGCTCAAATTCGAAAAACAAACACATATTCATGTTCCCCATCCTCCCCGAAGACCAAAAAACCGTGACTTTTGCAGATCTCATGTTTCCTTGCGGAGATAGCCCATGTTATATCTTGCATTTGTTAGGAAAACCTGCTTATAGCATGAAAAGTGCCCATTTCAGATAGAGGTCAAATTTGAAAAACAAACACATATTCATGTTCCCCCGCCTCCCCGAAGACCAAAAAACCATGAGTTGTGCAGATCTGATGTTTCCTTGCGGAGATAGCCCATGTTATATCTTGCATTTGTTAGGAAAAACTGCTAATAGTATCAAAAGTGCCCATTGCAGAAAGAGCTAAAATTCGAATACCAAACACATATTCATGTTCCCCATCCTCCCCGAAGACCAAAAAACCATGAGTTGTGCAGATCTGATGTTTCCTTGCGGAGATAGCCCATGTTATATCTTGCATTTGTTAGGAAAAACTGCTAATAATATGAAAAGTGCCCATTGCAGAAAGAGCTCAAATTCGAATAACAAACACATATTCATGTTCCCCATCCTCCCCGAATACCAAAAAACCATGAGTTGTGCAGATCTGATGTTTCCTTGCGGAGATAGCCCATGTTATATCTTGCATTTGTTAGGAAAAACTGCTAATAGTATGAAAAGTGCCCATTGCAGAAAGAGCTCAAATTCGAATAACAAACACATATTCATGTTCCCCATCCTCCCCGAAGACCAAAAAACCATGAGTTGTGCAGATCTCATGTTTCCTTGCGGAGATAGCCAATGTTATATCTTGCATTTGTTAGGAAAAACTGCTTAGAGCATGAAAAGTGCTCATTTCAGATAGAGGTCAAATTCGAAAAACAAACACATATTCATGTTCCCCATCCTCCCCGAAGACCAAAAAACCATAACTTTTGCAGATCTCATGTTTCCTTGCGGAGATAGCCCATGTTATATCTTGCATTTGTTAGGAAAAACTGCTAATAGTATGAAAAGTGCCCATTGCAGAAAGAGCTCAAATTCAAAAAACAAACACATATTCATGTTCCCCCTCCTCCCCGAAGACCAAAAAACCATGAGTTGAGCAGATCTGATGTTTCCTTGTGGAGAAAGCCAATGTTATATCTTGCATTTGTTAGGAAAAACTGCTTATAGCATGAAAAGTGCCCATTGCAGAAAGAGCTCAAATTCGAAAAACAAACACATATTCATGTTCCCCATCCTCCCCAAAGACCAAAAATCCATGACTTTTGCAGATCTCATGTTTCCTTGCGGAGATAGCCCATGGTATATCTTGCATTTGTTAGGAAAAACTGCTAATAGTATGAAAAGTGCCCATTGCAGAAAGAGCTCAAATTCGAAAAACAAACACATATTCATGTTCCCCATCCTCCCCGAAGACCAAAAAACCATGAGTTGTGCAGATCTCATGTTTCCTTGCGGAGATAGCCCATGGTATATCTTGCATTTGTTAGGAAAAACTGCTTATAGCATGAAAAGTGCCCATTGCAGAAAGAGCTCAAATTCGAAAAACAAACACATATTCATGTTCCCCATCCTCCCCGAAGACCAAAAAACCATGACTTTTGCAGATCTCATGTTTCCTTGCGGAGATAGCCAATGTTATATCTTGCATTTGTTAGGAAAAACTGCTTAGAGCATGAAAAGTGCTCATTTCAGATAGAGGTCAAATTCGAAAAACAAACACATATTCATATTCCCCATCCTCCCCGAAGACCAAAAAACCATAACTTTTGCAGATCTCATGTTTCCTTGCGGAGATAGCCCATGTTATATCTTGCATTTGTTAGGAAAAACTGCTAATAGTATGAAAAGTGCCCATTGCAGAAAGAGCTCAAATTTGAAAAACACATATTCATGTTCCCCCTCCTCCCCGAAGACCAAAAAACCATGAGTTGAGCAGATCTGATGTTGCCTTGCAGAGAAAGCCAATGTTATATCTTGCATTTGTTAGGAAAAACTGCTTATAGCATGAAAAGTGCCCATTGCAGAAAGAGCTCAAATTCGAAAAACAAACACATATTCATGTTCCCCCTCCTCCCCGAAGACCAAAAAACCATGACTTTTGCACATCTCATGTTTCCTTACGGAGATAGCCCATGGTATATCTTGCATTTGTTAGGAAAAACTGCTTATAGCAAGAAAAGTGCCCATTTCAGATAGAGCTCAAATTCGAAAAACAAACACATATTCATGTTCCCCCGCCTCCCCGAAGACCAAAAAACCATGAGTTGTGCAGATCTGATGTTTCCTTGCGGAGATAGCCCATGTTATATCTTGCATTTGTTAGGAAAAACTGCTTATAGCATGAAAAGTGCCCATTGCAGAAAGAGCTCAAATTCGAAAAACAAACACATATTCATGTTCCCCATCCTCCCCGAAGACCAAAAAACCGTGACTTTTGCAGATCTAATGTTTCCTTGCGGAGATAGCCCATGTTATATCTTGCATTTGTTAGGAAAACCTGCTTATAGCATGAAAAGTGCCCATTGCAGAAAGAGCTCAAATTCGAAAAACAAACACATATTCCTTTTCCCCCTCCTCCCCGAAGACCAAAAAACCATGAGTTGAGCAGATCTGATGTTGCATTGCGGAGAAAGCCAATGTTATATCTTGCATTTGTTAGGAAAAACTGCTTATAGAATGAAAAGTGCCCATTGCAGAAAGAGCTCAAATTCGAAAAACAAACACATATTCATGTTCCCCATCCTCCCCAAAGACCAAAAATCCATGACTTTTGCAGATCTCATGTTTCCTTGCGGAGATAGCCCATGTTATATCTTGCATTTGTTAGGAAAACCTGCTTTATAGCATGAAAAGTGCCCATTTCAGATAGAGGTCAAATTCGAAAAACAAACACATATTCATGTTCCCCCGCCTCCCCAAAGACCAAAAAACCATGAGTTGTGCAGATCTGATGTTTCCTGGCGGAGATAGCCCATGTTATATCTTGCATTTGTTAGGAAAAACTGCTAATAGTATGAAAAGTGCCCATTGCAGAAAGAGCTAAAATTCGAATACCAAACACATATTCATGTTCCCCATCCTCCCCGAAGACCAAAAAACCATGAGTTGTGCAGATCTGATGTTTCCTTGCGGAGATAGCCCATGTTATATCTTGCATTTGTTAGGAAAAACTGCTAATAATATGAAAAGTGCCCATTGCAGAAAGAGCTCAAATTCGAATAACAAACACATATTCATGTTCCCCATCCTCCCCGAATACCAAAAAACCATGAGTTGTGCAGATCTGATGTTTCCTTGCGGAGATAGCCCATGTTATATCTTGCATTTGTTAGGAAAAACTGCTAATAGTATGAAAAGTGCCCATTGCAGAAAGAGCTCAAATTCGAATAACAAAAACATATTCATGTTCCCCATCCTCCCCGAAGACCAAAAAACCATGAGTTGTGCAGATCTCATGTTTCCTTGCGGAGATAGCCAATGTTATATCTTGCATTTGTTAGGAAAAATTGCTTAGAGCATGAAAAGTGCTCATTTCAGATAGAGGTCAAATTCGAAAAACAAACACATATTCATGTTCCCCATCCTCCCCGAAGACCAAAAAACCATAACTTTTGCAGATCTCATGTTTCCTTGCGGAGATAGCCCATGTTATATCTTGCATTTGTTAGGAAAAACTGCTTATAGCATGAAAAGTGCCCATTGCGGAAAGAGCTCAAATTCGAAAAACAAACACATATTCATGTTCCCCATCCTCCCCGAAGACCAAAAAACCGTGACTTTTGCAGATCTCATGTTTCCTTGCGGAGATAGCCCATGTTATATCTTGCATTTGTTAGGAAAACCTGCTTATAGCATGAAAAGTGCCCATTTCAGATAGAGGTCAAATTTGAAAAACAAACACATATTCATGTTCCCCCGCCTCCCCGAAGACCAAAAAACCATGAGTTGTGCAGATCTGATGTTTCCTTGCGGAGATAGCCCATGTTATATCTTGCATTTGTTAGGAAAAACTGCTAATAGTATGAAAAGTGCCCATTGCAGAAAGAGCTAAAATTCGAATAACAAACACATATTCATGTTCCCCATCCTCCCCGAATACCAAAAAACCATGAGTTGTGCAGATCTGATGTTTCCTTGCGGAGATAGCCCATGTTATATCTTGCATTTGTTAGGAAAAACTGCTAATAGTATGAAAAGTGCCCATTGCAGAAAGAGCTCAAATTCGAATAACAAACACATATTCATGTTCCCCATCCTCCCCGAAGACCAAAAAACCATGAGTTGTGCAGATCTCATGTTACCTTGCGGAGATAGCCAATGTTATATCTTGCATTTGTTAGGAAAAACTGCTTAGAGCATGAAAAGTGCTCATTTCAGATAGAGGTCAAATTCGAAAAACAAACACATATTCATGTTCCCCATCCTCCCCGAAGACTAAAAAACCATAACTTTTGCAGATCTCATGTTTCCTTGCGGAGATAGCCCATGTTATATCTTGCATTTGTTAGGAAAAACTGCTAATAGTATGAAAAGTGCCCATTGCAGAAAGAGCTCAAATTCGAAAAACAAACACATATTCATGTTCCCCATCCTCCCCGAATACCAAAAAACCATGAGTTGTGCAGATCTGATGTTTCCTTGCGGAGATAGCCCATGTTATATCTTGCATTTGTTAGGAAAAACTGCTAATAGTATGAAAAGTGCCCATTGCAGAAAGAGCTCAAATTCGAATAACAAACACATATTCATGTTCCCCATCCTCCCCGAAGACCAAAAAACCATGAGTTGTGCAGATCTCATGTTACCTTGCGGAGATAGCCAATGTTATATCTTGCATTTGTTAGGAAAAACTGCTTAGAGCATGAAAAGTGCTCATTTCAGATAGAGGTCAAATTCGAAAAACAAACACATATTCATGTTCCCCATCCTCCCCGAAGACTAAAAAACCATAACTTTTGCAGATCTCATGTTTCCTTGCGGAGATAGCCCATGTTATATCTTGCATTTGTTAGGAAAAACTGCTAATAGTATGAAAAGTGCCCATTGCAGAAAGAGCTCAAATTCGAAAAACAAACACATATTCATGTTCCCCATCCTCCCCGAAGACCAAAAAACCATGACTTTTGCAGATCTCATGTTTCCTTGCGGAGATAGCCCATGTTATATCTTGCATTTGTTAGGAAAAACTGCTAATAGTATGAAAAGTGCCCATTGCAGAAAGAGCTCAAATTCGAAAAACAAACACATATTCATGTTCCCCATCCTCCCCGAAGACCAAAAAACCATGAGTTGTGCAGATCTGATGTTTCCTTGCGGAGATAGCCCATGTTATATCTTGCATTTGTTAGGAAAAACTGCTAATAGTATGAAAAGTGCCCATTGCAGAAAGAGCTCAAATTCGAATAACAAACACATATTCATGTTCCCCATCCTCCCCGAAGACCAAAAAACCATGAGTTGTGCAGATCTCATGTTTCCTTGCGGAGATAGCCAATGTTATATCTTGCATTTGTTAGGAAAAATTGCTTAGAGCATGAAAAGTGCTCATTTCAGATAGAGGTCAAATTCGAAAAACAAACACATATTCATGTTCCCCATCCTCCCCGAAGACCAAAAAACCATAACTTTTGCAGATCTCATGTTTCCTTGCGGAGATAGCCCATGTTATATCTTGCATTTGTTAGGAAAAACTGCTTATAGCATGAAAAGTGCCCATTGCGGAAAGAGCTCAAATTCGAAAAACAAACACATATTCATGTTCCCCATCCTCCCCGAAGACCAAAAAACCGTGACTTTTGCAGATCTCATGTTTCCTTGCGGAGATAGCCCATGTTATATCTTGCATTTGTTAGGAAAACCTGCTTATAGCATGAAAAGTGCCCATTTCAGATAGAGGTCAAATTTGAAAAACAAACACATATTCATGTTCCCCCGCCTCCCCGAAGACCAAAAAACCATGAGTTGTGCAGATCTGATGTTTCCTTGCGGAGATAGCCCATGTTATATCTTGCATTTGTTAGGAAAAACTGCTAATAGTATGAAAAGTGCCCATTGCAGAAAGAGCTAAAATTCGAATAACAAACACATATTCATGTTCCCCATCCTCCCCGAATACCAAAAAACCATGAGTTGTGCAGATCTGATGTTTCCTTGCGGAGATAGCCCATGTTATATCTTGCATTTGTTAGGAAAAACTGCTAATAGTATGAAAAGTGCCCATTGCAGAAAGAGCTCAAATTCGAATAACAAACACATATTCATGTTCCCCATCCTCCCCGAAGACCAAAAAACCATGAGTTGTGCAGATCTCATGTTACCTTGCGGAGATAGCCAATGTTATATCTTGCATTTGTTAGGAAAAACTGCTTAGAGCATGAAAAGTGCTCATTGCAGAAAGAGCTCAAATTCGAAAAACAAACACATATTCATATTCCCCATCCTCCCCAAAGACCAAAAATCCATGACTTTTGCAGATCTCATGTTTCCTTGCGGAGATAGCCCATGTTATATCTTGCATTTGTTAGGAAAACCTGCTTATAGCATGAAAATTGCCCATTTCAGATAGAGGTCAAATTCGAAAAACAAACACATATTCATGTTCCCCCGCCTCCCCGAAGACCAAAAAACCATGAGTTGTGCAGATCTGTTGTTTCCTGGCGGAGATAGCCCATGTTATATCTTGCATTTGTTAGGAAAAACTGCTAATAGTATGAAAAGTGCCCATTGCAGAAAGAGCTAAAATTCGAATACCAAACACATATTCATGTTCCCCATCCTCCCCAAAGACCAAAAAACCATGAGTTGTGCAGATCTGATGTTTCCTTGCGGAGATAGCCCATGTTATATCTTGCATTTGTTAGGAAAAACTGCTAATAATATGAAAAGTGCCCATTGCAGAAAGAGCTCAAATTCGAATAACAAACACATATTCATGTTCCCCATCCTCCCCGAATACCAAAAAACCATGAGTTGTGCAGATCTGATGTTTCCTTGCGGAGATAGCCCATGTTATATCTTGCATTTGTTAGGAAAAACTGCTAATAGTATGAAAAGTGCCCATTGCAGAAAGAGCTCAAATTCGAATAACAAACACATATTCATGTTCCCCATCCTCCCCGAAGACCAAAAAACCATGAGTTGTGCAGATCTCATGTTTCCTTGCGGAGATAGCCAATGTTATATCTTGCATTTGTTAGGAAAAACTGCTTAGAGCATGAAAAGTGCTCATTTCAGATAGAGGTCAAATTCGAAAAACAAACACATATTCATGTTCCCCATCCTCCCCGAAGACCAAAAAACCATAACTTTTGCAGATCTCATGTTTCCTTGCGGAGATAGCCCATGTTATATCTTGCATTTGTTAGGAAAAACTGCTTATAGCATGAAAAGTGCCCATTGCGGAAAGAGCTCAAATTCGAAAAACAAACACATATTCATGTTCCCCATCCTCCCCGAAGACCAAAAAACCGTGACTTTTGCAGATCTCATGTTTCCTTGCGGAGATAGCCCATGTTATATCTTGCATTTGTTAGGAAAACCTGCTTATAGCATGAAAAGTGCCCATTTCAGATAGAGGTCAAATTTGAAAAACAAACACATATTCATGTTCCCCCGCCTCCCCGAAGACCAAAAAACCATGAGTTGTGCAGATCTGATGTTTCCTTGCGGAGATAGCCCATGTTATATCTGACATTTGTTAGGAAAAACTGCTAATAGTATGAAAAGTGCCCATTGCAGAAAGAGCTAAAATTCGAATACCAAACACATATTCATGTTCCCCATCCTCCCCGAAGACCAAAAAACCATGAGTTGTGCAGATCTGATGTTTCCTTGCGGAGATAGCCCATGTTATATCTTGCATTTGTTAGGAAAAACTGCTAATAATATGAAAAGTGCCCATTGCAGAAAGAGCTCAAATTCGAATAACAAACACATATTCATGTTCCCCATCCTCCCCGAATACCAAAAAACCATGAGTTGTGCAGATCTGATGTTTCCTTGCGGAGATAGCCCATGTTATATCTTGCATTTGTTAGGAAAAACTGCTAATAGTATGAAAAGTGCCCATTGCAGAAAGAGCTCAAATTCGAATAACAAACACATATTCATGTTCCCCATCCTCCCCGAAGACCAAAAAACCATGAGTTGTGCAGATCTCATGTTTCCTTGCGGAGATAGCCAATGTTATATCTTGCATTTGTTAGGAAAAACTGCTTAGAGCATGAAAAGTGCTCATTTCAGATAGAGGTCAAATTCGAAAAACAAACACATATTCATGTTCCCCATCCTCCCCGAAGACCAAAAAACCATAACTTTTGCAGATCTCATGTTTCCTTGCGGAGATAGCCCATGTTATATCTTGCATTTGTTAGGAAAAACTGCTTATAGCATGAAAAGTGCCCATTGCGGAAAGAGCTCAAATTCGAAAAACAAACACATATTCATGTTCCCCATCCTCCCCGAAGACCAAAAAACCGTGACTTTTGCAGATCTCATGTTTCCTTGCGGAGATAGCCCATGTTATATCTTGCATTTGTTAGGAAAACCTGCTTATAGCATGAAAAGTGCCCATTTCAGATAGAGGTCAAATTTGAAAAACAAACACATATTCATGTTCCCCCGCCTCCCCGAAGACCAAAAAACCATGAGTTGTGCAGATCTGATGTTTCCTTGCGGAGATAGCCCATGTTATATCTGACATTTGTTAGGAAAAACTGCTAATAGTATGAAAAGTGCCCATTGCAGAAAGAGCTAAAATTCGAATACCAAACACATATTCATGTTCCCCATCCTCCCCGAAGACCAAAAAACCATGAGTTGTGCAGATCTGATGTTTCCTTGCGGAGATAGCCCATGTTATATCTTGCATTTGTTAGGAAAAACTGCTAATAATATGAAAAGTGCCCATTGCAGAAAGAGCTCAAATTCGAAAAACAAACACATATTCATGTTCCCCCTCCTCCCCGAAGACCAAAAAACCATGACTTTTGCACATCTCATGTTTCCTTACGGAGATAGCCCATGGTATATCTTGCATTTGTTAGGAAAAACTGCTTATAGCAAGAAAAGTGCCCATTTCAGATAGAGCTCAAATTCGAAAAACAAACACATATTCATGTTCCCCCGCCTCCCCGAAGACCAAAAAACCATGAGTTGTGCAGATCTGATGTTTCCTTGCGGAGATAGCCCATGTTATATCTTGCATTTGTTAGGAAAAACTGCTTATAGCATGAAAAGTGCCCATTGCAGAAAGAGCTCAAATTCGAAAAACAAACACATATTCATGTTCCCCATCCTCCCCGAAGACCAAAAAACCGTGACTTTTGCAGATCTAATGTTTCCTTGCGGAGATAGCCCATGTTATATCTTGCATTTGTTAGGAAAACCTGCTTATAGCATGAAAAGTGCCCATTGCAGAAAGAGCTCAAATTCGAAAAACAAACACATATTCCTTTTCCCCCTCCTCCCCGAAGACCAAAAAACCATGAGTTGAGCAGATCTGATGTTGCATTGCGGAGAAAGCCAATGTTATATCTTGCATTTGTTAGGAAAAACTGCTTATAGAATGAAAAGTGCCCATTGCAGAAAGAGCTCAAATTCGAAAAACAAACACATATTCATGTTCCCCATCCTCCCCAAAGACCAAAAATCCATGACTTTTGCAGATCTCATGTTTCCTTGCGGAGATAGCCCATGTTATATCTTGCATTTGTTAGGAAAACCTGCTTTATAGCATGAAAAGTGCCCATTTCAGATAGAGGTCAAATTCGAAAAACAAACACATATTCATGTTCCCCCGCCTCCCCAAAGACCAAAAAACCATGAGTTGTGCAGATCTGATGTTTCCTGGCGGAGATAGCCCATGTTATATCTTGCATTTGTTAGGAAAAACTGCTAATAGTATGAAAAGTGCCCATTGCAGAAAGAGCTAAAATTCGAATACCAAACACATATTCATGTTCCCCATCCTCCCCGAAGACCAAAAAACCATGAGTTGTGCAGATCTGATGTTTCCTTGCGGAGATAGCCCATGTTATATCTTGCATTTGTTAGGAAAAACTGCTAATAATATGAAAAGTGCCCATTGCAGAAAGAGCTCAAATTCGAATAACAAACACATATTCATGTTCCCCATCCTCCCCGAATACCAAAAAACCATGAGTTGTGCAGATCTGATGTTTCCTTGCGGAGATAGCCCATGTTATATCTTGCATTTGTTAGGAAAAACTGCTAATAGTATGAAAAGTGCCCATTGCAGAAAGAGCTCAAATTCGAATAACAAAAACATATTCATGTTCCCCATCCTCCCCGAAGACCAAAAAACCATGAGTTGTGCAGATCTCATGTTTCCTTGCGGAGATAGCCAATGTTATATCTTGCATTTGTTAGGAAAAATTGCTTAGAGCATGAAAAGTGCTCATTTCAGATAGAGGTCAAATTCGAAAAACAAACACATATTCATGTTCCCCATCCTCCCCGAAGACCAAAAAACCATAACTTTTGCAGATCTCATGTTTCCTTGCGGAGATAGCCCATGTTATATCTTGCATTTGTTAGGAAAAACTGCTTATAGCATGAAAAGTGCCCATTGCGGAAAGAGCTCAAATTCGAAAAACAAACACATATTCATGTTCCCCATCCTCCCCGAAGACCAAAAAACCGTGACTTTTGCAGATCTCATGTTTCCTTGCGGAGATAGCCCATGTTATATCTTGCATTTGTTAGGAAAACCTGCTTATAGCATGAAAAGTGCCCATTTCAGATAGAGGTCAAATTTGAAAAACAAACACATATTCATGTTCCCCCGCCTCCCCGAAGACCAAAAAACCATGAGTTGTGCAGATCTGATGTTTCCTTGCGGAGATAGCCCATGTTATATCTTGCATTTGTTAGGAAAAACTGCTAATAGTATGAAAAGTGCCCATTGCAGAAAGAGCTAAAATTCGAATAACAAACACATATTCATGTTCCCCATCCTCCCCGAATACCAAAAAACCATGAGTTGTGCAGATCTGATGTTTCCTTGCGGAGATAGCCCATGTTATATCTTGCATTTGTTAGGAAAAACTGCTAATAGTATGAAAAGTGCCCATTGCAGAAAGAGCTCAAATTCGAATAACAAACACATATTCATGTTCCCCATCCTCCCCGAAGACCAAAAAACCATGAGTTGTGCAGATCTCATGTTACCTTGCGGAGATAGCCAATGTTATATCTTGCATTTGTTAGGAAAAACTGCTTAGAGCATGAAAAGTGCTCATTTCAGATAGAGGTCAAATTCGAAAAACAAACACATATTCATGTTCCCCATCCTCCCCGAAGACTAAAAAACCATAACTTTTGCAGATCTCATGTTTCCTTGCGGAGATAGCCCATGTTATATCTTGCATTTGTTAGGAAAAACTGCTAATAGTATGAAAAGTGCCCATTGCAGAAAGAGCTCAAATTCGAAAAACAAACACATATTCATGTTCCCCATCCTCCCCGAATACCAAAAAACCATGAGTTGTGCAGATCTGATGTTTCCTTGCGGAGATAGCCCATGTTATATCTTGCATTTGTTAGGAAAAACTGCTAATAGTATGAAAAGTGCCCATTGCAGAAAGAGCTCAAATTCGAATAACAAACACATATTCATGTTCCCCATCCTCCCCGAAGACCAAAAAACCATGAGTTGTGCAGATCTCATGTTACCTTGCGGAGATAGCCAATGTTATATCTTGCATTTGTTAGGAAAAACTGCTTAGAGCATGAAAAGTGCTCATTTCAGATAGAGGTCAAATTCGAAAAACAAACACATATTCATGTTCCCCATCCTCCCCGAAGACTAAAAAACCATAACTTTTGCAGATCTCATGTTTCCTTGCGGAGATAGCCCATGTTATATCTTGCATTTGTTAGGAAAAACTGCTAATAGTATGAAAAGTGCCCATTGCAGAAAGAGCTCAAATTCGAAAAACAAACACATATTCATGTTCCCCATCCTCCCCGAAGACCAAAAAACCATGACTTTTGCAGATCTCATGTTTCCTTGCGGAGATAGCCCATGTTATATCTTGCATTTGTTAGGAAAAACTGCTAATAGTATGAAAAGTGCCCATTGCAGAAAGAGCTCAAATTCGAAAAACAAACACATATTCATGTTCCCCATCCTCCCCGAAGACCAAAAAACCATGAGTTGTGCAGATCTGATGTTTCCTTGCGGAGATAGCCCATGTTATATCTTGCATTTGTTAGGAAAAACTGCTAATAGTATGAAAAGTGCCCATTGCAGAAAGAGCTCAAATTCGAATAACAAACACATATTCATGTTCCCCATCCTCCCCGAAGACCAAAAAACCATGAGTTGTGCAGATCTCATGTTTCCTTGCGGAGATAGCCAATGTTATATCTTGCATTTGTTAGGAAAAATTGCTTAGAGCATGAAAAGTGCTCATTTCAGATAGAGGTCAAATTCGAAAAACAAACACATATTCATGTTCCCCATCCTCCCCGAAGACCAAAAAACCATAACTTTTGCAGATCTCATGTTTCCTTGCGGAGATAGCCCATGTTATATCTTGCATTTGTTAGGAAAAACTGCTTATAGCATGAAAAGTGCCCATTGCGGAAAGAGCTCAAATTCGAAAAACAAACACATATTCATGTTCCCCATCCTCCCCGAAGACCAAAAAACCGTGACTTTTGCAGATCTCATGTTTCCTTGCGGAGATAGCCCATGTTATATCTTGCATTTGTTAGGAAAACCTGCTTATAGCATGAAAAGTGCCCATTTCAGATAGAGGTCAAATTTGAAAAACAAACACATATTCATGTTCCCCCGCCTCCCCGAAGACCAAAAAACCATGAGTTGTGCAGATCTGATGTTTCCTTGCGGAGATAGCCCATGTTATATCTTGCATTTGTTAGGAAAAACTGCTAATAGTATGAAAAGTGCCCATTGCAGAAAGAGCTAAAATTCGAATAACAAACACATATTCATGTTCCCCATCCTCCCCGAATACCAAAAAACCATGAGTTGTGCAGATCTGATGTTTCCTTGCGGAGATAGCCCATGTTATATCTTGCATTTGTTAGGAAAAACTGCTAATAGTATGAAAAGTGCCCATTGCAGAAAGAGCTCAAATTCGAATAACAAACACATATTCATGTTCCCCATCCTCCCCGAAGACCAAAAAACCATGAGTTGTGCAGATCTCATGTTACCTTGCGGAGATAGCCAATGTTATATCTTGCATTTGTTAGGAAAAACTGCTTAGAGCATGAAAAGTGCTCATTGCAGAAAGAGCTCAAATTCGAAAAACAAACACATATTCATATTCCCCATCCTCCCCAAAGACCAAAAATCCATGACTTTTGCAGATCTCATGTTTCCTTGCGGAGATAGCCCATGTTATATCTTGCATTTGTTAGGAAAACCTGCTTATAGCATGAAAATTGCCCATTTCAGATAGAGGTCAAATTCGAAAAACAAACACATATTCATGTTCCCCCGCCTCCCCGAAGACCAAAAAACCATGAGTTGTGCAGATCTGTTGTTTCCTGGCGGAGATAGCCCATGTTATATCTTGCATTTGTTAGGAAAAACTGCTAATAGTATGAAAAGTGCCCATTGCAGAAAGAGCTAAAATTCGAATACCAAACACATATTCATGTTCCCCATCCTCCCCAAAGACCAAAAAACCATGAGTTGTGCAGATCTGATGTTTCCTTGCGGAGATAGCCCATGTTATATCTTGCATTTGTTAGGAAAAACTGCTAATAATATGAAAAGTGCCCATTGCAGAAAGAGCTCAAATTCGAATAACAAACACATATTCATGTTCCCCATCCTCCCCGAATACCAAAAAACCATGAGTTGTGCAGATCTGATGTTTCCTTGCGGAGATAGCCCATGTTATATCTTGCATTTGTTAGGAAAAACTGCTAATAGTATGAAAAGTGCCCATTGCAGAAAGAGCTCAAATTCGAATAACAAACACATATTCATGTTCCCCATCCTCCCCGAAGACCAAAAAACCATGAGTTGTGCAGATCTCATGTTTCCTTGCGGAGATAGCCAATGTTATATCTTGCATTTGTTAGGAAAAACTGCTTAGAGCATGAAAAGTGCTCATTTCAGATAGAGGTCAAATTCGAAAAACAAACACATATTCATGTTCCCCATCCTCCCCGAAGACCAAAAAACCATAACTTTTGCAGATCTCATGTTTCCTTGCGGAGATAGCCCATGTTATATCTTGCATTTGTTAGGAAAAACTGCTTATAGCATGAAAAGTGCCCATTGCGGAAAGAGCTCAAATTCGAAAAACAAACACATATTCATGTTCCCCATCCTCCCCGAAGACCAAAAAACCGTGACTTTTGCAGATCTCATGTTTCCTTGCGGAGATAGCCCATGTTATATCTTGCATTTGTTAGGAAAACCTGCTTATAGCATGAAAAGTGCCCATTTCAGATAGAGGTCAAATTTGAAAAACAAACACATATTCATGTTCCCCCGCCTCCCCGAAGACCAAAAAACCATGAGTTGTGCAGATCTGATGTTTCCTTGCGGAGATAGCCCATGTTATATCTGACATTTGTTAGGAAAAACTGCTAATAGTATGAAAAGTGCCCATTGCAGAAAGAGCTAAAATTCGAATACCAAACACATATTCATGTTCCCCATCCTCCCCGAAGACCAAAAAACCATGAGTTGTGCAGATCTGATGTTTCCTTGCGGAGATAGCCCATGTTATATCTTGCATTTGTTAGGAAAAACTGCTAATAATATGAAAAGTGCCCATTGCAGAAAGAGCTCAAATTCGAATAACAAACACATATTCATGTTCCCCATCCTCCCCGAATACCAAAAAACCATGAGTTGTGCAGATCTGATGTTTCCTTGCGGAGATAGCCCATGTTATATCTTGCATTTGTTAGGAAAAACTGCTAATAGTATGAAAAGTGCCCATTGCAGAAAGAGCTCAAATTCGAATAACAAACACATATTCATGTTCCCCATCCTCCCCGAAGACCAAAAAACCATGAGTTGTGCAGATCTCATGTTTCCTTGCGGAGATAGCCAATGTTATATCTTGCATTTGTTAGGAAAAACTGCTTAGAGCATGAAAAGTGCTCATTTCAGATAGAGGTCAAATTCGAAAAACAAACACATATTCATGTTCCCCATCCTCCCCGAAGACCAAAAAACCATAACTTTTGCAGATCTCATGTTTCCTTGCGGAGATAGCCCATGTTATATCTTGCATTTGTTAGGAAAAACTGCTTATAGCATGAAAAGTGCCCATTGCGGAAAGAGCTCAAATTCGAAAAACAAACACATATTCATGTTCCCCATCCTCCCCGAAGACCAAAAAACCGTGACTTTTGCAGATCTCATGTTTCCTTGCGGAGATAGCCCATGTTATATCTTGCATTTGTTAGGAAAACCTGCTTATAGCATGAAAAGTGCCCATTTCAGATAGAGGTCAAATTTGAAAAACAAACACATATTCATGTTCCCCCGCCTCCCCGAAGACCAAAAAACCATGAGTTGTGCAGATCTGATGTTTCCTTGCGGAGATAGCCCATGTTATATCTTGCATTTGTTAGGAAAAACTGCTAATAGTATGAAAAGTGCCCATTGCAGAAAGAGCTAAAATTCGAATACCAAACACATATTCATGTTCCCCATCCTCCCTGAAGACCAAAAAACCATGAGTTGTGCAGATCTGATGTTTCCTTGCGGAGATAGCCCATGTTATATCTTGCATTTGTTAGGAAAAACTGCTAATAATATGAAAAGTGCCCATTGCAGAAAGAGCTCAAATTCGAATAACAAACACATATTCATGTTCCCCATCCTCCCCGAATACCAAAAAACCATGAGTTGTGCAGATCTGATGTTTCCTTGCGGAGATAGCCCATGTTATATCTTGCATTTGTTAGGAAAAACTGCTAATAGTATGAAAAGTGCCCATTGCAGAAAGAGCTCAAATTCGAATAACAAACACATATTCATGTTCCCCATCCTCCCCGAAGACCAAAAAACCATGAGTTGTGCAGATCTGATGTTTCCTTGCGGAGATAGCCAATGTTATATCTTGCATTTGTTAGGAAAAACTGCTTAGAGCATGAAAAGTGCTCATTTCAGATAGAGGTCAAATTCGAAAAACAAACACATATTCATGTTCCCCATCCTCCCCGAAGACCAAAAAACCATAACTTTTGCAGATCTCATGTTTCCTTGCGGAGATAGCCCATGTTATATCTTGCATTTGTTAGGAAAAACTGCTTATAGCATGAAAAGTGCCCATTGCGGAAAGAGCTCAAATTCGAAAAACAAACACATATTCATGTTCCCCATCCTCCCCGAAGACCAAAAAACCGTGACTTTTGCAGATCTCATGTTTCCTTGCGGAGATAGCCCATGTTATATCTTGCATTTGTTAGGAAAACCTGCTTATAGCATGAAAAGTGCCCATTTCAGATAGAGGTCAAATTTGAAAAACAAACACATATTCATGTTCCCCATCCTCCCCGAATACCAAAAAACCATGAGTTGTGCAGATCTGATGTTTCCTTGCGGAGATAGCCCATGTTATATCTTGCATTTGTTAGGAAAAACTGCTAATAATATGAAAAGTGCCCATTGCAGAAAGAGCTCAAATTCGAATAACAAACACATATTCATGTTCCCCATCCTCCCCGAATACCAAAAAACCATGAGTTGTGCAGATCTGATGTTTCCTTGCGGAGATAGCCCATGTTATATCTTGCATTTGTTAGGAAAAACTGCTAATAGTATGAAAAGTGCCCATTGCAGAAAGAGCTCAAATTCAAAAAACAAACACATATTCATGTTCCCCCTCCTCCCCGAAGACCAAAAAACCATGAGTTGAGCAGATCTGATGTTGCCTTGCGGAGAAAGCCAATGTTATATCTTGCATTTGTTAGGAAAAACTGCTTATAGCATGAAAAGTGCCCATTGCAGAAAGAGCTCAAATTCGAAAAACAAACACATATTCATGTTCCCCATCCTCCCCAAAGACCAAAAATCCATGACTTTTGCAGATCTCATGTTTCCTTGCGGAGATAGCCCATGGTATATCTTGCATTTGTTAGGAAAAACTGCTAATAGTATGAAAAGTGCCCATTGCAGAAAGAGCTCAAATTCAAAAAACAAACACATATTCATGTTCCCCCTCCTCCCCGAAGACCAAAAAACCATGAGTTGAGCAGATCTGATGTTGCCTTGCGGAGAAAGCCAATGTTATATCTTGCATTTGTTAGGAAAAACTGCTTATAGCATGAAAAGTGCCCATTGCAGAAAGAGCTCAAATTCGAAAAACAAACACATATTCATGTTCCCCATCCTCCCCGAAGACCAAAAAACCATGACTTTTGCAGATCTCATGTTTCCTTGCGGAGATAGCCCATGTTATATCTTGCATTTGTTAGGAAAAACTGCTAATAGTATGAAAAGTGCCCATTGCAGAAAGAGCTCAAATTCGAAAAACAAACACATATTCATGTTCCCCATCCTCCCCGAAGACCAAAAAACCATGAGTTGTGCAGATCTCATGTTTCCTTGCGGAGATAGCCAATGTTATATCTTGCATTTGTTAGGAAAAACTGCTTAGAGCATGAAAAGTGCTCATTTCAGATAGAGGTCAAATTCGAAAAACAAACACATATTCATATTCCCCATCCTCCCCGAAGACCAAAAAACCATAACTTTTGCAGATCTCATGTTTCCTTGCGGAGATAGCCCATGTTATATCTTGCATTTGTTAGGAAAAACTGCTAATAGTATGAAAAGTGCCCATTGCAGAAAGAGCTCAAATTTGAAAAACACATATTCATGTTCCCCCTCCTCCCCGAAGACCAAAAAACCATGAGTTGAGCAGATCTGATGTTGCCTTGCAGAGAAAGCCAATGTTATATCTTGCATTTGTTAGGAAAAACTGCTTATAGCATGAAAAGTGCCCATTGCAGAAAGAGCTCAAATTCGAAAAACAAACACATATTCATGTTCCCCCTCCTCCCCGAAGACCAAAAAACCATGACTTTTGCACATCTCATGTTTCCTTACGGAGATAGCCCATGGTATATCTTGCATTTGTTAGGAAAAACTGCTTATAGCAAGAAAAGTGCCCATTTCAGATAGAGCTCAAATTCGAAAAACAAACACATATTCATGTTCCCCCGCCTCCCCGAAGACCAAAAAACCATGAGTTGTGCAGATCTGATGTTTCCTTGCGGAGATAGCCCATGTTATATCTTGCATTTGTTAGGAAAAACTGCTTATAGCATGAAAAGTGCCCATTGCAGAAAGAGCTCAAATTCGAAAAACAAACACATATTCATGTTCCCCATCCTCCCCGAAGACCAAAAAACCGTGACTTTTGCAGATCTAATGTTTCCTTGCGGAGATAGCCCATGTTATATCTTGCATTTGTTAGGAAAACCTGCTTATAGAATGAAAAGTGCCCATTGCAGAAAGAGCTCAAATTCGAAAAACAAACACATATTCCTGTTCCCCCTCCTCCCCGAAGACCAAAAAACCATGAGTTGAGCAGATCTGATGTTGCATTGCGGAGAAAGCCAATGTTATATCTTGCATTTGTTAGGAAAAACTGCTTATAGCATGAAAAGTGCCCATTGCAGAAAGAGCTCAAATTCGAAAAACAAACACATATTCATGTTCCCCATCCTCCCCAAAGACCAAAAATCCATGACTTTTGCAGATCTCATGTTTCCTTGCGGAGATAGCCCATGTTATATCTTGCATTTGTTAGGAAAACCTGCTTTATAGCATGAAAAGTGCCCATTTCAGATAGAGGTCAAATTCGAAAAACAAACACATATTCATGTTCCCCCGCCTCCCCAAAGACCAAAAAACCATGAGTTGTGCAGATCTGATGTTTCCTGGCGGAGATAGCCCATGTTATATCTTGCATTTGTTAGGAAAAACTGCTAATAGTATGAAAAGTGCCCATTGCAGAAAGAGCTAAAATTCGAATACCAAACACATATTCATGTTCCCCATCCTCCCCGAAGACCAAAAAACCATGAGTTGTGCAGATCTGATGTTTCCTTGCGGAGATAGCCCATGTTATATCTTGCATTTGTTAGGAAAAACTGCTAATAATATGAAAAGTGCCCATTGCAGAAAGAGCTCAAATTCGAATAACAAACACATATTCATGTTCCCCATCCTCCCCGAAAACCAAAAAACCATGAGTTGTGCAGATCTGATGTTTCCTTGCGGAGATAGCCCATGTTATATCTTGCATTTGTTAGGAAAAACTGCTAATAGTATGAAAAGTGCCCATTGCAGAAAGAGCTCAAATTCGAATAACAAACACATATTCATGTTCCCCATCCTCCCCGAAGACCAAAAAACCATGAGTTGTGCAGATCTCATGTTTCCTTGCGGAGATAGCCAATGTTATATCTTGCATTTGTTAGGAAAAATTGCTTAGAGCATGAAAAGTGCTCATTTCAGATAGAGGTCAAATTCGAAAAACAAACACATATTCATGTTCCCCATCCTCCCCGAAGACCAAAAAACCATAACTTTTGCAGATCTCATGTTTCCTTGCGGAGATAGCCCATGTTATATCTTGCATTTGTTAGGAAAAACTGCTTATAGCATGAAAAGTGCCCATTGCGGAAAGAGCTCAAATTCGAAAAACAAACACATATTCATGTTCCCCATCCTCCCCGAAGACCAAAAAACCGTGACTTTTGCAGATCTCATGTTTCCTTGCGGAGATAGCCCATGTTATATCTTGCATTTGTTAGGAAAACCTGCTTATAGCATGAAAAGTGCCCATTTCAGATAGAGGTCAAATTTGAAAAACAAACACATATTCATGTTCCCCCGCCTCCCCGAAGACCAAAAAACCATGAGTTGTGCAGATCTGATGTTTCCTTGCGGAGATAGCCCATGTTATATCTTGCATTTGTTAGGAAAAACTGCTAATAGTATGAAAAGTGCCCATTGCAGAAAGAGCTAAAATTCGAATAACAAACACATATTCATGTTCCCCATCCTCCCCGAATACCAAAAAACCATGAGTTGTGCAGATCTGATGTTTCCTTGCGGAGATAGCCCATGTTATATCTTGCATTTGTTAGGAAAAACTGCTAATAGTATGAAAAGTGCCCATTGCAGAAAGAGCTCAAATTCGAATAACAAACACATATTCATGTTCCCCATCCTCCCCGAAGACCAAAAAACCATGAGTTGTGCAGATCTCATGTTACCTTGCGGAGATAGCCAATGTTATATCTTGCATTTGTTAGGAAAAACTGCTTAGAGCATGAAAAGTGCTCATTTCAGATAGAGGTCAAATTCGAAAAACAAACACATATTCATGTTCCCCATCCTCCCCGAAGACTAAAAAACCATAACTTTTGCAGATCTCATGTTTCCTTGCGGAGATAGCCCATGTTATATCTTGCATTTGTTAGGAAAAACTGCTAATAGTATGAAAAGTGCCCATTGCAGAAAGAGCTCAAATTCGAAAAACAAACACATATTCATGTTCCCCATCCTCCCCGAATACCAAAAAACCATGAGTTGTGCAGATCTGATGTTTCCTTGCGGAGATAGCCCATGTTATATCTTGCATTTGTTAGGAAAAACTGCTAATAGTATGAAAAGTGCCCATTGCAGAAAGAGCTCAAATTCGAATAACAAACACATATTCATGTTCCCCATCCTCCCCGAAGACCAAAAAACCATGAGTTGTGCAGATCTCATGTTACCTTGCGGAGATAGCCAATGTTATATCTTGCATTTGTTAGGAAAAACTGCTTAGAGCATGAAAAGTGCTCATTTCAGATAGAGGTCAAATTCGAAAAACAAACACATATTCATGTTCCCCATCCTCCCCAAAGACTAAAAAACCATAACTTTTGCAGATCTCATTTTTCCTTGCGGAGATAGCCCATGTTATATCTTGCATTTGTTAGGAAAAACTGCTAATAGTATGAAAAGTGCCCATTGCAGAAAGAGCTCAAATTCGAAAAACAAACACATATTCATGTTCCCCATCCTCCCCGAAGACCAAAAAACCATGACTTTTGCAGATCTCATGTTTCCTTGCGGAGATAGCCCATGTTATATCTTGCATTTGTTAGGAAAAACTGCTAATAGTATGAAAAGTGCCCATTGCAGAAAGAGCTCAAATTCGAAAAACAAACACATATTCATGTTCCCCATCCTCCCCGAAGACCAAAAAACCATGAGTTGTGCAGATCTGATGTTTCCTTGCGGAGATAGCCCATGTTATATCTTGCATTTGTTAGGAAAAACTGCTAATAGTATGAAAAGTGCCCATTGCAGAAAGAGCTCAAATTCGAATAACAAACACATATTCATGTTCCCCATCCTCCCCGAAGACCAAAAAACCATGAGTTGTGCAGATCTCATGTTTCCTTGCGGAGATAGCCAATGTTATATCTTGCATTTGTTAGGAAAAATTGCTTAGAGCATGAAAAGTGCTCATTTCAGATAGAGGTCAAATTCGAAAAACAAACACATATTCATGTTCCCCATCCTCCCCGAAGACCAAAAAACCATAACTTTTGCAGATCTCATGTTTCCTTGCGGAGATAGCCCATGTTATATCTTGCATTTGTTAGGAAAAACTGCTTATAGCATGAAAAGTGCCCATTGCGGAAAGAGCTCAAATTCGAAAAACAAACACATATTCATGTTCCCCATCCTCCCCGAAGACCAAAAAACCGTGACTTTTGCAGATCTCATGTTTCCTTGCGGAGATAGCCCATGTTATATCTTGCATTTGTTAGGAAAACCTGCTTATAGCATGAAAAGTGCCCATTTCAGATAGAGGTCAAATTTGAAAAACAAACACATATTCATGTTCCCCCGCCTCCCCGAAGACCAAAAAACCATGAGTTGTGCAGATCTGATGTTTCCTTGCGGAGATAGCCCATGTTATATCTTGCATTTGTTAGGAAAAACTGCTAATAGTATGAAAAGTGCCCATTGCAGTAAGAGCTAAAATTCGAATAACAAACACATATTCATGTTCCCCATCCTCCCCGAATACCAAAAAACCATGAGTTGTGCAGATCTGATGTTTCCTTGCGGAGATAGCCCATGTTATATCTTGCATTTGTTAGGAAAAACTGCTAATAGTATGAAAAGTGCCCATTGCAGAAAGAGCTCAAATTCGAATAACAAACACATATTCATGTTCCCCATCCTCCCCGAAGACCAAAAAACCATGAGTTGTGCAGATCTCATGTTTCCTTGCGGAGATAGCCAATGTTATATCTTGCATTTGTTAGGAAAAATTGCTTAGAGCATGAAAAGTGCTCATTTCAGATAGAGGTCAAATTCGAAAAACAAACACATATTCATGTTCCCCATCCTCCCCGAAGACTAAAAAACCATAACTTTTGCAGATCTCATGTTTCCTTGCGGAGATAGCCCATGTTATATCTTGCATTTGTTAGGAAAAACTGCTAATAGTATGAAAAGTGCCCATTGCAGAAAGAGCTCAAATTCGAAAAACAAACACATATTCATGTTCCCCATCCTCCCCGAATACCAAAAAACCATGAGTTGTGCAGATCTGATGTTTCCTTGCGGAGATAGCCCATGTTATATCTTGCATTTGTTAGGAAAAACTGCTAACAGTATGAAAAGTGCCCATTGCAGAAAGAGCTCAAATTCGAATAACAAACACATATTCATGTTCCCCATCCTCCCCGAAGACCAAAAAACCATGAGTTGTGCAGATCTCATGTTACCTTGCGGAGATAGCCAATGTTATATCTTGCATTTGTTAGGAAAAACTGCTTAGAGCATGAAAAGTGCTCATTTCAGATAGAGGTCAAATTCGAAAAACAAACACATATTCATGTTCCCCATCCTCCCCGAAGACTAAAAAACCATAACTTTTGCAGATCTCATGTTTCCTTGCGGAGATAGCCCATGTTATATCTTGCATTTGTTAGGAAAAACTGCTAATAGTATGAAAAGTGCCCATTGCAGAAAGAGCTCAAATTCGAAAAACAAACACATATTCATGTTCCCCATCCTCCCCGAAGACCAAAAAACCATGACTTTTGCAGATCTCATGTTTCCTTGCGGAGATAGCCCATGTTATATCTTGCATTTGTTAGGAAAAACTGCTAATAGTATGAAAAGTGCCCATTGCAGAAAGAGCTCAAATTCGAAAAACAAACACATATTCATGTTCCCCATCCTCCCCGAAGACCAAAAAACCATGAGTTGTGCAGATCTGATGTTTCCTTGCGGAGATAGCCAATGTTATATCTTGCATTTGTTAGGAAAAACTGCTTAGAGCATGAAAAGTGCTCATTTCAGATAGAGGTCAAATTTGAAAAACAAACACATATTCATATTCCCCATCCTCCCCGAAGACCAAAAAACCATAACTTTTGCAGATCTCATGTTTCCTTGCGGAGATAGCCCATGTTATATCTTGCATTTGTTAGGAAAAACTGCTAATAGTATGAAAAGTGCCCATTGCAGAAAGAGCTCAAATTTGAAAAACACATATTCATGTTCCCCCTCCTCCCCGAAGACCAAAAAACCATGAGTTGAGCAGATCTGATGTTGCCTTGCAGAGAAAGCCAATGTTATATCTTGCATTTGTTAGGAAAAACTGCTTATAGCATGAAAAGTGCCCATTGCAGAAAGAGCTCAAATTCGAAAAACAAACACATATTCATGTTCCCCCTCCTCCCCGAAGACCAAAAAACCATGACTTTTGCACATCTCATGTTTCCTTACGGAGATAGCCCATGGTATATCTTGCATTTGTTAGGAAAACCTGCTTATAGCATGAAAAGTGCCCATTTCAGATAGAGCTCAAATTCGAAAAACAAACACATATTCATGTTCCCCCGCCTCCCCGAAGTCCAAAAAACCATGAGTTGTGCAGATCTGATGTTTCCTTGCGGAGATAGCCCATGTTATATCTTGCATTTGTTAGGAAAAACTGCTTATACCATGAAAAGTGCCCATTGCAGAAAGAGCTCAAATTCGAAAAACAAACACATATTCATGTTCCCCATCCTCCCCGAAGACCAAAAAACCGTGACTTTTGCAGATCTAATGTTTCCTTGCGGAGATAGCCCATGTTATATCTTGCATTTGTTAGGAAAACCTGCTTATAGCATGAAAAGTGCCCATTGCAGAAAGAGCTCAAATTCGAATAACAAACACATATTCCTGTTCCCCCTCCTCCCCGAAGACCAAAAAACCATGAGTTGAGCAGATCTGATGTTGCATTGCGGAGAAAGCCAATGTTATATCTTGCATTTGTTAGGAAAAACTGCTTATAGCATGAAAAGTGCCCATTGCAGAAAGAGCTCAAATTCGAAAAACAAACACATATTCATGTTCCCCATCCTCCCCAAAGACCAAAAATCCATGACTTTTGCAGATCTCATGTTTCCTTGCGGAGATAGCCCATGTTATATCTTGCATTTGTTAGGAAAACCTGCTTATAGCAAGAAAAGTGCCCATTTCAGATAGAGCTCAAATTCGAAAAACAAACACATATTCATGTTCCCCCGCCTCCCCGAAGACCAAAAAACCATGAGTTGTGCAGATCTGATGTTTCCTGGCGGAGATAGCCCATGGTATATCTTGCATTTGTTAGGAAAAACTGCTAATAGTATGAAAAGTGCCCATTGCAGAAAGAGCTAAAATTCGAATACCAAACACATATTCATGTTCCCCATCCTCCCCGAAGACCAAAAAACCATGAGTTGTGCAGATCTGATGTTTCCTTGCGGAGATAGCCCATGTTATATCTTGCATTTGTTAGGAAAAACTGCTAATAGTATGAAAAGTGCCCATTGCAGAAAGAGCTCAAATTCGAATAACAAACACATATTCATGTTCCCCATCCTCCCCGAAGACCAAAAAACCATGAGTTGTGCAGATCTCATGTTTCCTTGCGGAGATAGCCAATGTTATATCTTGCATTTGTTAGGAAAAACTGCTTAGAGCATGAAAAGTGCTCATTTCAGATAGAGGTCAAATTCGAAAAACAAACACATATTCATATTCCCCATCCTCCCCGAAGACCAAAAAACCATAACTTTTGCAGATCTCATGTTTCCTTGCGGAGATAGCCCATGTTATATCTTGCATTTGTTAGGAAAAACTGCTAATAGTATGAAAAGTGCCCATTGCAGAAAGAGCTCAAATTTGAAAAACACATATTCATGTTCCCCCTCCTCCCCGAAGACCAAAAAACCATGAGTTGAGCAGATCTGATGTTGCCTTGCAGAGAAAGCCAATGTTATATCTTTTTTTTTTTTATTGAAAAGTTTTATAAAATACAATTTTCCTTTAAAAAAACCCCCCTTCCCCCTCCCTCCTCCCCTCCCTACCTCCCCCCTATCTCCCCCCCTCCCCCTCCCCCTCCTCCCTCCCCTACCTCCCCCCCTCCACTTCCCCTCCTCCCCCCTCCCCCCCCCCGACTTCCCAGAGCAAAATACAAGGTATATATCTAAAAGGCAATCATAAACAATCATATACTAACAATTATAAACTCTAAAATCCATCACTCTCTAGCTTGTATATAGTAAACCAATCCTTAATAATACTAAATATATATAAAAAACTAAAATAAAAGAAAACTAGCATCATTCCCATCTATGTTCTTCCACAATTCACTATTACCTTAACATATTCTCATTTGCACATTAATAAATAGTTCTTACACAAATTAACCCACATTAACCCACAAAACTTTCTTCCTCTTCCTCTGTAGTAAGTTGTCCATTAATTCCAAATTTAAAAAAAAAATCTATTACCATACATAGCATCCCAAAACTTTTTTTTTTTAAAAAACACAACTACCACTTAACTATAAATATTTTGTGGAAGTTCCATAGATTTCTACTGGTCTTATTTTTTTTTCTTTTTTGAGCGTTTTAAGGCAGCACGCGTCACCCTCTGTTCTCTAAGATCATCCAAAAGAGTTGCAGCTTGAACTCCTCCTGTACCCTTCTCGTCTATCTGTGCATCTTCATCCTCTTGATGTTCTCCTTCTCCAGATCCCTCTGCAGCTTCCAGAAGTGTTGATGGGGTTACTTCCAAGACATTATTATAAAAATCATGCGCTTGCTTCACATTACTCAAACAGTATCTTTTGCCATCATACATGAAGCTCAACCCAACTGGGATCTCCCATCTGAACCTTATATCTCTTTGCTTGAGCTCTTGCACAAGAAATATAAAATCCTTCCTTCTCTTTAAAATCTTTGGAGGAATTTCTTTTAAAACCAAAACTTGTTGACCAGCAATCACAACTTTGGTATCGTAGGCAGCTTGTATAACTTCATCTCTAATTTCCCTTTTTACAAAATAAACCACCACATCTCTAGGCAACTTTCTCTGTTTAGCAATCCACGAATTCACACGGAACACTTTGTCCATACCTTGTTTTAATTCAGATGCTGGATGGTTCAATACTCCCTCAAAAGCCTCAGAAACCAGCTGCTTTAAATCTTCCTTAATATCCTCTTTTAGGCCTCTAATTCTCACAGCAAATTGCATCTGGTAAAATTGGGCCAAGCTCTGTTCACTGTCAATTTTGTCTTTTAAATCTTCAATTTCCAATACTTTTGCTTCTAATAAAGCATTCTTTTGAATCAAGTCTTGCACTTGATCATCCAGCACCTCCACACATTTAGCAACTTTTTGCACTGAGGACAAAATGTCTACCTTCATTTCTCTAAGTTTCTGTTCCATCCTTTCTTCCATTCTCTGCTCCAATTTCTCCAATTTCTCCTCCATCTGTAGAAATTTAACACCCATTGACTCCAAAATTAACTGGGTATGTTTTTCAAGATCCTTCGATGTCAATACATCAGGAGAATGCAAAGCCTGCAGCAATGATTGTTGTTGCACCGGAGAATTTCCAGCACTCCGAAAAGTTCTAGGGGGAGGTTTAGCCGCCATCTTTTACTTACAATTGTGACGCACTTTCACTTTAAGTTTTAAACAAAGTCCATCAAGCTTGAGAGTAAAATAAAATCTTCTTCATCTCTTCATCTTTCCCTCTTGTACTGCTCTGCCTGCTCTTTCCCTTTCATAGTCTCTCCTTCAAGCAGGGATGGTCGCAGACGCCTGGCTCTGCTCCATAAAGTCCGGAGCAGAGACGCTGGTCAGCTGGGAGCAGCCCAGGCTACGGGGGAGTTCAATCCTTCGGCCGCCCAAGCTCCAAGCTCAGGCGGCACCGGAGAACTCAACCCCCACCTGGGGGCTCACCCCCTCCTCTTCTCCCGAGGAGGGGGCTTCAGATTCGCCCGAACAGCTGATCGGCGCTGTTTCGGGCGAAAAAGCACCAGCTGAGCCGCGGGCAGCCCGGGAAGGCTCCCTCCGTCGCCGCGGAGCCACCGGAAGTCAGCCAATGTTATATCTTGCATTTGTTAGGAAAAACTGTTTATAGCATGAAAAGTGCCCATTGCAGAAAGAGCTCAAATTCGAAAAACACACACATATTCATGTTCCCCCTCCTCCCCGAAGACCAAAAAACCATGACTTTTGCACATCTCATGTTTCCTTACGGAGATAGCCCATGGTATATCTTGCATTTGTTAGGAAAACCTGCTTATAGCATGAAAAGTGCCCATTTCAGATAGAGCTCAAATTCGAAAAACAAACACATATTCATGTTCCCCCGCCTCCCCGAAGACCAAAAAACCATGAGTTGTGCAGATCTGATGTTTCCTTGCGGAGATAGCCCATGTTATATCTTGCATTTGTTAGGAAAAACTGCTTATAGCATGAAAAGTGCCCATTGCAGAAAGAGCTCAAATTCGAAAAACAAACACATATTCATGTTCCCCATCCTCCCCGAAGACCAAAAAACCGTGACTTTTGCAGATCTAATGTTTCCTTGCGGAGATAGCCCATGTTATATCTTGCATTTGTTAGGAAAACCTGCTTATAGCATGAAAAGTGCCCATTGCAGAAAGAGCTCAAATTCGAAAAACAAACACATATTCCTGTTCCCCCTCCTCCCCGAAGACCAAAAAACCATGAGTTGAGCAGATCTGATGTTGCATTGCGGAGAAAGCCAATGTTATATCTTGCATTTGTTAGGAAAAACTGCTTATAGCATGAAAAGTGCCCATTGCAGAAAGAGCTCAAATTCGAAAAACAAACACATATTCATGTTCCCCATCCTCCCCAAAGACCAAAAATCCATGACTTTTGCAGATCTCATGTTTCCTTGCGGAGATAGCCCATGTTATATCTTGCATTTGTTAGGAAAACCTGCTTATAGCATGAAAAGTGCCCATTTCAGATAGAGGTCAAATTCGAAAAACAAACACATATTCATGTTCCCCCGCCTCCCCGAAGACCAAAAAACCATGAGTTGTGCAGATCTGATGTTTCCTGGCGGAGATAGCCCATGTTATATCTTGCATTTGTTAGGAAAAACTGCTAATAGTATGAAAAGTGCCCATTGCAGAAAGAGCTAAAATTCGAATACCAAACACATATTCATGTTCCCCATCCTCCCCGAAGACCAAAAAACCATGAGTTGTGCAGATCTGATGTTTCCTTGCGGAGATAGCCCATGTTATATCTTGCATTAGTTAGGAAAAAATGCTAATAATATGAAAAGTGCCCATTGCAGAAAGAGCTCAAATTCGAATAACAAACACATATTCATGTTCCCCATCCTCCCCGAATACCAAAAAACCATGAGTTGTGCAGATCTCATGTTTCCTTGCGGAGATAGCCAATGTTATATCTTGCATTTGTTAGGAAAAACTGCTTAGAGCATGAAAAGTGCTCATTTCAGATAGAGGTCAAATTCGAAAAACAAACACATATTCATGTTCCCCATCCTCCCCGAAGACCAAAAAACCATAACTTTTGCAGATCTCATGTTTCCTTGCGGAGATAGCCCATGTTATATCTTGCATTTGTTAGGAAAAACTGCTTATAGCATGAAAAGTGCCCATTGCGGAAAGAGCTCAAATTCGAAAAACAAACACATATTCATGTTCCCCATCCTCCCCGAAGACCAAAAAACCGTGACTTTTGCAGATCTCATGTTTCCTTGCGGACATAGCCCATGTTATATCTTGCATTTGTTAGGAAAACCTGCTTATAGCATGAAAAGTGCCCATTTCAGATAGAGGTCAAATTTGAAAAACAAACACATATTCATGTTCCCCCGCCTCCCCGAAGACCAAAAAACCATGAGTTGTGCAGATCTGATGTTTCCTTGCGGAGATAGCCCATGTTATATCTTGCATTTGTTAGGAAAAACTGCTAATAGTATGAAAAGTGCCCATTGCAGAAAGAGCTAAAATTCGAATAACAAACACATATTCATGTTCCCCATCCTCCCCGAAGACCAAAAAACCATGAGTTGTGCAGATCTGATGTTTCCTTGCGGAGATAGCCCATGTTATATCTTGTATTTGTTAGGAAAAACTGCTAATAATATGAAAAGTGCCCATTGCAGAAAGAGCTCAAATTCGAATAACAAACACATATTCATGTTCCCCATCCTCCCCGAATACCAAAAAACCATGAGTTGTGCAGATCTGATGTTTCCTTGCGGAGATAGCCCATGTTATATCTTGCATTTGTTAGGAAAAACTGCTAATAGTATGAAAAGTGCCCATTGCAGAAAGAGCTCAAATTCAAAAAACAAACACATATTCATATTCCCCATCCTCCCCGAAGACCAAAAAACCATGAGTTGAGCAGATCTGATGTTGCCTTGCAGAGAAAGCCAATGTTATATCTTGCATTTGTTAGGAAAAACTGCTTATAGCATGAAAAGTGCCCATTGCAGAAAGAGCTCAAATTCGAAAAACAAACACATATTCATATTCCCCCTCCTCCCCGAAGACCAAAAAACCATGACTTTTGCACATCTCATGTTTCCTTACGGAGATAGCCCATGGTATATCTTGCATTTGTTAGGAAAACCTGCTTATAGCATGAAAAGTGCCCATTTCAGATAGAGCTCAAATTCGAAAAACAAACACATATTCATGTTCCCCCGCCTCCCCGAAGACCAAAAAACCATGAGTTGTGCAGATCTGATGTTTCCTTGCGGAGATAGCCCATGTTATATCTTGCATTTGTTAGGAAAAACTGCTTATAGCATGAAAAGTGCCCATTGCAGAAAGAGCTCAAATTCGAAAAACAAACACATATTCATGTTCCCCATCCTCCCCGAAGACCAAAAAACCGTGACTTTTGCAGATCTAATGTTTCCTTGCGGAGATAGCCCATGTTATATCTTGCATTTGTTAGGAAAACCTGCTTATAGCATGAAAAGTGCCCATTGCAAAAAGAGCTCAAATTCGAAAAACAAACACATATTCCTGTTCCCCCTCCTCCCCGAAGACCAAAAAACCATGAGTTGAGCAGATCTGATGTTGCATTGCGGAGAAAGCCAATGTTATATCTTGCATTTGTTAGGAAAAACTGCTTATAGCATGAAAAGTGCCCATTGCAGAAAGAGCTCAAATTCGAAAAACAAACACATATTCATGTTCCCCATCCTCCCCAAAGACCAAAAATCCATGACTTTTGCAGATCTCATGTTTCCTTGCGGAGATAGCCCATGTTATATCTTGCATTTGTTAGGAAAACCTGCTTATAGCATGAAAAGTGCCCATTTCAGATAGAGGTCAAATTCGAAAAACAAACACATATTCATGTTCCCCCGCCTCCCCGAAGACCAAAAAACCATGAGTTGTGCAGATCTGATGTTTCCTGGCGGAGATAGCCCATGTTATATCTTGCATTTGTTAGGAAAAACTGCTAATAGTATGAAAAGTGCCCATTGCAGAAAGAGCTAAAATTCGAATACCAAACACATATTCATGTTCCCCATCCTCCCCGAAGACCAAAAAACCATGAGTTGTGCAGATCTGATGTTTCCTTGCGGAGATAGCCCATGTTATATCTTGCATTTGTTAGGAAAAAATGCTAATAATATGAAAAGTGCCCATTGCAGAAAGAGCTCAAATTCGAATAACAAACACATATTCATGTTCCCCATCCTCCCCGAATACCAAAAAACCATGAGTTGTGCAGATCTGATGTTTCCTTGCGGAGATAGCCCATGTTATATCTTGCATTTGTTAGGAAAAACTGCTAATAGTATGAAAAGTGCCCATTGCAGAAAGAGCTCAAATTCGAATAACAAACACATATTCATGTTCCCCATCCTCCCCGAAGACCAAAAAACCATGAGTTGTGCAGATCTCATGTTTCCTTGCGGAGATAGCCAATGTTATATCTTGCATTTGTTAGGAAAAACTGCTTAGAGCATGAAAAGTGCTCATTTCAGATAGAGGTCAAATTCGAAAAACAAACACATATTCATGTTCCCCATCCTCCCCGAAGACCAAAAAACCATAACTTTTGCAGATCTCATGTTTCCTTGCGGAGATAGCCCATGTTATATCTTGCATTTGTTAGGAAAAACTGCTTATAGCATGAAAAGTGCCCATTGCGGAAAGAGCTCAAATTCGAAAAACAAACACATATTCATGTTCCCCATCCTCCCCGAAGACCAAAAAACCGTGACTTTTGCAGATCTCATGTTTCCTTGCGGAGATAGCCCATGTTATATCTTGCATTTGTTAGGAAAACCTGCTTATAGCATGAAAAGTGCCCATTTCAGATAGAGGTCAAATTTGAAAAACAAACACATATTCATGTTCCCCCGCCTCCCCGAAGACCAAAAAACCATGAGTTGTGCAGATCTGATGTTTCCTTGCGGAGATAGCCCATGTTATATCTTGCATTTGTTAGGAAAACCTGCTTATAGCATGAAAAGTGCCCATTGCAAAAAGAGCTCAAATTCGAAAAACAAACACATATTCCTGTTCCCCCTCCTCCCCGAAGACCAAAAAACCATGAGTTGAGCAGATCTGATGTTGCATTGCGGAGAAAGCCAATGTTATATCTTGCATTTGTTAGGAAAAACTGCTTATAGCATGAAAAGTGCCCATTGCAGAAAGAGCTCAAATTCGAAAAACAAACACATATTCATGTTCCCCATCCTCCCCAAAGACCAAAAATCCATGACTTTTGCAGATCTCATGTTTCCTTGCGGAGATAGCCCATGTTATATCTTGCATTTGTTAGGAAAACCTGCTTATAGCATGAAAAGTGCCCATTTCAGATAGAGGTCAAATTCGAAAAACAAACACATATTCATGTTCCCCCGCCTCCCCGAAGACCAAAAAACCATGAGTTGTGCAGATCTGATGTTTCCTGGCGGAGATAGCCCATGTTATATCTTGCATTTGTTAGGAAAAACTGCTAATAGTATGAAAAGTGCCCATTGCAGAAAGAGCTAAAATTCGAATACCAAACACATATTCATGTTCCCCATCCTCCCCGAAGACCAAAAAACCATGAGTTGTGCAGATCTGATGTTTCCTTGCGGAGATAGCCCATGTTATATCTTGCATTTGTTAGGAAAAAATGCTAATAATATGAAAAGTGCCCATTGCAGAAAGAGCTCAAATTCGAATAACAAACACATATTCATGTTCCCCATCCTCCCCGAATACCAAAAAACCATGAGTTGTGCAGATCTGATGTTTCCTTGCGGAGATAGCCCATGTTATATCTTGCATTTGTTAGGAAAAACTGCTAATAGTATGAAAAGTGCCCATTGCAGAAAGAGCTCAAATTCGAATAACAAACACATATTCATGTTCCCCATCCTCCCCGAAGACCAAAAAACCATGAGTTGTGCAGATCTCATGTTTCCTTGCGGAGATAGCCAATGTTATATCTTGCATTTGTTAGGAAAAACTGCTTAGAGCATGAAAAGTGCTCATTTCAGATAGAGGTCAAATTCGAAAAACAAACACATATTCATGTTCCCCATCCTCCCCGAAGACCAAAAAACCATAACTTTTGCAGATCTCATGTTTCCTTGCGGAGATAGCCCATGTTATATCTTGCATTTGTTAGGAAAAACTGCTTATAGCATGAAAAGTGCCCATTGCGGAAAGAGCTCAAATTCGAAAAACAAACACATATTCATGTTCCCCATCCTCCCCGAAGACCAAAAAACCGTGACTTTTGCAGATCTCATGTTTCCTTGCGGAGATAGCCCATGTTATATCTTGCATTTGTTAGGAAAACCTGCTTATAGCATGAAAAGTGCCCATTTCAGATAGAGGTCAAATTTGAAAAACAAACACATATTCATGTTCCCCCGCCTCCCCGAAGACCAAAAAACCATGAGTTGTGCAGATCTGATGTTTCCTTGCGGAGATAGCCCATGTTATATCTTGCATTTGTTAGGAAAAACTGCTAATAGTATGAAAAGTGCCCATTGCAGAAAGAGCTAAAATTCGAATACCAAACACATATTCATGTTCCCCATCCTCCCCGAAGACCAAAAAACCATGAGTTGTGCAGATCTGATGTTTCCTTGCGGAGATAGCCCATGTTATATCTTGCATTTGTTAGGAAAAACTGCTAATAATATGAAAAGTGCCCATTGCAGAAAGAGCTCAAATTCGAATAACAAACACATATTCATGTTCCCCATCCTCCCCGAATACCAAAAAACCATGAGTTGTGCAGATCTGATGTTTCCTTGCGGAGATAGCCCATGTTATATCTTGCATTTGTTAGGAAAAACTGCTAATAGTATGAAAAGTGCCCATTTCAGATAGAGGTCAAATTCGAAAAACAAACACATATTCATGTTCCCCATCCTCCCCGAAGACCAAAAAACCATGAGTTGTGCAGATCTGATGTTTCCTTGCGGAGATAGCCCATGTTATATCTTGCATTTGTTAGGAAAAACTGCTAATAATATGAAAAGTGCCCATTGCAGAAAGAGCTCAAATTCGAATAACAAACACATATTCATGTTCCCCATCCTCCCCGAATACCAAAAAACCATGAGTTGTGCAGATCTGATGTTTCCTTGCGGAGATAGCCCATGTTATATCTTGCATTTGTTAGGAAAAACTGCTAATAGTATGAAAAGTGCCCATTGCAGAAAGAGCTCAAATTCAAATAACAAACACATATTCATGTTCCCCATCCTCCCCGAAGACCAAAAAACCATGAGTTGTGCAGATCTCATGTTTCCTTGCGGAGATAGCCCATGTTATATCTTGCATTTGTTAGGAAAAACTGCTAATAGTATGAAAAGTGCCCATTGCAGAAAGAGCTCAAATTCAAAAAACAAACACATATTCATGTTCCCCCTCCTCCCCGAAGACCAAAAAACCATGAGTTGAGCAGATCTGATGTTGCCTTGCGGAGAAAGCCAATGTTATATCTTGCATTTGTTAGGAAAAACTGCTTATAGCATGAAAAGTGCCCATTGCAGAAAGAGCTCAAATTCGAAAAACAAACACATATTCATGTTCCCCATCCTCCCCAAAGACAAAAAATCCATGACTTTTGCAGATCTCATGTTTCCTTGCGGAGATAGCCCATGGTATATCTTGCATTTGTTAGGAAAAACTGCTTATAGCATGAAAAGTGCCCATTGCAGAAAGAGCTCAAATTCGAAAAACAAACACATATTCATGTTCCCCATCCTCCCCGAAGACCAAAAAACCATGACTTTTGCAGATCTCATGTTTCCTTGCGGAGATAGCCCATGTTATATCTTGCATTTGTTAGGAAAACCTGCTAATAGTATGAAAAGTGCCCATTGCAGAAAGAGCACAAATTCGAAAAACAAACACATATTCATGTTCCCCCGCCTCCCCGAAGACCAAAAAACCATGAGTTGTGCAGATCTGATGTTTCCTGGCGGAGATACCCCATGTTATATCTTGCATTTGTTAGGAAAAACTGCTAATAGTATGAAAAGTGCCCATTGCAGAAAGAGCTAAAATTCGAATACCAAACACATATTCATGTTCCCCATCCTCCCCGAAGACCAAAAAACCATGAGTTGTGCAGATCTGATGTTTCCTTGCGGAGATAGCCCATGTTATATCTTGCATTAGTTAGGAAAAAATGCTAATAATATGAAAAGTGCCCATTGCAGAAAGAGCTCAAATTCGAATAACAAACACATATTCATGTTCCCCATCCTCCCCGAATACCAAAAAACCATGAGTTGTGCAGATCTGATGTTTCCTTGCGGAGATAGCCCATGTTATATCTTGCATTTGTTAGGAAAAACTGCTAATAGTATGAAAAGTGCCCATTGCAGAAAGAGCTCAAATTCGAATAACAAACACATATTCATGTTCCCCATCCTCCCCGAAGACCAAAAAACCATGAGTTGTGCAGATCTCATGTTTCCTTGCGGAGATAGCCAATGTTATATCTTGCATTTGTTAGGAAAAACTGCTTAGAGCATGAAAAGTGCTCATTTCAGATAGAGGTCAAATTCGGAAAAACAAACACATATTCATGTTCCCCATCCTCCCCGAAGACCAAAAAACCATAACTTTTGCAGATCTCATGTTTCCTTGCGGAGATAGCCCATGTTATATCTTGCATTTGTTAGGAAAAACTGCTTATAGCATGAAAAGTGCCCATTGCGGAAAGAGCTCAAATTCGAAAAACAAACACATATTCATGTTCCCCATCCTCCCCGAAGACCAAAAAACCGTGACTTTTGCAGATCTCATGTTTCCTTGCGGAGATAGCCCATGTTATATCTTGCATTTGTTAGGAAAACCTGCTTATAGCATGAAAAGTGCCCATTTCAGATAGAGGTCAAATTTGAAAAACAAACACATATTCATGTTCCCCCGCCTCCCCGAAGACCAAAAAACCATGAGTTGTGCAGATCTGATGTTTCCTTGCGGAGATAGCCCATGTTATATCTTGCATTTGTTAGGAAAAACTGCTAATAGTATGAAAAGTGCCCATTGCAGAAAGAGCTAAAATTCGAATACCAAACACATATTCATGTTCCCCATCCTCCCCGAAGACCAAAAAACCATGAGTTGTGCAGATCTGATGTTTCCTTGCGGAGATAGCCCATGTTATATCTTGCATTTGTTAGGAAAAACTGCTAATAATATGAAAAGTGCCCATTGCAGAAAGAGCTCAAATTCGAATAACAAACACATATTCATGTTCCCCATCCTCCCCGAATACCAAAAAACCATGAGTTGTGCAGATCTGATGTTTCCTTGCGGAGATAGCCCATGTTATATCTTGCATTTGTTAGGAAAAACTGCTAATAGTATGAAAAGTGCCCATTTCAGATAGAGGTCAAATTCAAAAAACAAACACATATTCATGTTCCCCATCCTCCCCGAAGACCAAAAAACCATGAGTTGTGCAGATCTGATGTTTCCTTGCGGAGATAGCCCATGTTATATCTTGCATTTGTTAGGAAAAACTGCTAATAATATGAAAAGTGCCCATTGCAGAAAGAGCTCAAATTCGAATAACAAACACATATTCATGTTCCCCATCCTCCCCGAATACCAAAAAACCATGAGTTGTGCAGATCTGATGTTTCCTTGCGGAGATAGCCCATGTTATATCTTGCATTTGTTAGGAAAAACTGCTAATAGTATGAAAAGTGCCCATTGCAGAAAGAGCTCAAATTCAAATAACAAACACATATTCATGTTCCCCATCCTCCCCGAAGACCAAAAAACCATGAGTTGTGCAGATCTCATGTTTCCTTGCGGAGATAGCCCATGTTATATCTTGCATTTGTTAGGAAAAACTGCTAATAGTATGAAAAGTGCCCATTGCAGAAAGAGCTCAAATTCAAAAAACAAACACATATTCATGTTCCCCCTCCTCCCCGAAGACCAAAAAACCATGAGTTGAGCAGATCTGATGTTGCCTTGCGGAGAAAGCCAATGTTATATCTTGCATTTGTTAGGAAAAACTGCTTATAGCATGAAAAGTGCCCATTGCAGAAAGAGCTCAAATTCGAAAAACAAACACATATTCATGTTCCCCATCCTCCCCAAAGACCAAAAATCCATGACTTTTGCAGATCTCATGTTTCCTTGCGGAGATAGCCCATGGTATATCTTGCATTTGTTAGGAAAAACTGCTTATAGCATGAAAAGTGTCCATTTCAGATAGAGGTCAAATTCGAAAAACAAACACATATTCATGTTCCCCATCCTCCCCGAAGACCAAAAAACCATGACTTTTGCAGATCTCATGTTTCCTTGCGGAGATAGCCCATGTTATATCTTGCATTTGTTAGGAAAAACTGCTAATAGCATGAAAAGTGCCCATTGCAGAAAGAGCTCAAATTCGAAAAACAAACACATATTCATGTTCCCCCTCCTCCCCGAAGACCAAAAAACCATGAGTTGAGCAGATCTGATGTTTCCTTGCGGAGATAGCCAATGTTATATCTTGCATTTGTTAGGAAAAACTGCTTATAGCATGAAAAGTGTCCATTTCAGATAGAGGTCAAATTCGAAAAACAAACACATATTCATGTTCCCCCGCCTCCCCGAAGACCAAAAAACCATGAGTTGTGTAGATCTGATGTTTCCTTGCGGAGATAGCCAATGTTATATCTTGAATTTGTTAGGAAAACCTGCTAATAGTATGAAAAGTGCCCATTGCAGAAAGAGCTCAAATTCGAAAAACAAACACATATTCATGTTCCCCCGCCTCCCCGAAGACCAAAAAACCATGAGTTGTGCAGATCTGATGTTTCCTGGCGGAGATACCCCATGTTATATCTTGCATTTGTTAGGAAAAACTGCTAATAGTATGAAAAGTGCCCATTGCAGAAAGAGCTAAAATTCGAATACCAAACACATATTCATGTTCCCCATCCTCCCCGAAGACCAAAAAACCATGAGTTGTGCAGATCTGATGTTTCCTTGCGGAGATAGCCCATGTTATATCTTGCATTAGTTAGGAAAAAATGCTAATAATATGAAAAGTGCCCATTGCAGAAAGAGCTCAAATTCGAATAACAAACACATATTCATGTTCCCCATCCTCCCCGAATACCAAAAAACCATGAGTTGTGCAGATCTGATGTTTCCTTGCGGAGATAGCCCATGTTATATCTTGCATTTGTTAGGAAAAACTGCTAATAGTATGAAAAGTGCCCATTGCAGAAAGAGCTCAAATTCGAATAACAAACACATATTCATGTTCCCCATCCTCCCCGAAGACCAAAAAACCATGAGTTGTGCAGATCTCATGTTTCCTTGCGGAGATAGCCAATGTTATATCTTGCATTTGTTAGGAAAAACTGCTTAGAGCATGAAAAGTGCTCATTTCAGATAGAGGTCAAATTCGGAAAAACAAACACATATTCATGTTCCCCATCCTCCCCGAAGACCAAAAAACCATAACTTTTGCAGATCTCATGTTTCCTTGCGGAGATAGCCCATGTTATATCTTGCATTTGTTAGGAAAAACTGCTTATAGCATGAAAAGTGCCCATTGCGGAAAGAGCTCAAATTCGAAAAACAAACACATATTCATGTTCCCCATCCTCCCCGAAGACCAAAAAACCGTGACTTTTGCAGATCTCATGTTTCCTTGCGGAGATAGCCCATGTTATATCTTGCATTTGTTAGGAAAACCTGCTTATAGCATGAAAAGTGCCCATTTCAGATAGAGGTCAAATTTGAAAAACAAACACATATTCATGTTCCCCCGCCTCCCCGAAGACCAAAAAACCATGAGTTGTGCAGATCTGATGTTTCCTTGCGGAGATAGCCCATGTTATATCTTGCATTTGTTAGGAAAAACTGCTAATAGTATGAAAAGTGCCCATTGCAGAAAGAGCTAAAATTCGAATACCAAACACATATTCATGTTCCCCATCCTCCCCGAAGACCAAAAAACCATGAGTTGTGCAGATCTGATGTTTCCTTGCGGAGATAGCCCATGTTATATCTTGCATTTGTTAGGAAAAACTGCTAATAATATGAAAAGTGCCCATTGCAGAAAGAGCTCAAATTCGAATAACAAACACATATTCATGTTCCCCATCCTCCCCGAATACCAAAAAACCATGAGTTGTGCAGATCTGATGTTTCCTTGCGGAGATAGCCCATGTTATATCTTGCATTTGTTAGGAAAAACTGCTAATAGTATGAAAAGTGCCCATTTCAGATAGAGGTCAAATTCGAAAAACAAACACATATTCATGTTCCCCATCCTCCCCGAAGACCAAAAAACCATGAGTTGTGCAGATCTGATGTTTCCTTGCGGAGATAGCCCATGTTATATCTTGCATTTGTTAGGAAAAACTGCTAATAATATGAAAAGTGCCCATTGCAGAAAGAGCTCAAATTCGAATAACAAACACATATTCATGTTCCCCATCCTCCCCGAATACCAAAAAACCATGAGTTGTGCAGATCTGATGTTTCCTTGCGGAGATAGCCAATGTTATATCTTGCATTTGTTAGGAAAAATTGCTTAGAGCATGAAAAGTGCTCATTTCAGATAGAGGTCAAATTCGGAAAAACAAACACATATTCATGTTCCCCATCCTCCCCGAAGACCAAAAAACCATAACTTTTGCAGATCTCATGTTTCCTTGCGGAGATAGCCCATGTTATATCTTGCATTTGTTAGGAAAAACTGCTTATAGCATGAAAAGTGCCCATTGCGGAAAGAGCTCAAATTCGAAAAACAAACACATATTCATGTTCCCCATCCTCCCCGAAGACCAAAAAACCGTGACTTTTGCAGATCTCATGTTTCCTTGCGGAGATAGCCCATGTTATATCTTGCATTTGTTAGGAAAACCTGCTTATAGCATGAAAAGTGCCCATTTCAGATAGAGGTCAAATTTGAAAAACAAACACATATTCATGTTCCCCCGCCTCCCCGAAGACCAAAAAACCATGAGTTGTGCAGATCTGATGTTTCCTTGCGGAGATAGCCCATGTTATATCTTGCATTTGTTAGGAAAAACTGCTAATAGTATGAAAAGTGCCCATTGCAGAAAGAGCTAAAATTCGAATACCAAACACATATTCATGTTCCCCATCCTCCCCGAAGACCAAAAAACCATGAGTTGTGCAGATCTGATGTTTCCTTGCGGAGATAGCCCATGTTATATCTTGCATTTGTTAGGAAAAACTGCTAATAATATGAAAAGTGCCCATTGCAGAAAGAGCTCAAATTCGAATAACAAACACATATTCATGTTCCCCATCCTCCCCGAATACCAAAAAACCATGAGTTGTGCAGATCTGATGTTTCCTTGCGGAGATAGCCCATGTTATATCTTGCATTTGTTAGGAAAAACTGCTAATAGTATGAAAAGTGCCCATTTCAGATAGAGGTCAAATTCAAAAAACAAACACATATTCATGTTCCCCATCCTCCCCGAAGACCAAAAAACCATGAGTTGTGCAGATCTGATGTTTCCTTGCGGAGATAGCCCATGTTATATCTTGCATTTGTTAGGAAAAACTGCTAATAATATGAAAAGTGCCCATTGCAGAAAGAGCTCAAATTCGAATAACAAACACATATTCATGTTCCCCATCCTCCCCGAATACCAAAAAACCATGAGTTGTGCAGATCTGATGTTTCCTTGCGGAGATAGCCCATGTTATATCTTGCATTTGTTAGGAAAAACTGCTAATAGTATGAAAAGTGCCCATTGCAGAAAGAGCTCAAATTCAAATAACAAACACATATTCATGTTCCCCATCCTCCCCGAAGACCAAAAAACCATGAGTTGTGCAGATCTCATGTTTCCTTGCGGAGATAGCCCATGTTATATCTTGCATTTGTTAGGAAAAACTGCTAATAGTATGAAAAGTGCCCATTGCAGAAAGAGCTCAAATTCAAAAAACAAACACATATTCATGTTCCCCCTCCTCCCCGAAGACCAAAAAACCATGAGTTGAGCAGATCTGATGTTGCCTTGCGGAGAAAGCCAATGTTATATCTTGCATTTGTTAGGAAAAACTGCTTATAGCATGAAAAGTGCCCATTGCAGAAAGAGCTCAAATTCGAAAAACAAACACATATTCATGTTCCCCATCCTCCCCAAAGACCAAAAATCCATGACTTTTGCAGATCTCATGTTTCCTTGCGGAGATAGCCCATGGTATATCTTGCATTTGTTAGGAAAAACTGCTTATAGCATGAAAAGTGTCCATTTCAGATAGAGGTCAAATTCGAAAAACAAACACATATTCATGTTCCCCATCCTCCCCGAAGACCAAAAAACCATGACTTTTGCAGATCTCATGTTTCCTTGCGGAGATAGCCCATGTTATATCTTGCATTTGTTAGGAAAAACTGCTAATAGCATGAAAAGTGCCCATTGCAGAAAGAGCTCAAATTCGAAAAACAAACACATATTCATGTTCCCCCTCCTCCCCGAAGACCAAAAAACCATGAGTTGAGCAGATCTGATGTTTCCTTGCGGAGATAGCCAATGTTATATCTTGCATTTGTTAGGAAAAACTGCTTATAGCATGAAAAGTGTCCATTTCAGATAGAGGTCAAATTCGAAAAACAAACACATATTCATGTTCCCCCGCCTCCCCGAAGACCAAAAAACCATGAGTTGTGTAGATCTGATGTTTCCTTGCGGAGATAGCCAATGTTATATCTTGAATTTGTTAGGAAAACCTGCTAATAGTATGAAAAGTGCCCATTGCAGAAAGAGCTCAAATTCGAAAAACAAACACATATTCATGTTCCCCCGCCTCCCCGAAGACCAAAAAACCATGAGTTGTGCAGATCTGATGTTTCCTGGCGGAGATACCCCATGTTATATCTTGCATTTGTTAGGAAAAACTGCTAATAGTATGAAAAGTGCCCATTGCAGAAAGAGCTAAAATTCGAATACCAAACACATATTCATGTTCCCCATCCTCCCCGAAGACCAAAAAACCATGAGTTGTGCAGATCTGATGTTTCCTTGCGGAGATAGCCCATGTTATATCTTGCATTAGTTAGGAAAAAATGCTAATAATATGAAAAGTGCCCATTGCAGAAAGAGCTCAAATTCGAATAACAAACACATATTCATGTTCCCCATCCTCCCCGAATACCAAAAAACCATGAGTTGTGCAGATCTGATGTTTCCTTGCGGAGATAGCCCATGTTATATCTTGCATTTGTTAGGAAAAACTGCTAATAGTATGAAAAGTGCCCATTGCAGAAAGAGCTCAAATTCGAATAACAAACACATATTCATGTTCCCCATCCTCCCCGAAGACCAAAAAACCATGAGTTGTGCAGATCTCATGTTTCCTTGCGGAGATAGCCAATGTTATATCTTGCATTTGTTAGGAAAAACTGCTTAGAGCATGAAAAGTGCTCATTTCAGATAGAGGTCAAATTCGGAAAAACAAACACATATTCATGTTCCCCATCCTCCCCGAAGACCAAAAAACCATAACTTTTGCAGATCTCATGTTTCCTTGCGGAGATAGCCCATGTTATATCTTGCATTTGTTAGGAAAAACTGCTTATAGCATGAAAAGTGCCCATTGCGGAAAGAGCTCAAATTCGAAAAACAAACACATATTCATGTTCCCCATCCTCCCCGAAGACCAAAAAACCGTGACTTTTGCAGATCTCATGTTTCCTTGCGGAGATAGCCCATGTTATATCTTGCATTTGTTAGGAAAACCTGCTTATAGCATGAAAAGTGCCCATTTCAGATAGAGGTCAAATTTGAAAAACAAACACATATTCATGTTCCCCCGCCTCCCCGAAGACCAAAAAACCATGAGTTGTGCAGATCTGATGTTTCCTTGCGGAGATAGCCCATGTTATATCTTGCATTTGTTAGGAAAAACTGCTAATAGTATGAAAAGTGCCCATTGCAGAAAGAGCTAAAATTCGAATACCAAACACATATTCATGTTCCCCATCCTCCCCGAAGACCAAAAAACCATGAGTTGTGCAGATCTGATGTTTCCTTGCGGAGATAGCCCATGTTATATCTTGCATTTGTTAGGAAAAACTGCTAATAATATGAAAAGTGCCCATTGCAGAAAGAGCTCAAATTCGAATAACAAACACATATTCATGTTCCCCATCCTCCCCGAATACCAAAAAACCATGAGTTGTGCAGATCTGATGTTTCCTTGCGGAGATAGCCCATGTTATATCTTGCATTTGTTAGGAAAAACTGCTAATAGTATGAAAAGTGCCCATTTCAGATAGAGGTCAAATTCGAAAAACAAACACATATTCATGTTCCCCATCCTCCCCGAAGACCAAAAAACCATGAGTTGTGCAGATCTGATGTTTCCTTGCGGAGATAGCCCATGTTATATCTTGCATTTGTTAGGAAAAACTGCTAATAATATGAAAAGTGCCCATTGCAGAAAGAGCTCAAATTCGAATAACAAACACATATTCATGTTCCCCATCCTCCCCGAATACCAAAAAACCATGAGTTGTGCAGATCTGATGTTTCCTTGCGGAGATAGCCCATGTTATATCTTGCATTTGTTAGGAAAAACTGCTAATAGTATGAAAAGTGCCCATTGCAGAAAGAGCTCAAATTCAAATAACAAACACATATTCATGTTCCCCATCCTCCCCGAAGACCAAAAAACCATGAGTTGTGCAGATCTCATGTTTCCTTGCGGAGATAGCCCATGTTATATCTTGCATTTGTTAGGAAAAACTGCTAATAGTATGAAAAGTGCCCATTGCAGAAAGAGCTCAAATTCAAAAAACAAACACATATTCATGTTCCCCCTCCTCCCCGAAGACCAAAAAACCATGAGTTGAGCAGATCTGATGTTGCCTTGCGGAGAAAGCCAATGTTATATCTTGCATTTGTTAGGAAAAACTGCTTATAGCATGAAAAGTGCCCATTGCAGAAAGAGCTCAAATTCGAAAAACAAACACATATTCATGTTCCCCATCCTCCCCAAAGACCAAAAATCCATGACTTTTGCAGATCTCATGTTTCCTTGCGGAGATAGCCCATGGTATATCTTGCATTTGTTAGGAAAAACTGCTTATAGCATGAAAAGTGTCCATTTCAGATAGAGGTCAAATTCGAAAAACAAACACATATTCATGTTCCCCATCCTCCCCGAAGACCAAAAAACCATGACTTTTGCAGATCTCATGTTTCCTTGCGGAGATAGCCCATGTTATATCTTGCATTTGTTAGGAAAAACTGCTAATAGCATGAAAAGTGCCCATTGCAGAAAGAGCTCAAATTCGAAAAACAAACACATATTCATGTTCCCCCTCCTCCCCGAAGACCAAAAAACCATGAGTTGAGCAGATCTGATGTTTCCTTGCGGAGATAGCCAATGTTATATCTTGCATTTGTTAGGAAAAACTGCTTATAGCATGAAAAGTGTCCATTTCAGATAGAGGTCAAATTCGAAAAACAAACACATATTCATGTTCCCCCGCCTCCCCGAAGACCAAAAAACCATGAGTTGTGTAGATCTGATGTTTCCTTGCGGAGATAGCCAATGTTATATCTTGAATTTGTTAGGAAAAACTGCTTATAGCATGAAAAGTGCCCATTGCAGAAAGAGCTCAAATTCGAAAAACAAAAACATATTCATGTTCCCCATCCTCCCCGAAGACCAAAAAACCATGAGTTGTGCAGATCTCATGTTTCCTTGCGGAGATAGCCAATGTTATATCTTGCATTTGTTAGGAAAAACTGCTTAGAGCATGAAAAGTGCTCATTTCAGATAGAGGTCAAATTCGAAAAACAAACACATATTCATGTTCCCCATCCTCCCCGAAGACCAAAAAACCATAACTTTTGCAGATCTCATGTTTCCTTGCGGAGATAGCCCATGTTATATCTTGCATTTGTTAGGAAAAACTGCTTAGAGCATGAAAAGTGCTCATTTCAGATAGAGGTCAAATTCGAAAAACAAACACATATTCATGTTCCCCATCCTCCCCGAATACCAAAAAACCATGTGTTGTGCAGATCTCATGTTTCCTTGCGGAGATAGCCCATGTTATATCTTGCATTTGTTAGGAAAACCTGCTTATAGCATGAAAAGTGCCCATTTCAGATAGAGGTCAAATTTGAAAAACAAACACATATTCATGTTCCCCATCCTCCCCGAAGACCAAAAAACCATGAGTTGTGCAGATCTGATATTTCCTTGCGGAGATAGCCCATGTTATATCTTGCATTTGTTAGGAAAAACTGCTAATAGTATGAAAAGTGCCCATTGCAGAAAGAGCTAAAATTCGAATACCAAACACATATTCATGTTCCCCATCCTCCCCGAAGACCAAAAAACCATGAGTTGTGCAGATCTGATGTTTCCTTGCGGAGATAGCCCATGTTATATCTTGCATTTGTTAGGAAAAACTGCTAATAATATGAAAAGTGCCCATTGCAGAAAGAGCTCAAATTCGAATAACAAACACATATTCATGTTCCCCATCCTCCCCGAATACCAAAAAACCATGAGTTTTGCAGATCTGATGTTTCCTTGCGGAGATAGCCCATGTTATATCTTGCATTTGTTAGGAAAAACTGCTAATAGTATGAAAAGTGCCCATTGCAGAAAGAGCTCAAATTCAAATAACAAACACATATTCATGTTCCCCCGCCTCCCCGAAGACCAAAAAACCATGAGTTGTGTAGATCTGATGTTTCCTTGCGGAGATAGCCAATGTTATATCTTGAATTTGTTAGGAAAAACTGCTTATAGCATGAAAAGTGCCCATTGCAGAAAGAGCTCAAATTCGAAAAACAAAAACATATTCATGTTCCCCATCCTCCCCGAAGACCAAAAAACCATGAGTTGTGCAGATCTCATGTTTCCTTGCGGAGATAGCCAATGTTATATCTTGCATTTGTTAGGAAAAACTGCTTAGAGCATGAAAAGTGCTCATTTCAGATAGAGGTCAAATTCGAAAAACAAACACATATTCATGTTCCCCATCCTCCCCGAAGACCAAAAAACCATAACTTTTGCAGATCTCATGTTTCCTTGCGGAGATAGCCCATGTTATATCTTGCATTTGTTAGGAAAAACTGCTTAGAGCATGAAAAGTGCTCATTTCAGATAGAGGTCAAATTCGAAAAACAAACACATATTCATGTTCCCCATCCTCCCCGAATACCAAAAAACCATGTGTTGTGCAGATCTCATGTTTCCTTGCGGAGATAGCCCGTGTTATATCTTGCATTTGTTAGGAAAACCTGCTTATAGCATGAAAAGTGCCCATTTCAGATAGAGGTCAAATTTGAAAAACAAACACATATTCATGTTCCCCATCCTCCCCGAAGACCAAAAAACCATGAGTTGTGCAGATCTGATGTTTCCTTGCGGAGATAGCCCATGTTATATCTTGCATTTGTTAGGAAAAACTGCTAATAGTATGAAAAGTGCCCATTGCAGAAAGAGCTAAAATTCGAATACCAAACACATATTCATGTTCCCCATCCTCCCCGAAGACCAAAAAACCATGAGTTGTGCAGATCTGATGTTTCCTTGCGGAGATAGCCCATGTTATATCTTGCATTTGTTAGGAAAAACTGCTAATAATATGAAAAGTGCCCATTGCAGAAAGAGCTCAAATTCGAATAACAAACACATATTCATGTTCCCCATCCTCCCCGAATACCAAAAAACCATGAGTTGTGCAGATCTGATGTTTCCTTGCGGAGATAGCCCATGTTATATCTTGCATTTGTTAGGAAAAACTGCTAATAGTATGAAAAGTGCCCATTGCAGAAAGAGCTCAAATTCAAATAACAAACACATATTCATGTTCCCCATCCTCCCCGAAGACCAAAAAACCATGAGTTGTGCAGATCTCATGATTCCTTGCGGAGATAGCCCATGTTATATCTTGCATTTGTTAGGAAAAACTGCTAATAGTATGAAAAGTGCCCATTGCAGAAAGAGCTCAAATTCAAAAAACAAACACATATTCATGTTCCCCCTCCTCCCCGAAGACCAAAAAACCATGAGTTGAGCAGATCTGATGTTGCCTTGCGGAGAAAGCCAATGTTATATCTTGCATTTGTTAGGAAAAACTGCTTATAGCATGAAAAGTGCCCATTGCAGAAAGAGCTCAAATTCGAAAAACAAACACATATTCATGTTCCCCATCCTCCCCAAAGACCAAAAATCCATGACTTTTGCAGATCTCATGTTTCCTTGCGGAGATAGCCCATGGTATATCTTGCATTTGTTAGGAAAAACTGCTTATAGCATGAAAAGTGCCCATTGCAGAAAGAGCTCAAATTCGAAAAACAAACACATATTCATGTTCCCCATCCTCCCCGAAGACCAAAAAACCATGACTTTTGCAGATCTCATGTTTCCTTGCGGAGATAGCCCATGTTATATCTTGCATTTGTTAGGAAAAACTGCTAATAGTATGAAAAGTGCCCATTGCAGAAAGAGCTCAAATTCGAAAAACAAACACATATTCATGTTCCCCCTCCTCCCCGAAGACCAAAAAACCATGAGTTGAGCAGATCTGATGTTTCCTTGCGGAGATAGCCAATGTTATATCTTGCATTTGTTAGGAAAAACTGCTTATAGCATGAAAAGTGTCCATTTCAGATAGAGGTCAAATTCGAAAAACAAACACATATTCATGTTCCCCCGCCTCCCCGAAGACCAAAAAACCATGAGTTGTGTAGATCTGATGTTTCCTTGCGGAGATAGCCAATGTTATATCTTGAATTTGTTAGGAAAAACTGCTTATAGCATGAAAAGTGCCCATTGCAGAAAGAGCTCAAATTCGAAAAACAAAAACATATTCATGTTCCCCATCCTCCCCGAAGACCAAAAAACCATGAGTTGTGCAGATCTCATGTTTCCTTGCGGAGATAGCCCATGTTATATCTTGCATTTGTTAGGAAAAAATGCTTAGAGCATGAAAAGTGCTCATTTCAGATAGAGGTCAAATTCGAAAAACAAACACATATTCATGTTCCCCATCCTCCCCGAAGACCAAAAAACCATAACTTTTGCAGATCTCATGTTTCCTTGCGGAGATAGCCCATGTTATATCTTGCATTTGTTAGGAAAAACTGCTTAGAGCATGAAAAGTGCTCATTTCAGATAGAGGTCAAATTCGAAAAACAAACACATATTCATGTTCCCCATCCTCCCCGAATACCAAAGAACCATGTGTTGTGCAGATCTCATGTTTCCTTGCGGAGATAGCCCATGTTATATCTTGCATTTGTTAGGAAAACCTGCTTATAGCATGAAAAGTGCCCATTTCAGATAGAGGTCAAATTTGAAAAACAAACACATATTCATGTTCCCCCGCCTCCCCGAAGACCAAAAAACCATGAGTTGTGCAGATCTGATGTTTCCTTGCGGAGATAGCCCATGTTATATCTTGCATTTGTTAGGAAAAACTGCTAATAGTATGAAAAGTGCCCATTGCAGAAAGAGCTAAAATTCGAATACCAAACACATATTCATGTTCCCCATCCTCCCCGAAGACCAAAAAACCATGAGTTGTGCAGATCTGATGTTTCCTTGCGGAGATAGCCCATGTTATATCTTGCATTTGTTAGGAAAAACTGCTAATAATATGAAAAGTGCCCATTGCAGAAAGAGCTCAAATTCGAATAACAAACACATATTCATGTTCCCCATCCTCCCCGAATACCAAAAAACCATGAGTTGTGCAGATCTGATGTTTCCTTGCGGAGATAGCCCATGTTATATCTTGCATTTGTTAGGAAAAACTGCTAATAGTATGAAAAGTGCCCATTGCAGAAAGAGCTCAAATTCGAATAACAAACACATATTCATGTTCCCCATCCTCCTCGAATACCAAAAAACCATGAGTTGTGCAGATCTGATGTTTCCTTGCGGAGATAGCCCATGTTATATCTTGCATTTGTTAGGAAAAACTGCTAATAGTATGAAAAGTGCCCATTGCAGAAAGAGCTCAAATTCGAATAACAAACACATATTCATGTTCCCCATCCTCCCCGAAGACCAAAAAACCATGAGTTGTGCAGATCTCATGTTTCCTTGCGGAGATAGCCAATGTTATATCTTGCATTTGTTAGGAAAAACTGCTTAGAGCATGAAAAGTGCTCATTTCAGATAGAGGTCAAATTCGGAAAAACAAACACATATTCATGTTCCCCATCCTCCCCGAAGACCAAAAAACCATAACTTTTGCAGATCTCATGTTTCCTTGCGGAGATAGCCCATGTTATATCTTGCATTTGTTAGGAAAAACTGCTTATAGCATGAAAAGTGCCCATTGCGGAAAGAGCTCAAATTCGAAAAACAAACACATATTCATGTTCCCCATCCTCCCCGAAGACCAAAAAACCGTGACTTTTGCAGATCTCATGTTTCCTTGCGGAGATAGCCCATGTTATATCTTGCATTTGTTAGGAAAACCTGCTTATAGCATGAAAAGTGCCCATTTCAGATAGAGGTCAAATTTGAAAAACAAACACATATTCATGTTCCCCCGCCTCCCCGAAGACCAAAAAACCATGAGTTGTGCAGATCTGATGTTTCCTTGCGGAGATAGCCCATGTTATATCTTGCATTTGTTAGGAAAAACTGCTAATAGTATGAAAAGTGCCCATTGCAGAAAGAGCTAAAATTCGAATACCAAACACATATTCATGTTCCCCATCCTCCCCGAAGACCAAAAAACCATGAGTTGTGCAGATCTGATGTTTCCTTGCGGAGATAGCCCATGTTATATCTTGCATTTGTTAGGAAAAACTGCTAATAATATGAAAAGTGCCCATTGCAGAAAGAGCTCAAATTCAAATAACAAACACATATTCATGTTCCCCATCCTCCCCGAATACCAAAAAACCATGAGTTGTGCAGATCTGATGTTTCCTTGCGGAGATAGCCCATGTTATATCTTGCATTTGTTAGGAAAAACTGCTAATAGTATGAAAAGTGCCCATTTCAGATAGAGGTCAAATTCGAAAAACAAACACATATTCATGTTCCCCATCCTCCCCGAAGACCAAAAAACCATGAGTTGTGCAGATCTGATGTTTCCTTGCGGAGATAGCCCATGTTATATCTTGCATTTGTTAGGAAAAACTGCTAATAATATGAAAAGTGCCCATTGCAGAAAGAGCTCAAATTCGAATAACAAACACATATTCATGTTCCCCATCCTCCCCGAATACCAAAAAACCATGAGTTGTGCAGATCTGATGTTTCCTTGCGGAGATAGCCCATGTTATATCTTGCATTTGTTAGGAAAAACTGCTAATAGTATGAAAAGTGCCCATTGCAGAAAGAGCTCAAATTCAAATAACAAACACATATTCATGTTCCCCATCCTCCCCGAAGACCAAAAAACCATGAGTTGTGCAGATCTCATGTTTCCTTGCGGAGATAGCCCATGTTATATCTTGCATTTGTTAGGAAAAACTGCTAATAGTATGAAAAGTGCCCATTGCAGAAAGAGCTCAAATTCAAAAAACAAACACATATTCATGTTCCCCCTCCTCCCCGAAGACCAAAAAACCATGAGTTTAGCAGATCTGATGTTGCCTTGCGGAGAAAGCCAATGTTATATCTTGCATTTGTTAGGAAAAACTGCTTATAGCATGAAAAGTGCCCATTGCAGAAAGAGCTCAAATTCGAAAAACAAACACATATTCATGTTCCCCATCCTCCCCAAAGACCAAAAATCCATGACTTTTGCAGATCTCATGTTTCCTTGCGGAGATAGCCCATGGTATATCTTGCATTTGTTAGGAAAAACTGCTTATAGCATGAAAAGTGTCCATTTCAGATAGAGGTCAAATTCGAAAAACAAACACATATTCATGTTCCCCATCCTCCCCGAAGACCAAAAAACCATGACTTTTGCAGATCTCATGTTTCCTTGCGGAGATAGCCCATGTTATATCTTGCATTTGTTAGGAAAAACTGCTAATAGTATGAAAAGTGCCCATTGCAGAAAGAGCTCAAATTCGAAAAACAAACACATATTCATGTTCCCCCTCCTCCCCGAAGACCAAAAAACCATGAGTTGAGCAGATCTGATGTTTCCTTGCGGAGATAGCCAATGTTATATCTTGCATTTGTTAGGAAAAACTGCTTATAGCATGAAAAGTGTCCATTTCAGATAGAGGTCAAATTCGAAAAACAAAGACATATTCATGTTCCCCCGCCTCCCCGAAGACCAAAAAACCATGAGTTGTGTAGATCTGATGTTTCCTTGCGGAGATAGCCAATGTTATATCTTGAATTTGTTAGGAAAAACTGCTTATAGCATGAAAAGTGCCCATTGCAGAAAGAGCTCAAATTCGAAAAACAAAAACATATTCATGTTCCCCATCCTCCCCGAAGACCAAAAAACCATGAGTTGTGCAGATCTCATGTTTCCTTGCGGAGATAGCCAATGTTATATCTTGCATTTGTTAGGAAAAACTGCTTAGAGCATGAAAAGTGCTCATTTCAGATAGAGGTCAAATTCGAAAAACAAACACATATTCATGTTCCCCATCCTCCCCGAAGACCAAAAAACCATAACTTTTGCAGATCTCATGTTTCCTTGCGGAGATAGCCCATGTTATATCTTGCATTTGTTAGGAAAAACTGCTTAGAGCATGAAAAGTGCTCATTTCAGATAGAGGTCAAATTCGAAAAACAAACACATATTCATGTTCCCCATCCTCCCCGAATACCAAAAAACCATGTGTTGTGCAGATCTCATGTTTCCTTGCGGAGATAGCCCATGTTATATCTTGCATTTGTTAGGAAAACCTGCTTATAGCATGAAAAGTGCCCATTTCAGATAGAGGTCAAATTTGAAAAACAAACACATATTCATGTTCCCCCGCCTCCCCGAAGACCAAAAAACCATGAGTTGTGCAGATCTGATGTTTCCTTGCGGAGATAGCCCATGTTATATCTTGCATTTGTTAGGAAAAACTGCTAATAGTATGAAAAGTGCCCATTGCAGAAAGAGCTAAAATTCGAATACCAAACACATATTCATGTTCCCCATCCTCCCCGAAGACCAAAAAACCATGAGTTGTGCAGATCTCATGTTTCCTTGCGGAGATAGCCCATGTTATATCTTGCATTTGTTAGGAAAAACTGCTAATAATATGAAAAGTGCCCATTGCAGAAAGAGCTCAAATTCGAATAACAAACACATATTCATGTTCCCCATCCTCCCCGAATACCAAAAAACCATGAGTTGTGCAGATCTGATGTTTCCTTGCGGAGATAGCCCATGTTATATCTTGCATTTGTTAGGAAAAACTGCTAATAGTATGAAAAGTGCCCATTGCAGAAAGAGCTCAAATTCAAATAACAAACACATATTCATGTTCCCCATCCTCCCCGAAGACCAAAAAACCATGAGTTGTGCAGATCTCATGTTTCCTTGCGGAGATAGCCCATGTTATATCTTGCATTTGTTAGGAAAAACTGCTAATAGTATGAAAAGTGCCCATTGCAGAAAGAGCTCAAATTCAAAAAACAAACACATATTCATGTTCCCCCTCCTCCCCGAAGACCAAAAAACCATGAGTTGAGCAGATCTGATGTTGCCTTGCGGAGAAAGCCAATGTTATATCTTGCATTTGTTAGGAAAAACTGCTTATAGCATGAAAAGTGCCCATTGCAGAAAGAGCTCAAATTCGAAAAACAAACACATATTCATGTTCCCCATCCTCCCCAAAGACCAAAAATCCATGACTTTTGCAGATCTCATGTTTCCTTGCGGAGATAGCCCATGGTATATCTTGCATTTGTTAGGAAAAACTGCTTATAGCATGAAAAGTGCCCATTGCAGAAAGAGCTCAAATTCGAAAAACAAACACATATTCATGTTCCCCATCCTCCCCGAAGACCAAAAAACCATGACTTTTGCAGATCTCATGTTTCCTTGCGGAGATAGCCCATGTTATATCTTGCATTTGTTAGGAAAAACTGCTAATAGTATGAAAAGTGCCCATTGCAGAAAGAGCTCAAATTCGAAAAACAAACACATATTCATGTTCCCCCTCCTCCCCGAAGACCAAAAAACCATGAGTTGAGCAGATCTGATGTTTCCTTGCGGAGATAGCCAATGTTATATCTTGCATTTGTTAGGAAAAACTGCTTATAGCATGAAAAGTGTCCATTTCAGATAGAGGTCAAATTCGAAAAACAAACACATATTCATGTTCCCCCGCCTCCCCGAAGACCAAAAAACCATGAGTTGTGTAGATCTGATGTTTCCTTGCGGAGATAGCCAATGTTATATCTTGAATTTGTTAGGAAAAACTGCTTATAGCATTGAAAGTGCCCATTGCAGAAAGAGCTCAAATTCGAAAAACAAAAACATATTCATGTTCCCCATCCTCCCCGAAGACCAAAAAACTATAACGTTTGCAGATCTCATGTTTCCTTGCGGAGATAGCCAATGTTATATCTTGAATTTGTTAGGAAAAACTGCTAATAGCATGAAAAGTGCCCATTGCGGAAAGAGCTCAAATTCGAATAACACACACATATTCATGTTCCCCATCCTCCCCGAATACCAAAAAACCATGAGTTGTGCAGATCTCATGTTTCCTTGCGGAGATAGCCAATGTTATATCTTGCATTTGTTAGGAAAAACTGCTTAGAGCATGAAAAGTGCTCATTTCAGATAGAGGTCAAATTCGAAAAACAAACACATATTCATGTTCCCCATCCTTCCCGAATACCAAAAAACCATGTGTTGTGCAGATCTGATGTTTCCTGGCGGAGATAGCCCATGTTATATCTTGCATTTGTTAGGAAAAACTGCTAATAGTATGAAAAGTGCCCATTGCAGAAAGAGCTCAAATTCGAATAACAAACACATATTCATGTTCCCCATCCTCCCCGAATACCAAAAAACCATGAGTTGTGCAGATCTCATGTTTCCTTGCGGAGATAGCCAATGTTATATCTTGCATTTGTTAGGAAAAACTGCTTAGAGCATGAAAAGTGCTCATTTCAGATAGAGGTCAAATTCGAAAAACAAACACATATTCATGTTCCCCATCCTCCCCGAATACCAAAAAACCATGTGTTGTGCAGATCTGATGTTTCCTTGCGGAGATAGCCCATGTTATATCTTGCATTTGTTAGGAAAAACTGCTAATAGTATGAAAAGTGCCCATTGCAGAAAGAGCTCAAATTCGAAAAACAAACACATATTCATGTTCCCCCTCCTCCCCGAAGACCAAAAAACCATGAGTTGAGTAGATCTGATGTTTCCTTGCGGAGATAGCCAATGTTATATCTTGCATTTGTTAGGAAAAACTGCTTATAGCATGAAAAGTGCCCATTGCAGAAAGAGCTCAAATTCGAAAAACAAAAACATATTCAAGTTCCCCATCCTCCCCGAAGACCAAAAAACCATAACTTTTGCAGATCTGATGTTTCCTTGCGGACATAGCCAATGTTATATCTTGCATTTGTTAGGAAAAACTGCTTATAGCATGAAAAGTGCCCACTGCAGAAAGAGCTCAAATTCGAAAAACAAACACATATTCATGTTCCCCATCCTCCCCGAAGACCAAAAATCCATGACTTTTGCAGATCTCATGTTTCCTTGCGGAGACAGCCCATGGTATATCTTGCATTTGTTAGGCAAACCTGCTTTTAGCATGAAAAGTGCCCATTTCAGATAGAGGTCAAATTCGAAAAACAAACACATATTCATGTTCCCCCGCCTCCCCGAAGACCAAAAAACCATGAGTTGTGCAGATCTGATGTTTCCTTGCGGAGATAGCCAATGTTATATCTTGAATTTGTTAGGAAAAACTGCTTATAGCATGAAAAGTGCCCATTGCAGAAAGAGCTCAAATTCGAAAAACAAACACATATTCATGTTCCCCCTCCTCCCCGAAGACCAAAAAACCATGAGTTGTGCAGATCTGATGTTTCCTTGCGGAGATAGCCCATGTTATATCTTGCATTTGTTAGGAAAAACTGCTAATAGTATGAAAAGTGCCCATTGCAGAAAGAGCTCAAATTCGAATAACAAACACATATTCATGTTCCCCATCCTCCCCGAATACCAAAAAACCATGACTTTTGCAGATCTCATGTTTCCTTGCGGAGATAGCCCATGTTATATCTTGCATTTGTTAGGAAAAACTGCTTAGAGCATGAAAAGTGCTCATTTCAGATAGAGGTCAAATTCGGAAAAACAAACACATATTCATGTTCCCCATCCTCCCCGAAGACCAAAAAACCATAACTTTTGCAGATCTCATGTTTCCTTGCGGAGATAGCCCATGTTATATCTTGCATTTGTTAGGAAAAACTGCTTATAGCATGAAAAGTGCCCATTGCGGAAAGAGCTCAAATTCGAAAAACAAACACATATTCATGTTCCCCATCCTCCCCGAAGACCAAAAAACCGTGACTTTTGCAGATCTCATGTTTCCTTGCGGAGATAGCCCATGTTATATCTTGCATTTGTTAGGAAAACCTGCTTATAGCATGAAAAGTGCCCATTTCAGATAGAGGTCAAATTTGAAAAACAAACACATATTCATGTTCCCCCGCCTCCCCGAAGACCAAAAAACCATGAGTTGTGCAGATCTGATGTTTCCTTGCGGAGATAGCCCATGTTATATCTTGCATTTGTTAGGAAAAACTGCTAATAGTATGAAAAGTGCCCATTGCAGAAAGAGCTAAAATTCGAATACCAAACACATATTCATGTTCCCCATCCTCCCCGAAGACCAAAAAACCATGAGTTGTGCAGATCTGATGTTTCCTTGCGGAGATAGCCCATGTTATATCTTGCATTTGTTAGGAAAAACTGCTAATAATATGAAAAGTGCCCATTGCAGAAAGAGCTCAAATTCGAATAACAAACACATATTCATGTTCCCCATCCTCCCCGAATACCAAAAAACCATGAGTTGTGCAGATCTGATGTTTCCTTGCGGAGATAGCCCATGTTATATCTTGCATTTGTTAGGAAAAACTGCTAATAGTATGAAAAGTGCCCATTTCAGATAGAGGTCAAATTCGAAAAACAAACACATATTCATGTTCCCCATCCTCCCCGAAGACCAAAAAACCATGAGTTGTGCAGATCTGATGTTTCCTTGCGGAGATAGCCCATGTTATATCTTGCATTTGTTAGGAAAAACTGCTAATAATATGAAAAGTGCCCATTGCAGAAAGAGCTCAAATTCGAATAACAAACACATATTCATGTTCCCCATCCTCCCCGAATACCAAAAAACCATGAGTTGTGCAGATCTGATGTTTCCTTGCGGAGATAGCCCATGTTATATCTTGCATTTGTTAGGAAAAACTGCTAATAGTATGAAAAGTGCCCATTGCAGAAAGAGCTCAAATTCAAATAACAAACACATATTCATGTTCCCCATCCTCCCCGAAGACCAAAAAACCATGAGTTGTGCAGATCTCATGTTTCCTTGCGGAGATAGCCCATGTTATATCTTGCATTTGTTAGGAAAAACTGCTAATAGTATGAAAAGTGCCCATTGCAGAAAGAGCTCAAATTCAAAAAACAAACACATATTCATGTTCCCCCTCCTCCCCGAAGACCAAAAAACCATGAGTTTAGCAGATCTGATGTTGCCTTGCGGAGAAAGCCAATGTTATATCTTGCATTTGTTAGGAAAAACTGCTTATAGCATGAAAAGTGCCCATTGCAGAAAGAGCTCAAATTCGAAAAACAAACACATATTCATGTTCCCCATCCTCCCCAAAGACCAAAAATCCATGACTTTTGCAGATCTCATGTTTCCTTGCGGAGATAGCCCATGGTATATCTTGCATTTGTTAGGAAAAACTGCTTATAGCATGAAAAGTGTCCATTTCAGATAGAGGTCAAATTCGAAAAACAAACACATATTCATGTTCCCCATCCTCCCCGAAGACCAAAAAACCATGACTTTTGCAGATCTCATGTTTCCTTGCGGAGATAGCCCATGTTATATCTTGCATTTGTTAGGAAAAACTGCTAATAGTATGAAAAGTGCCCATTGCAGAAAGAGCTCAAATTCGAAAAACAAACACATATTCATGTTCCCCCTCCTCCCCGAAGACCAAAAAACCATGAGTTGAGCAGATCTGATGTTTCCTTGCGGAGATAGCCAATGTTATATCTTGCATTTGTTAGGAAAAACTGCTTATAGCATGAAAAGTGTCCATTTCAGATAGAGGTCAAATTCGAAAAACAAACACATATTCATGTTCCCCCGCCTCCCCGAAGACCAAAAAACCATGAGTTGTGTAGATCTGATGTTTCCTTGCGGAGATAGCCAATGTTATATCTTGAATTTGTTAGGAAAAACTGCTTATAGCATGAAAAGTGCCCATTGCAGAAAGAGCTCAAATTCGAAAAACAAAAACATATTCATGTTCCCCATCCTCCCCGAAGACCAAAAAACCATGAGTTGTGCAGATCTCATGTTTCCTTGCGGAGATAGCCAATGTTATATCTTGCATTTGTTAGGAAAAACTGCTTAGAGCATGAAAAGTGCTCATTTCAGATAGAGGTCAAATTCGAAAAACAAACACATATTCATGTTCCCCATCCTCCCCGAAGACCAAAAAACCATAACTTTTGCAGATCTCATGTTTCCTTGCGGAGATAGCCCATGTTATATCTTGCATTTGTTAGGAAAAACTGCTTAGAGCATGAAAAGTGCTCATTTCAGATAGAGGTTAAATTCGAAAAACAAACACATATTCATGTTCCCCATCCTCCCCGAATACCAAAAAACCATGTGTTGTGCAGATCTCATGTTTCCTTGCGGAGATAGCCCATGTTATATCTTGCATTTGTTAGGAAAACCTGCTTATAGCATGAAAAGTGCCCATTTCAGATAGAGGTCAAATTTGAAAAACAAACACATATTCATGTTCCCCCGCCTCCCCGAAGACCAAAAAACCATGAGTTGTGCAGATCTGATGTTTCCTTGCGGAGATAGCCCATGTTATATCTTGCATTTGTTAGGAAAAACTGCTAATAGTATGAAAAGTGCCCATTGCAGAAAGAGCTAAAATTCGAATACCAAACACATATTCATGTTCCCCATCCTCCCCGAAGACCAAAAAACCATGAGTTGTGCAGATCTGATGTTTCCTTGCGGAGATAGCCCATGTTATATCTTGCATTTGTTAGGAAAAACTGCTAATAATATGAAAAGTGCCCATTGCAGAAAGAGCTCAAATTCGAATAACAAACACATATTCATGTTCCCCATCCTCCCCGAATACCAAAAAACCATGAGTTGTGCAGATCTGATGTTTCCTTGCGGAGATAGCCCATGTTATATCTTGCATTTGTTAGGAAAAACTGCTAATAGTATGAAAAGTGCCCATTGCAGAAAGAGCTCAAATTCAAATAACAAACACATATTCATGTTCCCCATCCTCCCCGAAGACCAAAAAACCATGAGTTGTGCAGATCTCATGTTTCCTTGCGGAGATAGCCCATGTTATATCTTGCATTTGTTAGGAAAAACTGCTAATAGTATGAAAAGTGCCCATTGCAGAAAGAGCTCAAATTCAAAAAACAAACACATATTCATGTTCCCCCTCCTCCCCGAAGACCAAAAAACCATGAGTTTAGCAGATCTGATGTTGCCTTGCGGAGAAAGCCAATGTTATATCTTGCATTTGTTAGGAAAAACTGCTTATAGCATGAAAAGTGCCCATTGCAGAAAGAGCTCAAATTCGAAAAACAAACACATATTCATGTTCCCCATCCTCCCCAAAGACCAAAAATCCATGACTTTTGCAGATCTCATGTTTCCTTGCGGAGATAGCCCATGGTATATCTTGCATTTGTTAGGAAAAACTGCTTATAGCATGAAAAGTGTCCATTTCAGATAGAGGTCAAATTCGAAAAACAAACACATATTCATGTTCCCCATCCTCCCCGAAGACCAAAAAACCATGACTTTTGCAGATCTCATGTTTCCTTGCGGAGATAGCCCATGTTATATCTTGCATTTGTTAGGAAAAACTGCTAATAGTATGAAAAGTGCCCATTGCAGAAAGAGCTCAAATTCGAAAAACAAACACATATTCATGTTCCCCCTCCTCCCCGAAGACCAAAAAACCATGAGTTGAGCAGATCTGATGTTTCCTTGCGGAGATAGCCAATGTTATATCTTGCATTTGTTAGGAAAAACTGCTTATAGCATGAAAAGTGTCCATTTCAGATAGAGGTCAAATTCGAAAAACAAACACATATTCATGTTCCCCCGCCTCCCCGAAGACCAAAAAACCATGAGTTGTGTAGATCTGATGTTTCCTTGCGGAGATAGCCAATGTTATATCTTGAATTTGTTAGGAAAAACTGCTTATAGCATGAAAAGTGCCCATTGCAGAAAGAGCTCAAATTCGAAAAACAAAAACATATTCATGTTCCCCATCCTCCCCGAAGACCAAAAAACCATGAGTTGTGCAGATCTCATGTTTCCTTGCGGAGATAGCCAATGTTATATCTTGCATTTGTTAGGAAAAACTGCTTAGAGCATGAAAAGTGCTCATTTCAGATAGAGGTCAAATTCGAAAAACAAACACATATTCATGTTCCCCATCCTCCCCGAAGACCAAAAAACCATAACTTTTGCAGATCTCATGTTTCCTTGCGGAGATAGCCCATGTTATATCTTGCATTTGTTAGGAAAAACTGCTTAGAGCATGAAAAGTGCTCATTTCAGATAGAGGTTAAATTCGAAAAACAAACACATATTCATGTTCCCCATCCTCCCCGAATACCAAAAAACCATGTGTTGTGCAGATCTCATGTTTCCTTGCGGAGATAGCCCATGTTATATCTTGCATTTGTTAGGAAAACCTGCTTATAGCATGAAAAGTGCCCATTTCAGATAGAGGTCAAATTTGAAAAACAAACACATATTCATGTTCCCCCGCCTCCCCGAAGACCAAAAAACCATGAGTTGTGCAGATCTGATGTTTCCTTGCGGAGATAGCCCATGTTATATCTTGCATTTGTTAGGAAAAACTGCTAATAGTATGAAAAGTGCCCATTGCAGAAAGAGCTAAAATTCGAATACCAAACACATATTCATGTTCCCCATCCTCCCCGAAGACCAAAAAACCATGAGTTGTGCAGATCTGATGTTTCCTTGCGGAGATAGCCCATGTTATATCTTGCATTTGTTAGGAAAAACTGCTAATAATATGAAAAGTGCCCATTGCAGAAAGAGCTCAAATTCGAATAACAAACACATATTCATGTTCCCCATCCTCCCCGAATACCAAAAAACCATGAGTTGTGCAGATCTGATGTTTCCTTGCGGAGATAGCCCATGTTATATCTTGCATTTGTTAGGAAAAACTGCTAATAGTATGAAAAGTGCCCATTGCAGAAAGAGCTCAAATTCAAATAACAAACACATATTCATGTTCCCCATCCTCCCCGAAGACCAAAAAACCATGAGTTGTGCAGATCTCATGTTTCCTTGCGGAGATAGCCCATGTTATATCTTGCATTTGTTAGGAAAAACTGCTAATAGTATGAAAAGTGCCCATTGCAGAAAGAGCTCAAATTCAAAAAACAAACACATATTCATGTTCCCCCTCCTCCCCGAAGACCAAAAAACCATGAGTTGAGCAGATCTGATGTTGCCTTGCGGAGAAAGCCAATGTTATATCTTGCATTTGTTAGGAAAAACTGCTTATAGCATGAAAAGTGCCCATTGCAGAAAGAGCTCAAATTCGAAAAACAAACACATATTCATGTTCCCCATCCTCCCCAAAGACCAAAAATCCATGACTTTTGCAGATCTCATGTTTCCTTGCGGAGATAGCCCATGGTATATCTTGCATTTGTTAGGAAAAACTGCTTATAGCATGAAAAGTGCCCATTGCAGAAAGAGCTCAAATTCGAAAAACAAACACATATTCATGTTCCCCATCCTCCCCGAAGACCAAAAAACCATGACTTTTGCAGATCTCATGTTTCCTTGCGGAGATAGCCCATGTTATATCTTGCATTTGTTAGGAAAAACTGCTAATAGTATGAAAAGTGCCCATTGCAGAAAGAGCTCAAATTCGAAAAACAAACACATATTCATGTTCCCCCTCCTCCCCGAAGACCAAAAAACCATGAGTTGAGCAGATCTGATGTTTCCTTGCGGAGATAGCCAATGTTATATCTTGCATTTGTTAGGAAAAACTGCTTATAGCATGAAAAGTGTCCATTTCAGATAGAGGTCAAATTCGAAAAACAAACACATATTCATGTTCCCCCGCCTCCCCGAAGACCAAAAAACCATGAGTTGTGTAGATCTGATGTTTCCTTGCGGAGATAGCCAATGTTATATCTTGAATTTGTTAGGAAAAACTGCTTATAGCATGAAAAGTGCCCATTGCAGAAAGAGCTCAAATTCGAAAAACAAAAACATATTCATGTTCCCCATCCTCCCCGAAGACCAAAAAACTATAACGTTTGCAGATCTCATGTTTCCTTGCGGAGATAGCCAATGTTATATCTTGAATTTGTTAGGAAAAACTGCTAATAGCATGAAAAGTGCCCATTGCGGAAAGAGCTCAAATTCGAATAACACACACATATTCATGTTCCCCATCCTCCCCGAATACCAAAAAACCATGAGTTGTGCAGATCTCATGTTTCCTTGCGGAGATAGCCAATGTTATATCTTGCATTTGTTAGGAAAAACTGCTAATAGTATGAAAAGTGCCCATTGCAGAAAGAGCTCAAATTCGAATAACAAACACATATTCATGTTCCCCATCCTCCCCGAATACCAAAAAACCATGACTTTTGCAGATCTCATGTTTCCTTGCGGAGATAGCCCATGTTATATCTTGCATTTGTTAGGAAAAACTGCTTAGAGCATGAAAAGTGCTCATTTCAGATAGAGGTCAAATTCGGAAAAACAAACACATATTCATGTTCCCCATCCTCCCCGAAGACCAAAAAACCATAACTTTTGCAGATCTCATGTTTCCTTGCGGAGATAGCCCATGTTATATCTTGCATTTGTTAGGAAAAACTGCTTATAGCATGAAAATTGCCCATTGCGGAAAGAGCTCAAATTCGAAAAACAAACACATATTCATGTTCCCCATCCTCCCCGAAGACCAAAAAACCGTGACTTTTGCAGATCTCATGTTTCCTTGCGGAGATAGCCCATGTTATATCTTGCATTTGTTAGGAAAACCTGCTTATAGCATGAAAAGTGCCCATTTCAGATAGAGGTCAAATTTGAAAAACAAACACATATTCATGTTCCCCCGCCTCCCCGAAGACCAAAAAACCATAACTTTTGCAGATCTGATGTTTCCTTGCGGAGATAGCCCATGTTATATCTTGCATTTGTTAGGAAAAACTGCTAATAATATGAAAAGTGCCCATTGCAGAAAGAGCTCAAATTCGAATAACAAACACATATTCATGTTCCCCATCCTCCCCGAAGACCAAAAAACCATGAGTTGTGCAGATCTGATGTTTCCTTGCGGAGATAGCCCATGTTATATCTTGCATTTGTTAGGAAAAACTGCTAATAGTATGAAAAGTGCCCATTTCAGATAGAGGTCAAATTCGAAAAACAAACACATATTCATGTTCCCCATCCTCCCCGAAGACCAAAAAACCATGAGTTGTGCAGATCTGATGTTTCCTTGCGGAGATAGCCCATGTTATATCTTGCATTTGTTAGGAAAAACTGCTAATAATATGAAAAGTGCCCATTGCAGAAAGAGCTCAAATTCGAATAACAAACACATATTCATGTTCCCCATCCTCCCCGAATACCAAAAAACCATGAGTTGTGCAGATCTGATGTTTCCTTGCGGAGATAGCCCATGTTATATCTTGCATTTGTTAGGAAAAACTGCTAATAGTATGAAAAGTGCCCATTGCAGAAAGAGCTCAAATTCAAATAACAAACACATATTCATGTTCCCCATCCTCCCCGAAGACCAAAAAACCATGAGTTGTGCAGATCTCATGTTTCCTTGCGGAGATAGCCCATGTTATATCTTGCATTTGTTAGGAAAAACTGCTAATAGTATGAAAAGTGCCCATTGCAGAAAGAGCTCAAATTCAAAAAACAAACACATATTCATGTTCCCCCTCCTCCCCGAAGACCAAAAAACCATGAGTTTAGCAGATCTGATGTTGCCTTGCGGAGAAAGCCAATGTTATATCTTGCATTTGTTAGGAAAAACTGCTTATAGCATGAAAAGTGCCCATTGCAGAAAGAGCTCAAATTCGAAAAACAAACACATATTCATGTTCCCCATCCTCCCCGAATACCAAAAAACCATGAGTTGTGCAGATCTCATGTTTCCTTGCGGAGATAGCCAATGTTATATCTTGCATTTGTTAGGAAAAACTGCTTAGAGCATGAAAAGTGCTCATTTCAGATAGAGGTCAAATTCGAAAAACAAAAACATATTCATGTTCCCCATCCTCCCCGAAGACCAAAAAACTATAACGTTTGCAGATCTCATGTTTCCTTGCGGAGATAGCCCATGTTATATCTTGCATTTGTTAGGAAAAACTGCTTATAGCATGAAAAGTGCCCATTGCGGAAAGAGCTCAAATTCGAATAACACACACATATTCATGTTCCCCATCCTCCCCGAATACCAAAAAACCATGAGTTGTGCAGATCTCATGTTTCCTTGCGGAGATAGCCAATGTTATATCTTGCATTTGTTAGGAAAAACTGCTTAGAGCATGAAAAGTGCTCATTTCAGATAGAGGTCAAATTCGAAAAACAAACACATATTCATGTTCCCCATCCTCCCCGAATACCAAAAAACCATGTGTTGTGCAGATCTGATGTTTCCTTGCGGAGATAGCCCATGTTATATCTTGCATTTGTTAGGAAAAACTGCTTAGAGCATGAAAAGTGCTCATTTCAGATAGAGGTCAAATTCGAAAAACAAACACATATTCATGTTCCCCATCCTCCCCGAATACCAAAAAACCATGTGTTGTGCAGATCTGATGTTTCCTTGCGGAGATAGCCCATGTTATATCTTGCATTTGTTAGGAAAAACTGCTAATAGTATGAAAAGTGCCCATTGCAGAAAGAGCTCAAATTCGAATAACACACACATATTCATGTTCCCCATCCTCCCCGAATACCAAAAAACCATGAGTTGTGCAGATCTCATGTTTCCTTGCGGAGATAGCCAATGTTATATCTTGCATTTGTTAGGAAAAACTGCTTAGAGCATGAAAAGTGCTCATTTCAGATAGAGGTCAAATTCGAAAAACAAACACATATTCATGTTCCCCATCCTCCCCGAATACCAAAAAACCATGTGTTGTGCAGATCTGATGTTTCCTTGCGGAGATAGCCCATGTTATATCTTGCATTTGTTAGGAAAAACTGCTTAGAGCATGAAAAGTGCTCATTTCAGATAGAGGTCAAATTCGAAAAACAAACACATATTCATGTTCCCCATCCTCCCCGAATACCAAAAAACCATGTGTTGTGCAGATCTGATGTTTCCTTGCGGAGATAGCCCATGTTATATCTTGCATTTGTTAGGAAAAACTGCTAATAGTATGAAAAGTGCCCATTGCAGAAAGAGCTCAAATTCGAATAACAAACACATATTCATGTTCCCCATCCTCCCCGAAGACCAAAAAACCATGAGTTGTGCAGATCTCATGTTTCCTTGCGGAGATAGCCAATGTTATATCTTGCATTTGTTAGGAAAAACTGCTTAGAGCATGAAAAGTGCTCATTTCAGATAGAGGTCAAATTCGAAAAACAAACACATATTCATGTTCCCCATCCTCCCCGAAGACCAAAAAACCATAACTTTTGCAGATCTCATGTTTCCTTGCGGAGATAGCCCATGTTATATCTTGCATTTGTTAGGAAAAACTGCTAATAGTATGAAAAGTGCCCATTGCAGAAAGACCTCAAATTCGAAAAACAAACACATATTCATGTTCCCCCTCCTCCCCGAAGACCAAAAAACCATGAGTTGAGTAGATCTGATGTTTCCTTGCGGAGATAGCCAATGTTATATCTTGCATTTGTTAGGAAAAACTGCTTATAGCATGAAAAGTGCCCATTGCAGAAAGAGCTCAAATTCGAAAAACAAAAACATATTCAAGTTCCCCATCCTCCCCGAAGACCAAAAAACCATAACTTTTGCAGATCTGATGTTTCCTTGCGGACATAGCCAATGTTATATCTTGCATTTGTTAGGAAAAACTGCTTATAGCATGAAAAGTGCCCACTGCAGAAAGAGCTCAAATTCGAAAAACAAACACATATTCATGTTCCCCATCCTCCCCGAAGACCAAAAATCCATGACTTTTGCAGATCTCATGTTTCCTTGCGGAGACAGCCCATGGTATATCTTGCATTTGTGAGGAAAACCTGCTTTTAGCATGAAAAGTGCCCATTTCAGATAGAGGTCAAATTCGAAAAACAAACACATATTCATGTTCCCCCGCCTCCCCGAAGACCAAAAAACCATGAGTTGTGCAGATCTGATGTTTCCTTGCGGAGATAGCCAATGTTATATCTTGAATTTGTTAGGAAAAACTGCTTATAGCATGAAAAGTGCCCATTGCAGAAAGAGCTCAAATTCGAAAAACAAACACATATTCATGTTCCCCCTCCTCCCCGAAGACCACAAAACCATGAGTTGTGCAGATCTGATGTTTCCTTGCGGAGATAGCCCATGTTATATCTTGCATTTCTTAGGAAAAACTGCTAATAGTATGAAAAGTGCCCATTGCAGAAAGAGCTCAAATTCGAAAAACAAACACATATTCATGTTCCCCCGCCTCCCCGAAGACCAAAAAACCATGAGTTGTGCAGATCTGATGTTTCCTTGCGGAGATAGCCAATGTTATATCTTGAATTTGTTAGGAAAAACTGCTTATAGCATGAAAAGTGCCCATTGCAGAAAGAGCTCAAATTCGAAAAACAAAAACATATTCATGTTCCCCATCCTCCCCGAAGACCAAAAAACTATAACGTTTGCAGATCTCATGTTTCCTTGCGGAGATAGCCCATGTTATATCTTGCATTTGTTAGGAAAAACTGCTTATAGCATGAAAAGTGCCCATTGCGGAAAGAGCTCAAATTCGAATAACACACACATATTCATGTTCCCCATCCTCCCCGAATACCAAAAAACCATGAGTTGTGCAGATCTCATGTTTCCTTGCGGAGATAGCCAATGTTATATCTTGCATTTGTTAGGAAAAACTGCTTAGAGCATGAAAAGTGCTCATTTCAGATAGAGGTCAAATTCGAAAAACAAACACATATTCATGTTCCCCATCCTCCCCGAATACCAAAAAACCATGTGTTGTGCAGATCTGATGTTTCCTTGCGGAGATAGCCCATGTTATATCTTGCATTTGTTAGGAAAAACTGCTAATAGTATGAAAAGTGCCCATTGCAGAAAGAGCTCAAATTCGAATAACAAACACATATTCATGTTCCCCATCCTCCCCGAATACCAAAAAACCATGAGTTGTGCAGATCTCATGTTTCCTTGCGGAGATAGCCAATGTTATATCTTGCATTTGTTAGGAAAAACTGCTTAGAGCATGAAAAGTGCTCATTTCAGATAGAGGTCAAATTCGAAAAACAAACACATATTCATGTTCCCCATCCTCCCCGAATACCAAAAAACCATGTGTTGTGCAGATCTGATGTTTCCTTGCGGAGATAGCCCATGTTATATCTTGCATTTGTTAGGAAAAACTGCTAATAGTATGAAAAGTGCCCATTGCAGAAAGAGCTCAAATTCGAATAACAAACACATATTCATGTTCCCCCGCCTCCCCGAAGACCAAAAAACCATGAGTTGTGCAGATCTGATGTTTCCTTGCGGAGATAGCCAATGTTATATCTTGAATTTGTTAGGAAAAACTGCTTATAGCATGAAAAGTGCCCATTGCAGAAAGAGCTCAAATTCGAAAAACAAAAACATATTCATGTTCCCCATCCTCCCCGAAGACCAAAAAACTATAACGTTTGCAGATCTCATGTTTCCTTGCGGAGATAGCCCATGTTATATCTTGCATTTGTTAGGAAAAACTGCTTATAGCATGAAAAGTGCCCATTGCGGAAAGAGCTCAAATTCGAATAACACACACATATTCATGTTCCCCATCCTCCCCGAATACCAAAAAACCATGAGTTGTGCAGATCTCATGTTTCCTTGCGGAGATAGCCAATGTTATATCTTGCATTTGTTAGGAAAAACTGCTTAGAGCATGAAAAGTGCTCATTTCAGATAGAGGTCAAATTCGAAAAACAAACACATATTCATGTTCCCCATCCTCCCCGAATACCAAAAAAACCATGTGTTGTGCAGATCTGATGTTTCCTTGCGGAGATAGCCCATGTTATATCTTGCATTTGTTAGGAAAAACTGCTAATAGTATGAAAAGTGCCCATTGCAGAAAGAGCTCAAATTCGAATAACAAACACATATTCATGTTCCCCATCCTCCCCGAATACCAAAAAACCATGAGTTGTGCAGATCTCATGTTTCCTTGCGGAGATAGCCAATGTTATATCTTGCATTTGTTAGGAAAAACTGCTTAGAGCATGAAAAGTGCTCATTTCAGATAGAGGTCAAATTCGAAAAACAAACACATATTCATGTTCCCCATCCTCCCCGAATACCAAAAAACCATGTGTTGTGCAGATCTGATGTTTCCTTGCGGAGATAGCCCATGTTATATCTTGCATTTGTTAGGAAAAACTGCTAATAGTATGAAAAGTGCCCATTGCAGAAAGAGCTCAAATTCGAATAACAAACACATATTCATGTTCCCCCGCCTCCCCGAAGACCAAAAAACCATGAGTTGTGCAGATCTGATGTTTCCTTGCGGAGATAGCCAATGTTATATCTTGAATTTGTTAGGAAAAACTGCTTATAGCATGAAAAGTGCCCATTGCAGAAAGAGCTCAAATTCGAAAAACAAAAACATATTCATGTTCCCCATCCTCCCCGAAGACCAAAAAACTATAACGTTTGCAGATCTCATGTTTCCTTGCGGAGATAGCCCATGTTATATCTTGCATTTGTTAGGAAAAACTGCTTATAGCATGAAAAGTGCCCATTGCGGAAAGAGCTCAAATTCGAATAACACACACATATTCATGTTCCCCATCCTCCCCGAATACCAAAAAACCATGAGTTGTGCAGATCTCATGTTTCCTTGCGGAGATAGCCAATGTTATATCTTGCATTTGTTAGGAAAAACTGCTTAGAGCATGAAAAGTGCTCATTTCAGATAGAGGTCAAATTCGAAAAACAAACACATATTCATGTTCCCCATCCTCCCCGAATACCAAAAAACCATGTGTTGTGCAGATCTGATGTTTCCTTGCGGAGATAGCCCATGTTATATCTTGCATTTGTTAGGAAAAACTGCTAATAGTATGAAAAGTGCCCATTGCAGAAAGAGCTCAAATTCGAATAACAAACACATATTCATGTTCCCCATCCTCCCCGAATACCAAAAAACCATGAGTTGTGCAGATCTCATGTTTCCTTGCGGAGATAGCCAATGTTATATCTTGCATTTGTTAGGAAAAACTGCTTAGAGCATGAAAAGTGCTCATTTCAGATAGAGGTCAAATTCGAAAAACAAACACATATTCATGTTCCCCATCCTCCCCGAATACCAAAAAACCATGTGTTGTGCAGATCTGATGTTTCCTTGCGGAGATAGCCCATGTTATATCTTGCATTTGTTAGGAAAAACTGCTAATAGTATGAAAAGTGCCCATTGCAGAAAGAGCTCAAATTCGAATAACAAACACATATTCATGTTCCCCATCCTCCCCGAAGACCAAAAAACCATGAGTTGTGCAGATCTCATGCTTCCTTGCGGAGATAGCCAATGTTATATCTTGCATTTGTTAGGAAAAACTGCTTAGAGCATGAAAAGTGCTCATTTCAGATAGAGGTCAAATTCGAAAAACAAACACATATTCATGTTCCCCATCCTCCCCGAAGACCAAAAAACCATGTGTTGTGCAGATCTGATGTTTCCTTGCGGAGATAGCCCATGTTATATCTTGCATTTGTTAGGAAAAACTGCTTAGAGCATGAAAAGTGCTCATTTCAGATAGAGGTCAAATTCGAAAAACAAACACATATTCATGTTCCCCATCCTCCCCGAAGACCAAAAAACCATAACTTTTGCAGATCTCATGTTTCCTTGCGGAGATAGCCCATGTTATATCTTGCATTTGTTAGGAAAAACTGCTAATAGTATGAAAAGTGCCCATTGCAGAAAGAGCTCAAATTCGAAAAACAAACACATATTCATGTTCCCCCTCCTCCCCGAAGACCAAAAAACCATGAGTTGAGTAGATCTGATGTTTCCTTGCGGAGATAGCCAATGTTATATCTTGCATTTGTTAGGAAAAACTGCTTATAGCATGAAAAGTGCCCATTGCAGAAAGAGCTCAAATTCGAAAAACAAAAACATATTCAAGTTCCCCATCCTCCCCGAAGACCAAAAAACCATAACTTTTGCAGATCTGATGTTTCCTTGCGGACATAGCCAATGTTATATCTTGCATTTGTTAGGAAAAACTGCTTATAGCATGAAAAGTGCCCACTGCAGAAAGAGCTCAAATTCGAAAAACAAACACATATTCATGTTCCCCATCCTCCCCGAAGACCAAAAATCCATGACTTTTGCAGATCTCATGTTTCCTTGCGGAGACAGCCCATGGTATATCTTGCATTTGTTAGGAAAACCTGCTTTTAGCATGAAAAGTGCCCATTTCAGATAGAGGTCAAATTCGAAAAACAAACACATATTCATGTTCCCCCGCCTCCCCGAAGACCAAAAAACCATGAGTTGTGCAGATCTGATGTTTCCTTGCGGAGATAGCCAATGTTATATCTTGAATTTGTTAGGAAAAACTGCTTATAGCATGAAAAGTGCCCATTGCAGAAAGAGCTCAAATTCGAAAAACAAACACATATTCATGTTCCCCCTCCTCCCCGAAGACCAAAAAACCATGAGTTGTGCAGATCTGATGTTTCCTTGCGGAGATAGCCCATGTTATATCTTGCATTTGTTAGGAAAAACTGCTAATAGTATGAAAAGTGCCCATTGCAGAAAGAGCTCAAATTCGAATAACAAACACATATTCATGTTCCCCATCCTCCCCGAATACCAAAAAACCATGACTTTTGCAGATCTGATGTTTCCTTGCGGAGATAGCCCATGTTATATCTTGCATTTGTTAGGAAAAACTGCTAATAGTATGAAAAGTGCCCATTGCAGAAAGAGCTCAAATTCGAAAAACAAACACATATTCATGTTCCCCCTCCTCCCCGAAGACCAAAAAACCATGAGTTGAGCAGATCTGATGTTTCCTTGCGGAGATAGCCAATGTTATATCTTGCATTTGTTAGGAAAAACTGCTTATAGCATGAAAAGTGTCCATTTCAGATAGAGGTCAAATTCGAAAAACAAACACATATTCATGTTCCCCCGCCTCCCCGAAGACCAAAAAACCATGAGTTGTGCAGATCTGATGTTTCCTTGCGGAGATAGCCAATGTTATATCTTGAATTTGTTAGGAAAAACTGCTTATAGCATGAAAAGTGCCCATTGCAGAAAGAGCTCAAATTCGAAAAACAAAAACATATTCATGTTCCCCATCCTCCCCGAAGACCAAAAAACTATAACGTTTGCAGATCTCATGTTTCCTTGCGGAGATAGCCCATGTTATATCTTGCATTTGTTAGGAAAAACTGCTTAGAGCATGAAAAGTGCTCATTTCAGATAGAGGTCAAATTCGAAAAACAAACACATATTCATGTTCCCCCGCCTCCCCGAATACCAAAAAACCATGTGTTGTGCAGATCTGATGTTTCCTTGCGGAGATAGCCCATGTTATATCTTGCATTTGTTAGGAAAAACTGCTAATAGTATGAAAAGTGCCCATTGCAGAAAGAGCTCAAATTCGAAAAACAAACACATATTCATGTTCCCCCTCCTCCCCGAAGACCAAAAAACCATGAGTTGAGTAGATCTGATGTTTCCTTGCGGAGATAGCCAATGTTATATCTTGCATTTGTTAGGAAAAACTGCTTATAGCATGAAAAGTGCCCATTGCAGAAAGAGCTCAAATTCGAAAAACAAAAACATATTCAAGTTCCCCATCCTCCCCGAAGACCAAAAAACCATAACTTTTGCAGATCTGATGTTTCCTTGCGGACATAGCCAATGTTATATCTTGCATTTGTTAGGAAAAACTGCTTATAGCATGAAAAGTGCCCACTGCAGAAAGAGCTCAAATTCGAAAAACAAACACATATTCATGTTCCCCATCCTCCCCGAAGACCAAAAATCCATGACTTTTGCAGATCTCATGTTTCCTTGCGGAGACAGCCCATGGTATATCTTGCATTTGTTAGGCAAACCTGCTTTTAGCATGAAAAGTGCCCATTTCAGATAGAGGTCAAATTCGAAAAACAAACACATATTCATGTTCCCCCGCCTCCCCGAAGACCAAAAAACCATGAGTTGTGCAGATCTGATGTTTCCTTGCGGAGATAGCCAATGTTATATCTTGAATTTGTTAGGAAAAACTGCTTATAGCATGAAAAGTGCCCATTGCAGAAAGAGCTCAAATTCGAAAAACAAACACATATTCATGTTCCCCCTCCTCCCCGAAGACCAAAAAACCATGAGTTGTGCAGATCTGATGTTTCCTTGCGGAGATAGCCCATGTTATATCTTGCATTTGTTAGGAAAAACTGCTAATAGTATGAAAAGTGCCCATTGCAGAAAGAGCTCAAATTCGAATAACAAACACATATTCATGTTCCCCATCTTCCCCGAATACCAAAAAACCATGACTTTTGCAGATCTCATGTTTCCTTGCGGAGATAGCCCATGTTATATCTTGCATTTGTTAGGAAAAACTGCTAATAGTATGAAAAGTGCCCATTGCAGAAAGAGCTCAAATTCGAAAAACAAACACATATTCATGTTCCCCCTCCTCCCCGAAGACCAAAAAACCATGAGTTGAGCAGATCTGATGTTTCCTTGCGGAGATAGCCAATGTTATATCTTGCATTTGTTAGGAAAAACTGCTTATAGCATGAAAAGTGTCCATTTCAGATAGAGGTCAAATTCGAAAAACAAACACATATTCATGTTCCCCCGCCTCCCCGAAGACCAAAAAACCATGAGTTGTGCAGATCTGATGTTTCCTTGCGGAGATAGCCAATGTTATATCTTGAATTTGTTAGGAAAAACTGCTTATAGCATGAAAAGTGCCCATTGCAGAAAGAGCTCAAATTCGAAAAACAAAAACATATTCATGTTCCCCATCCTCCCCGAAGACCAAAAAACTATAACGTTTGCAGATCTCATGTTTCCTTGCGGAGATAGCCCATGTTATATCTTGCATTTGTTAGGAAAAACTGCTTATAGCATGAAAAGTGCCCATTGCGGAAAGAGCTCAAATTCGAATAACACACACATATTCATGTTCCCCATCCTCCCCGAATACCAAAAAACCATGAGTTGTGCAGATCTCATGTTTCCTTGCGGAGATAGCCAATGTTATATCTTGCATTTGTTAGGAAAAACTGCTTAGAGCATGAAAAGTGCTCATTTCAGATAGAGGTCAAATTCGAAAAACAAAAACATATTCATGTTCCCCATCCTCCCCGAAGACCAAAAAACTATAACGTTTGCAGATCTCATGTTTCCTTGCGGAGATAGCCCATGTTATATCTTGCATTTGTTAGGAAAAACTGCTTATAGCATGAAAAGTGCCCATTGCGGAAAGAGCTCAAATTCGAATAACACACACATATTCATGTTCCCCATCCTCCCCGAATACCAAAAAACCATGAGTTGTGCAGATCTCATGTTTCCTTGCGGAGATAGCCAATGTTATATCTTGCATTTGTTAGGAAAAACTGCTTAGAGCATGAAAAGTGCTCATTTCAGATAGAGGTCAAATTCGAAAAACAAACACATATTCATGTTCCCCATCCTCCCCGAATACCAAAAAACCATGTGTTGTGCAGATCTGATGTTTCCTTGCGGAGATAGCCCATGTTATATCTTGCATTTGTTAGGAAAAACTGCTTAGAGCATGAAAAGTGCTCATTTCAGATAGAGGTCAAATTCGAAAAACAAACACATATTCATGTTCCCCATCCTCCCCGAATACCAAAAAACCATGTGTTGTGCAGATCTGATGTTTCCTTGCGGAGATAGCCCATGTTATATCTTGCATTTGTTAGGAAAAACTGCTAATAGTATGAAAAGTGCCCATTGCAGAAAGAGCTCAAATTCGAATAACACACACATATTCATGTTCCCCATCCTCCCCGAATACCAAAAAACCATGAGTTGTGCAGATCTCATGTTTCCTTGCGGAGATAGCCAATGTTATATCTTGCATTTGTTAGGAAAAACTGCTTAGAGCATGAAAAGTGCTCATTTCAGATAGAGGTCAAATTCGAAAAACAAACACATATTCATGTTCCCCATCCTCCCCGAATACCAAAAAACCATGTGTTGTGCAGATCTGATGTTTCCTTGCGGAGATAGCCCATGTTATATCTTGCATTTGTTAGGAAAAACTGCTTAGAGCATGAAAAGTGCTCATTTCAGATAGAGGTCAAATTCGAAAAACAAACACATATTCATGTTCCCCATCCTCCCCGAATACCAAAAAACCATGTGTTGTGCAGATCTGATGTTTCCTTGCGGAGATAGCCCATGTTATATCTTGCATTTGTTAGGAAAAACTGCTAATAGTATGAAAAGTGCCCATTGCAGAAAGAGCTCAAATTCGAATAACAAACACATATTCATGTTCCCCATCCTCCCCGAAGACCAAAAAACCATGAGTTGTGCAGATCTCATGTTTCCTTGCGGAGATAGCCAATGTTATATCTTGCATTTGTTAGGAAAAACTGCTTAGAGCATGAAAAGTGCTCATTTCAGATAGAGGTCAAATTCGAAAAACAAACACATATTCATGTTCCCCATCCTCCCCGAAGACCAAAAAACCATAACTTTTGCAGATCTCATGTTTCCTTGCGGAGATAGCCCATGTTATATCTTGCATTTGTTAGGAAAAACTGCTAATAGTATGAAAAGTGCCCATTGCAGAAAGAGCTCAAATTCGAAAAACAAACACATATTCATGTTCCCCCTCCTCCCCGAAGACCAAAAAACCATGAGTTGAGTAGATCTGATGTTTCCTTGCGGAGATAGCCAATGTTATATCTTGCATTTGTTAGGAAAAACTGCTTATAGCATGAAAAGTGCCCACTGCAGAAAGAGCTCAAATTCGAAAAACAAACACATATTCATGTTCCCCATCCTCCCCGAAGACCAAAAATCCATGACTTTTGCAGATCTCATGTTTCCTTGCGGAGACAGCCCATGGTATATCTTGCATTTGTTAGGAAAACCTGCTTTTAGCATGAAAAGTGCCCATTTCAGATAGAGGTCAAATTCGAAAAACAAACACATATTCATGTTCCCCCGCCTCCCCGAAGACCAAAAAACCATGAGTTGTGCAGATCTGATGTTTCCTTGCGGAGATAGCCAATGTTATATCTTGAATTTGTTAGGAAAAACTGCTTATAGCATGAAAAGTGCCCATTGCAGAAAGAGCTCAAATTCGAAAAACAAACACATATTCATGTTCCCCCTCCTCCCCGAAGACCAAAAAACCATGAGTTGTGCAGATCTGATGTTTCCTTGCGGAGATAGCCCATGTTATATCTTGCATTTCTTAGGAAAAACTGCTAATAGTATGAAAAGTGCCCATTGCAGAAAGAGCTCAAATTCGAAAAACAAACACATATTCATGTTCCCCCGCCTCCCCGAAGACCAAAAAACCATGAGTTGTGCAGATCTGATGTTTCCTTGCGGAGATAGCCAATGTTATATCTTGAATTTGTTAGGAAAAACTGCTTATAGCATGAAAAGTGCCCATTGCAGAAAGAGCTCAAATTCGAAAAACAAAAACATATTCATGTTCCCCATCCTCCCCGAAGACCAAAAAACTATAATGTTTGCAGATCTCATGTTTCCTTGCGGAGATAGCCCATGTTATATCTTGCATTTGTTAGGAAAAACTGCTTATAGCATGAAAAGTGCCCATTGCGGAAAGAGCTCAAATTCGAATAACACACACATATTCATGTTCCCCATCCTCCCCGAATACCAAAAAACCATGAGTTGTGCAGATCTCATGTTTCCTTGCGGAGATAGCCAATGTTATATCTTGCATTTGTTAGGAAAAACTGCTTAGAGCATGAAAAGTGCTCATTTCAGATAGAGGTCAAATTCGAAAAACAAACACATATTCATGTTCCCCATCCTCCCCGAATACCAAAAAACCATGTGTTGTGCAGATCTGATGTTTCCTTGCGGAGATAGCCCATGTTATATCTTGCATTTGTTAGGAAAAACTGCTAATAGTATGAAAAGTGCCCATTGCAGAAAGAGCTCAAATTCGAATAACAAACACATATTCATGTTCCCCATCCTCCCCGAATACCAAAAAACCATGAGTTGTGCAGATCTCATGTTTCCTTGCGGAGATAGCCAATGTTATATCTTGCATTTGTTAGGAAAAACTGCTTAGAGCATGAAAAGTGCTCATTTCAGATAGAGGTCAAATTCGAAAAACAAACACATATTCATGTTCCCCATCCTCCCCGAATACCAAAAAACCATGTGTTGTGCAGATCTGATGTTTCCTTGCGGAGATAGCCCATGTTATATCTTGCATTTGTTAGGAAAAACTGCTAATAGTATGAAAAGTGCCCATTGCAGAAAGAGCTCAAATTCGAATAACAAACACATATTCATGTTCCCCCGCCTCCCCGAAGACCAAAAAACCATGAGTTGTGCAGATCTGATGTTTCCTTGCGGAGATAACCAATGTTATATCTTGAATTTGTTAGGAAAAACTGCTTATAGCATGAAAAGTGCCCATTGCAGAAAGAGCTCAAATTCGAAAAACAAAAACATATTCCTGTTCCCCATCCTCCCCGAAGACCAAAAAACTATAACGTTTGCAGATCTCATGTTTCCTTGCGGAGATAGCCCATGTTATATCTTGCATTTGTTAGGAAAAACTGCTTATAGCATGAAAAGTGCCCATTGCGGAAAGAGCTCAAATTCGAATAACACACACATATTCATGTTCCCCATCCTCCCCGAATACCAAAAAACCATGAGTTGTGCAGATCTCATGTTTCCTTGCGGAGATAGCCAATGTTATATCTTGCATTTGTTAGGAAAAACTGCTTAGAGCATGAAAAGTGCTCATTTCAGATAGAGGTCAAATTCGAAAAACAAACACATATTCATGTTCCCCATCCTCCCCGAATACCAAAAAAACCATGTGTTGTGCAGATCTGATGTTTCCTTGCGGAGATAGCCCATGTTATATCTTGCATTTGTTAGGAAAAACTGCTAATAGTATGAAAAGTGCCCATTGCAGAAAGAGCTCAAATTCGAATAACAAACACATATTCATGTTCCCCATCCTCCCCGAATACCAAAAAACCATGAGTTGTGCAGATCTCATGTTTCCTTGCGGAGATAGCCAATGTTATATCTTGCATTTGTTAGGAAAAACTGTTTAGAGCATGAAAAGTGCTCATTTCAGATAGAGGTCAAATTCGAAAAACAAACACATATTCATGTTCCCCATCCTCCCCGAATACCAAAAAACCATGTGTTGTGCAGATCTGATGTTTCCTTGCGGAGATAGCCCATGTTATATCTTGCATTTGTTAGGAAAAACTGCTAATAGTATGAAAAGTGCCCATTGCAGAAAGAGCTCAAATTCGAATAACAAACACATATTCATGTTCCCCCGCCTCCCCGAAGACCAAAAAACCATGAGTTGTGCAGATCTGATGTTTCCTTGCGGAGATAGCCAATGTTATATCTTGAATTTGTTAGGAAAAACTGCTTATAGCATGAAAAGTGCCCATTGCAGAAAGAGCTCAAATTCGAAAAACAAAAACATATTCATGTTCCCCATCCTCCCCGAAGACCAAAAAACTATAACGTTTGCAGATCTCATGTTTCCTTGCGGAGATAGCCCATGTTATATCTTGCATTTGTTAGGAAAAACTGCTTATAGCATGAAAAGTGCCCATTGCGGAAAGAGCTCAAATTCGAATAACACACACATATTCATGTTCCCCATCCTCCCCGAATACCAAAAAACCATGAGTTGTGCAGATCTCATGTTTCCTTGCGGAGATAGCCAATGTTATATCTTGCATTTGTTAGGAAAAACTGCTTAGAGCATGAAAAGTGCTCATTTCAGATAGAGGTCAAATTCGAAAAACAAACACATATTCATGTTCCCCATCCTCCCCGAATACCAAAAAACCATGTGTTGTGCAGATCTGATGTTTCCTTGCGGAGATAGCCCATGTTATATCTTGCATTTGTTAGGAAAAACTGCTAATAGTATGAAAAGTGCCCATTGCAGAAAGAGCTCAAATTCGAATAACAAACACATATTCATGTTCCCCATCCTCCCCGAATACCAAAAAACCATGAGTTGTGCAGATCTCATGTTTCCTTGCGGAGATAGCCAATGTTATATCTTGCATTTGTTAGGAAAAACTGCTTAGAGCATGAAAAGTGCTCATTTCAGATAGAGGTCAAATTCGAAAAACAAACACATATTCATGTTCCCCATCCTCCCCGAATACCAAAAAACCATGTGTTGTGCAGATCTGATGTTTCCTTGCGGAGATAGCCCATGTTATATCTTGCATTTGTTAGGAAAAACTGCTAATAGTATGAAAAGTGCCCATTGCAGAAAGAGCTCAAATTCGAATAACAAACACATATTCATGTTCCCCATCCTCCCCGAAGACCAAAAAACCATGAGTTGTGCAGATCTCATGCTTCCTTGCGGAGATAGCCAATGTTATATCTTGCATTTGTTAGGAAAAACTGCTTAGAGCATGAAAAGTGCTCATTTCAGATAGAGGTCAAATTCGAAAAACAAACACATATTCATGTTCCCCATCCTCCCCGAAGACCAAAAAACCATGTGTTGTGCAGATCTGATGTTTCCTTGCGGAGATAGCCCATGTTATATCTTGCATTTGTTAGGAAAAACTGCTAATAGTATGAAAAGTGCCCATTGCAGAAAGAGCTCAAATTCGAATAACAAACACATATTCATGTTCCCCCGCCTCCCCGAAGACCAAAAAACCATGAGTTGTGCAGATCTGATGTTTCCTTGCGGAGATAACCAATGTTATATCTTGAATTTGTTAGGAAAAACTGCTTATAGCATGAAAAGTGCCCATTGCAGAAAGAGCTCAAATTCGAAAAACAAAAACATATTCCTGTTCCCCATCCTCCCCGAAGACCAAAAAACTATAACGTTTGCAGATCTCATGTTTCCTTGCGGAGATAGCCCATGTTATATCTTGCATTTGTTAGGAAAAACTGCTTATAGCATGAAAAGTGCCCATTGCGGAAAGAGCTCAAATTCGAATAACACACACATATTCATGTTCCCCATCCTCCCCGAATACCAAAAAACCATGAGTTGTGCAGATCTCATGTTTCCTTGCGGAGATAGCCAATGTTATATCTTGCATTTGTTAGGAAAAACTGCTTAGAGCATGAAAAGTGCTCATTTCAGATAGAGGTCAAATTCGAAAAACAAACACATATTCATGTTCCCCATCCTCCCCGAATACCAAAAAAACCATGTGTTGTGCAGATCTGATGTTTCCTTGCGGAGATAGCCCATGTTATATCTTGCATTTGTTAGGAAAAACTGCTTATAGCATGAAAAGTGCCCATTGTGGAAAGAGCTCAAATTCGAATAACACACACATATTCATGTTCCCCATCCTCCCCGAATACCAAAAAACCATGAGTTGTGCAGATCTCATGCTTCCTTGCGGAGATAGCCAATGTTATATCTTGCATTTGTTAGGAAAAACTGCTTAGAGCATGAAAAGTGCTCATTTCAGATAGAGGTCAAATTCGAAAAACAAACACATATTCATGTTCCCCATCCTCCCCGAAGACCAAAAAACCATAACTTTTGCAGATCTCATGTTTCCTTGCGGAGATAGCCCATGTTATATCTTGCATTTGTTAGGAAAAACTGCTAATAGTATGAAAAGTGCCCATTGCAGAAAGAGCTCAAATTCGAAAAACAAACACATATTCATGTTCCCCCTCCTCCCCGAAGACCAAAAAACCATGAGTTGAGTAGATCTGATGTTTCCTTGCGGAGATAGCCAATGTTATATCTTGCATTTGTTAGGAAAAACTGCTTATAGCATGAAAAGTGCCCATTGCAGAAAGAGCTCAAATTCGAAAAACAAAAACATATTCAAGTTCCCCATCCTCCCCGAAGACCAAAAAACCATAACTTTTGCAGATCTGATGTTTCCTTGCGGACATAGCCAATGTTATATCTTGCATTTGTTAGGAAAAACTGCTTATAGCATGAAAAGTGCCCACTGCAGAAAGAGCTCAAATTCGAAAAACAAACACATATTCATGTTCCCCATCCTCCCTGAAGACCAAAAATCCATGACTTTTGCAGATCTCATGTTTCCTTGCGGAGACAGCCCATGGTATATCTTGCATTTGTTAGGAAAACCTGCTTTTAGCATGAAAAGTGCCCATTTCAGATAGAGGTCAAATTCGAAAAACAAACACATATTCATGTTCCCCCGCCTCCCCGAAGACCAAAAAACCATGAGTTGTGCAGATCTGATGTTTCCTTGCGGAGATAGCCAATGTTATATCTTGAATTTGTTAGGAAAAACTGCTTATAGCATGAAAAGTGCCCATTGCAGAAAGAGCTCAAATTTGAAAAACAAACACATATTCATGTTCCCCCTCCTCCCCGAAGACCAAAAAACCATGAGTTGTGCAGATCTGATGTTTCCTTGCGGAGATAGCCCATGTTATATCTTGCATTTGTTAGGAAAAACTGCTAATAGTATGAAAAGTGCCCATTGCAGAAAGAGCTCAAATTCGAATAACAAACACATATTCATGTTCCCCATCCTCCCCGAATACCAAAAAACCATGACTTTTGCAGATCTGATGTTTCCTTGCGGAGATAGCCCATGTTATATCTTGCATTTGTTAGGAAAAACTGCTAATAGTATGAAAAGTGCCCATTGCAGAAAGAGCTCAAATTCGAAAAACAAACACATATTCATGTTCCCCCTCCTCCCCGAAGACCAAAAAACCATGAGTTGAGCAGATCTGATGTTTCCTTGCGGAGATAGCCAATGTTATATCTTGCATTTGTTAGGAAAAACTGCTTATAGCATGAAAAGTGTCCATTTCAGATAGAGGTCAAATTCGAAAAACAAACACATATTCATGTTCCCCCGCCTCCCCGAAGACCAAAAAACCATGAGTTGTGCAGATCTGATGTTTCCTTGCGGAGATAGCCAATGTTATATCTTGAATTTGTTAGGAAAAACTGCTTATAGCATGAAAAGTGCCCATTGCAGAAAGAGCTCAAATTCGAAAAACAAAAACATATTCATGTTCCCCATCCTCCCCGAAGACCAAAAAACTATAACGTTTGCAGATCTCATGTTTCCTTGCGGAGATAGCCCATGTTATATCTTGCATTTGTTAGGAAAACCTGCTTTTAGCATGAAAAGTGCCCATTTCAGATAGAGGTCAAATTCGAAAAACAAACACATATTCATGTTCCCCCGCCTCCCCGAAGACCAAAAAACCATGAGTTGTGCAGATCTGATGTTTCCTTGCGGAGATAGCCAATGTTATATCTTGAATTTGTTAGGAAAAACTGCTTATAGCATGAAAAGTGCCCATTGCAGAAAGAGCTCAAATTCGAAAAACAAACACATATTCATGTTCCCCCTCCTCCCCGAAGACCAAAAAACCATGAGTTGTGCAGATCTGATGTTTCCTTGCGGAGATAGCCCATGTTATATCTTGCATTTGTTAGGAAAAACTGCTAATAGTATGAAAAGTGCCCATTGCAGAAAGAGCTCAAATTCGAATAACAAACACATATTCATGTTCCCCATCCTCCCCGAATACCAAAAAACCATGACTTTTGCAGATCTGATGTTTCCTTGCGGAGATAGCCCATGTTATATCTTGCATTTGTTAGGAAAAACTGCTAATAGTATGAAAAGTGCCCATTGCAGAAAGAGCTCAAATTCGAAAAACAAACACATATTCATCTTCCCCCTCCTCCCCGAAGACCAAAAAACCATGAGTTGAGCAGATCTGATGTTTCCTTGCGGAGATAGCCAATGTTATATCTTGCATTTGTTAGGAAAAACTGCTTATAGCATGAAAAGTGTCCATTTCAGATAGAGGTCAAATTCGAAAAACAAACACATATTCATGTTCCCCCGCCTCCCCGAAGACCAAAAAACCATGAGTTGTGCAGATCTGATGTTTCCTTGCGGAGATAGCCAATGTTATATCTTGAATTTGTTAGGAAAAACTGCTTATAGCATGAAAAGTGCCCATTGCAGAAAGAGCTCAAATTCGAAAAACAAAAACATATTCATGTTCCCCATCCTCCCCGAAGACCAAAAAACTATAACGTTTGCAGATCTCATGTTTCCTTGCGGAGATAGCCCATGTTATATCTTGCATTTGTTAGGAAAACCTGCTTATAGCATGAAAAGTGCCCATTTCAGATAGAGGTCAAATTTGAAAAACAAACACATATTCATGTTCCCCCGCCTCCCCGAAGACCAAAAAACCATGAGTTGTGCAGATCTGATGTTTCCTTGCGGAGATAGCCCATGTTATATCTTGCATTTGTTAGGAAAAACTGCTAATAGTATGAAAAGTGCCCATTGCAGAAAGAGCTAAAATTCGAATACCAAACACATATTCATGTTCCCCATCCTCCCCGAAGACCAAAAAACCATGAGTTGTGCAGATCTGATGTTTCCTTGCGGAGATAGCCCATGTTATATCTTGCATTTGTTAGGAAAAACTGCTAATAATATGAAAAGTGCCCATTGCAGAAAGAGCTCAAATTCGAATAACAAACACATATTCATGTTCCCCATCCTCCCCGAATACCAAAAAACCATGAGTTGTGCAGATCTGATGTTTCCTTGCGGAGATAGCCCATGTTATATCTTGCATTTGTTAGGAAAAACTGCTAATAGTATGAAAAGTGCCCATTGCAGAAAGAGCTCAAATTCAAATAACAAACACATATTCATGTTCCCCATCCTCCCCGAAGACCAAAAAACCATGAGTTGTGCAGATCTCATGTTTCCTTGCGGAGATAGCCCATGTTATATCTTGCATTTGTTAGGAAAAACTGCTAATAGTATGAAAAGTGCCCATTGCAGAAAGAGCTCAAATTCAAAAAACAAACACATATTCATGTTCCCCCTCCTCCCCGAAGACCAAAAAACCATGAGTTGAGCAGATCTGATGTTGCCTTGCGGAGAAAGCCAATGTTATATCTTGCATTTGTTAGGAAAAACTGCTTATAGCATGAAAAGTGCCCATTGCAGAAAGAGCTCAAATTCGAAAAACAAACACATATTCATGTTCCCCATCCTCCCCAAAGACCAAAAATCCATGACTTTTGCAGATCTCATGTTTCCTTGCGGAGATAGCCCATGGTATATCTTGCATTTGTTAGGAAAAACTGCTTATAGCATGAAAAGTGCCCATTGCAGAAAGAGCTCAAATTCGAAAAACAAACACATATTCATGTTCCCCATCCTCCCCGAAGACCAAAAAACCATGACTTTTGCAGATCTCATGTTTCCTTGCGGAGATAGCCCATGTTATATCTTGCATTTGTTAGGAAAAACTGCTAATAGTATGAAAAGTGCCCATTGCAGAAAGAGCTCAAATTCGAAAAACAAACACATATTCATGTTCCCCCTCCTCCCCGAAGACCAAAAAACCATGAGTTGAGCAGATCTGATGTTTCCTTGCGGAGATAGCCAATGTTATATCTTGCATTTGTTAGGAAAAACTGCTTATAGCATGAAAAGTGTCCATTTCAGATAGAGGTCAAATTCGAAAAACAAACACATATTCATGTTCCCCCGCCTCCCCGAAGACCAAAAAACCATGAGTTGTGTAGATCTGATGTTTCCTTGCGGAGATAGCCAATGTTATATCTTGAATTTGTTAGGAAAAACTGCTTATAGCATGAAAAGTGCCCATTGTAGAAAGAGCTCAAATTCGAAAAACAAAAACATATTCATGTTCCCCATCCTCCCCGAAGACCAAAAAACTATAACGTTTGCAGATCTCATGTTTCCTTGCGGAGATAGCCCATGTTATATCTTGCATTTGTTAGGAAAAACTGCTTATAGCATGAAAAGTGCCCATTGCGGAAAGAGCTCAAATTCGAATAACACACACATATTCATGTTCCCCATCCTCCCCGAATACCAAAAAACCATGAGTTGTGCAGATCTCATGTTTCCTTGCGGAGATAGCCAATGTTATATCTTGCATTTGTTAGGAAAAACTGCTTAGAGCATGAAAAGTGCTCATTTCAGATAGAGGTCAAATTCGAAAAACAAACACATATTCATGTTCCCCATCCTCCCCGAATACCAAAAAACCATGTGTTGTGCAGATCTGATGTTTCCTTGCGGAGATAGCCAATGTTATATCTTGCATTTGTTAGGAAAAACTGCTTAGAGCATGAAAAGTGCTCATTTCAGATAGAGGTCAAATTCGAAAAACAAACACATATTCATGTTCCCCATCCTCCCCGAATACCAAAAAACCATGTGTTGTGCAGATCTGATGTTTCCTTGCGGAGATAGCCCATGTTATATCTTGCATTTGTTAGGAAAAACTGCTAATAGTATGAAAAGTGCCCATTGCAGAAAGAGCTCAAATTCGAATAACAAACACATATTCATGTTCCCCATCCTCCCCGAAGACCAAAAAACCATGAGTTGTGCAGATCTCATGTTTCCTTGCGGAGATAGCCAATGTTATATCTTGCATTTGTTAGGAAAAACTGCTTAGAGCATGAAAAGTGCTCATTTCAGATAGAGGTCAAATTCGAAAAACAAACACATATTCATGTTCCCCATCCTCCCCGAAGACCAAAAAACCATAACTTTTGCAGATCTCATGTTTCCTTGCGGAGATAGCCCATGTTATATCTTGCATTTGTTAGGAAAAACTGCTAATAGTATGAAAAGTGCCCATTGCAGAAAGAGCTCAAATTCGAAAAACAAACACATATTCATGTTCCCCCTCCTCCCCGAAGACCAAAAAACCATGAGTTGAGTAGATCTGATGTTTCCTTGCGGAGATAGCCAATGTTATATCTTGCATTTGTTAGGAAAAACTGCTTATAGCATGAAAAGTGCCCATTGCAGAAAGAGCTCAAATTCGAAAAACAAACACATATTCATGTTCCCCATCCTCCCCGAAGACCAAAAATCCATGACTTTTGCAGATCTCATGTTTCCTTGCGGAGACAGCCCATGGTATATCTTGCATTTTGTTAGGAAAACCTGCTTTTAGCATGAAAAGTGCCCATTTCAGATAGAGGTCAAATTCGAAAAACAAACACATATTCATGTTCCCCCGCCTCCCCGAAGACCAAAAAACCATGAGTTGTGCAGATCTGATGTTTCCTTGCGGAGATAGCCAATGTTATATCTTGAATTTGTTAGGAAAAACTGCTTATAGCATGAAAAGTGCCCATTGCAGAAAGAGCTCAAATTCGAAAAACAAACACATATTCATGTTCCCCCTCCTCCCCGAAGACCAAAAAACCATGAGTTGTGCAGATCTGATGTTTCCTTGCGGAGATAGCCCATGTTATATCTTGCATTTGTTAGGAAAAACTGCTAATAGTATGAAAAGTGCCCATTGCAGAAAGAGCTCAAATTCGAAAAACAAACACATATTCATGTTCCCCCGCCTCCCCGAAGACCAAAAAACCATGAGTTGTGCAGATCTGATGTTTCCTTGCGGAGATAGCCCATGTTATATCTTGCATTTGTTAGGAAAAACTGCTTATAGCATGAAAAGTGCCCATTGCGGAAAGAGCTCAAATTCGAATAACACACACATATTCATGTTCCCCATCCTCCCCGAATACCAAAAAACCATGAGTTGTGCAGATCTCATGTTTCCTTGCGGAGATAGCCAATGTTATATCTTGCATTTGTTAGGAAAAACTGCTTAGAGCATGAAAAGTGCTCATTTCAGATAGAGGTCAAATTCGAAAAACAAACACATATTCATGTTCCCCATCCTCCCCGAATACCAAAAAACCATGTGTTGTGCAGATCTGATGTTTCCTTGCGGAGATAGCCCATGTTATATCTTGCATTTGTTAGGAAAAACTGCTAATAGTATGAAAAGTGCCCATTGCAGAAAGAGCTCAAATTCGAATAACAAACACATATTCATGTTCCCCATCCTCCCCGAATACCAAAAAACCATGAGTTGTGCAGATCTCATGTTTCCTTGCGGAGATAGCCAATGTTATATCTTGCATTTGTTAGGAAAAACTGCTTAGAGCATGAAAAGTGCTCATTTCAGATAGAGGTCAAATTCGAAAAACAAACACATATTCATGTTCCCCATCCTCCCCGAATACCAAAAAACCATGTGTTGTGCAGATCTGATGTTTCCTTGCGGAGATAGCCCATGTTATATCTTGCATTTGTTAGGAAAAACTGCTAATAGTATGAAAAGTGCCCATTGCAGAAAGAGCTCAAATTCGAATAACAAACACATATTCATGTTCCCCCGCCTCCCCGAAGACCAAAAAACCATGAGTTGTGCAGATCTGATGTTTCCTTGCGGAGATTGCCAATGTTATATCTTGCATTTGTTAGGAAAAACTGCTTAGAGCATGAAAAGTGCTCATTTCAGATAGAGGTCAAATTCGAAAAACAAACACATATTCATGTTCCCCATCCTCCCCGAAGACCAAAAAACCATAACTTTTGCAGATCTCATGTTTCCTTGCGGAGATAGCCCATGTTATATCTTGCATTTGTTAGGAAAAACTGCTAATAGTATGAAAAGTGCCCATTGCAGAAAGAGCTCAAATTCGAAAAACAAACACATATTCATGTTCCCCCTCCTCCCCGAAGACCAAAAAACCATGAGTTGAGTAGATCTGATGTTTCCTTGCGGAGATAGCCAATGTTATATCTTGCATTTGTTAGGAAAAACTGCTTATAGCATGAAAAGTGCCCATTGCAGAAAGAGCTCAAATTCGAAAAACAAAAACATATTCAAGTTCCCCATCCTCCCCGAAGACCAAAAAACCATAACTTTTGCAGATCTGATGTTTCCTTGCGGACATAGCCAATGTTATATCTTGCATTTGTTAGGAAAAACTGCTTATAGCATGAAAAGTGCCCACTGCAGAAAGAGCTCAAATTCAAAAAACAAACACATATTCATGTTCCCCATCCTCCCCGAAGACCAAAAATCCATGACTTTTGCAGATCTCATGTTTCCTTGCGGAGACAGCCCATGGTATATCTTGCATTTGTTAGGAAAAACTGCTAATAGTATGAAAAGTGCCCATTGCAGAAAGAGCTCAAATTCGAAAAACAAACACATATTCATGTTCCCCCTCCTCCCCGAAGACCAAAAAACCATGAGTTGAGCAGATCTGATGTTTCCTTGCGGAGATAGCCAATGTTATATCTTGCATTTGTTAGGAAAAACTGCTTATAGCATGAAAAGTGTCCATTTCAGATAGAGGTCAAATTCGAAAAACAAACACATATTCATGTTCCCCCGCCTCCCCGAAGACCAAAAAACCATGAGTTGTGCAGATCTGATGTTTCCTTGCGGAGATAGCCAATGTTATATCTTGAATTTGTTAGGAAAAACTGCTTATAGCATGAAAAGTGCCCATTGCAGAAAGAGCTCAAATTCGAAAAACAAAAACATATTCATGTTCCCCATCCTCCCCGAAGACCAAAAAACTATAACGTTTGCAGATCTCATGTTTCCTTGCGGAGATAGCCCATGTTATATCTTGCATTTGTTAGGAAAACCTGCTTTTAGCATGAAAAGTGCCCATTTCAGATAGAGGTCAAATTCGAAAAACAAACACATATTCATGTTCCCCCGCCTCCCCGAAGACCAAAAAACCATGAGTTGTGCAGATCTGATGTTTCCTTGCGGAGATAGCCAATGTTATATCTTGAATTTGTTAGGAAAAACTGCTTATAGCATGAAAAGTGCCCATTGCAGAAAGAGCTCAAATTCGAAAAACAAACACATATTCATGTTCCCCCTCCTCCCCGAAGACCAAAAAACCATGAGTTGTGCAGATCTGATGTTTCCTTGCGGAGATAGCCCATGTTATATCTTGCATTTGTTAGGAAAAACTGCTAATAGTATGAAAAGTGCCCATTGCAGAAAGAGCTCAAATTCGAATAACAAACACATATTCATGTTCCCCATCCTCCCCGAATACCAAAAAACCATGACTTTTGCAGATCTGATGTTTCCTTGCGGAGATAGCCCATGTTATATCTTGCATTTGTTAGGAAAAACTGCTAATAGTATGAAAAGTGCCCATTGCAGAAAGAGCTCAAATTCGAAAAACAAACACATATTCATCTTCCCCCTCCTCCCCGAAGACCAAAAAACCATGAGTTGAGCAGATCTGATGTTTCCTTGCGGAGATAGCCAATGTTATATCTTGCATTTGTTAGGAAAAACTGCTTATAGCATGAAAAGTGTCCATTTCAGATAGAGGTCAAATTCGAAAAACAAACACATATTCATGTTCCCCCGCCTCCCCGAAGACCAAAAAACCATGAGTTGTGCAGATCTGATGTTTCCTTGCGGAGATAGCCAATGTTATATCTTGAATTTGTTAGGAAAAACTGCTTATAGCATGAAAAGTGCCCATTGCAGAAAGAGCTCAAATTCGAAAAACAAAAACATATTCATGTTCCCCATCCTCCCCGAAGACCAAAAAACTATAACGTTTGCAGATCTCATGTTTCCTTGCGGAGATAGCCCATGTTATATCTTGCATTTGTTAGGAAAACCTGCTTATAGCATGAAAAGTGCCCATTTCAGATAGAGGTCAAATTTGAAAAACAAACACATATTCATGTTCCCCCGCCTCCCCGAAGACCAAAAAACCATGAGTTGTGCAGATCTGATGTTTCCTTGCGGAGATAGCCCATGTTATATCTTGCATTTGTTAGGAAAAACTGCTAATAGTATGAAAAGTGCCCATTGCAGAAAGAGCTAAAATTCGAATACCAAACACATATTCATGTTCCCCATCCTCCCCGAAGACCAAAAAACCATGAGTTGTGCAGATCTGATGTTTCCTTGCGGAGATAGCCCATGTTATATCTTGCATTTGTTAGGAAAAACTGCTAATAATATGAAAAGTGCCCATTGCAGAAAGAGCTCAAATTCGAATAACAAACACATATTCATGTTCCCCATCCTCCCCGAATACCAAAAAACCATGAGTTGTGCAGATCTGATGTTTCCTTGCGGAGATAGCCCATGTTATATCTTGCATTTGTTAGGAAAAACTGCTAATAGTATGAAAAGTGCCCATTGCAGAAAGAGCTCAAATTCAAATAACAAACACATATTCATGTTCCCCATCCTCCCCGAAGACCAAAAAACCATGAGTTGTGCAGATCTCATGTTTCCTTGCGGAGATAGCCCATGTTATATCTTGCATTTGTTAGGAAAAACTGCTAATAGTATGAAAAGTGCCCATTGCAGAAAGAGCTCAAATTCAAAAAACAAACACATATTCATGTTCCCCCTCCTCCCCGAAGACCAAAAAACCATGAGTTGAGCAGATCTGATGTTGCCTTGCGGAGAAAGCCAATGTTATATCTTGCATTTGTTAGGAAAAACTGCTTATAGCATGAAAAGTGCCCATTGCAGAAAGAGCTCAAATTCGAAAAACAAACACATATTCATGTTCCCCATCCTCCCCAAAGACCAAAAATCCATGACTTTTGCAGATCTCATGTTTCCTTGCGGAGATAGCCCATGGTATATCTTGCATTTGTTAGGAAAAACTGCTTATAGCATGAAAAGTGCCCATTGCAGAAAGAGCTCAAATTCGAAAAACAAACACATATTCATGTTCCCCATCCTCCCCGAAGACCAAAAAACCATGACTTTTGCAGATCTCATGTTTCCTTGCGGAGATAGCCCATGTTATATCTTGCATTTGTTAGGAAAAACTGCTAATAGTATGAAAAGTGCCCATTGCAGAAAGAGCTCAAATTCGAAAAACAAACACATATTCATGTTCCCCCTCCTCCCCGAAGACCAAAAAACCATGAGTTGAGCAGATCTGATGTTTCCTTGCGGAGATAGCCAATGTTATATCTTGCATTTGTTAGGAAAAACTGCTTATAGCATGAAAAGTGTCCATTTCAGATAGAGGTCAAATTCGAAAAACAAACACATATTCATGTTCCCCCGCCTCCCCGAAGACCAAAAAACCATGAGTTGTGTAGATCTGATGTTTCCTTGCGGAGATAGCCAATGTTATATCTTGAATTTGTTAGGAAAAACTGCTTATAGCATGAAAAGTGCCCATTGTAGAAAGAGCTCAAATTCGAAAAACAAAAACATATTCATGTTCCCCATCCTCCCCGAAGACCAAAAAACTATAACGTTTGCAGATCTCATGTTTCCTTGCGGAGATAGCCCATGTTATATCTTGCATTTGTTAGGAAAAACTGCTTATAGCATGAAAAGTGCCCATTGCGGAAAGAGCTCAAATTCGAATAACACACACATATTCATGTTCCCCATCCTCCCCGAATACCAAAAAACCATGAGTTGTGCAGATCTCATGTTTCCTTGCGGAGATAGCCAATGTTATATCTTGCATTTGTTAGGAAAAACTGCTTAGAGCATGAAAAGTGCTCATTTCAGATAGAGGTCAAATTCGAAAAACAAACACATATTCATGTTCCCCATCCTCCCCGAATACCAAAAAACCATGTGTTGTGCAGATCTGATGTTTCCTTGCGGAGATAGCCAATGTTATATCTTGCATTTGTTAGGAAAAACTGCTTAGAGCATGAAAAGTGCTCATTTCAGATAGAGGTCAAATTCGAAAAACAAACACATATTCATGTTCCCCATCCTCCCCGAATACCAAAAAACCATGTGTTGTGCAGATCTGATGTTTCCTTGCGGAGATAGCCCATGTTATATCTTGCATTTGTTAGGAAAAACTGCTAATAGTATGAAAAGTGCCCATTGCAGAAAGAGCTCAAATTCGAATAACAAACACATATTCATGTTCCCCATCCTCCCCGAAGACCAAAAAACCATGAGTTGTGCAGATCTCATGTTTCCTTGCGGAGATAGCCAATGTTATATCTTGCATTTGTTAGGAAAAACTGCTTAGAGCATGAAAAGTGCTCATTTCAGATAGAGGTCAAATTCGAAAAACAAACACATATTCATGTTCCCCATCCTCCCCGAAGACCAAAAAACCATAACTTTTGCAGATCTCATGTTTCCTTGCGGAGATAGCCCATGTTATATCTTGCATTTGTTAGGAAAAACTGCTAATAGTATGAAAAGTGCCCATTGCAGAAAGAGCTCAAATTCGAAAAACAAACACATATTCATGTTCCCCCTCCTCCCCGAAGACCAAAAAACCATGAGTTGAGTAGATCTGATGTTTCCTTGCGGAGATAGCCAATGTTATATCTTGCATTTGTTAGGAAAAACTGCTTATAGCATGAAAAGTGCCCATTGCAGAAAGAGCTCAAATTCGAAAAACAAACACATATTCATGTTCCCCATCCTCCCCGAAGACCAAAAATCCATGACTTTTGCAGATCTCATGTTTCCTTGCGGAGACAGCCCATGGTATATCTTGCATTTGTTAGGAAAACCTGCTTTTAGCATGAAAAGTGCCCATTTCAGATAGAGGTCAAATTCGAAAAACAAACACATATTCATGTTCCCCCGCCTCCCCGAAGACCAAAAAACCATGAGTTGTGCAGATCTGATGTTTCCTTGCGGAGATAGCCAATGTTATATCTTGAATTTGTTAGGAAAAACTGCTTATAGCATGAAAAGTGCCCATTGCAGAAAGAGCTCAAATTCGAAAAACAAACACATATTCATGTTCCCCCTCCTCCCCGAAGACCAAAAAACCATGAGTTGTGCAGATCTGATGTTTCCTTGCGGAGATAGCCCATGTTATATCTTGCATTTGTTAGGAAAAACTGCTAATAGTATGAAAAGTGCCCATTGCAGAAAGAGCTCAAATTCGAAAAACAAACACATATTCATGTTCCCCCGCCTCCCCGAAGACCAAAAAACCATGAGTTGTGCAGATCTGATGTTTCCTTGCGGAGATAGCCCATGTTATATCTTGCATTTGTTAGGAAAAACTGCTTATAGCATGAAAAGTGCCCATTGCGGAAAGAGCTCAAATTCGAATAACACACACATATTCATGTTCCCCATCCTCCCCGAATACCAAAAAACCATGAGTTGTGCAGATCTCATGTTTCCTTGCGGAGATAGCCAATGTTATATCTTGCATTTGTTAGGAAAAACTGCTTAGAGCATGAAAAGTGCTCATTTCAGATAGAGGTCAAATTCGAAAAACAAACACATATTCATGTTCCCCATCCTCCCCGAATACCAAAAAACCATGTGTTGTGCAGATCTGATGTTTCCTTGCGGAGATAGCCCATGTTATATCTTGCATTTGTTAGGAAAAACTGCTAATAGTATGAAAAGTGCCCATTGCAGAAAGAGCTCAAATTCGAATAACAAACACATATTCATGTTCCCCATCCTCCCCGAATACCAAAAAACCATGAGTTGTGCAGATCTCATGTTTCCTTGCGGAGATAGCCAATGTTATATCTTGCATTTGTTAGGAAAAACTGCTTAGAGCATGAAAAGTGCTCATTTCAGATAGAGGTCAAATTCGAAAAACAAACACATATTCATGTTCCCCATCCTCCCCGAATACCAAAAAACCATGTGTTGTGCAGATCTGATGTTTCCTTGCGGAGATAGCCCATGTTATATCTTGCATTTGTTAGGAAAAACTGCTAATAGTATGAAAAGTGCCCATTGCAGAAAGAGCTCAAATTCGAATAACAAACACATATTCATGTTCCCCCGCCTCCCCGAAGACCAAAAAACCATGAGTTGTGCAGATCTGATGTTTCCTTGCGGAGATTGCCAATGTTATATCTTGCATTTGTTAGGAAAAACTGCTTAGAGCATGAAAAGTGCTCATTTCAGATAGAGGTCAAATTCGAAAAACAAACACATATTCATGTTCCCCATCCTCCCCGAAGACCAAAAAACCATAACTTTTGCAGATCTCATGTTTCCTTGCGGAGATAGCCCATGTTATATCTTGCATTTGTTAGGAAAAACTGCTAATAGTATGAAAAGTGCCCATTGCAGAAAGAGCTCAAATTCGAAAAACAAACACATATTCATGTTCCCCCTCCTCCCCGAAGACCAAAAAACCATGAGTTGAGTAGATCTGATGTTTCCTTGCGGAGATAGCCAATGTTATATCTTGCATTTGTTAGGAAAAACTGCTTATAGCATGAAAAGTGCCCATTGCAGAAAGAGCTCAAATTCGAAAAACAAAAACATATTCAAGTTCCCCATCCTCCCCGAAGACCAAAAAACCATAACTTTTGCAGATCTGATGTTTCCTTGCGGACATAGCCAATGTTATATCTTGCATTTGTTAGGAAAAACTGCTTATAGCATGAAAAGTGCCCACTGCAGAAAGAGCTCAAATTCAAAAAACAAACACATATTCATGTTCCCCATCCTCCCCGAAGACCAAAAATCCATGACTTTTGCAGATCTCATGTTTCCTTGCGGAGACAGCCCATGGTATATCTTGCATTTGTTAGGAAAACCTGCTTTTAGCATGAAAAGTGCCCATTTCAGATAGAGGTCAAATTCGAAAAACAAACACATATTCATGTTCCCCCGCCTCCCCGAAGACCAAAAAACCATGAGTTGTGCAGATCTGATGTTTCCTTGCGGAGATAGCCAATGTTATATCTTGAATTTGTTAGGAAAAACTGCTTATAGCATGAAAAGTGCCCATTGCAGAAAGAGCTCAAATTCGAAAAACAAACACATATTCATGTTCCCCCTCCTCCCCGAAGACCAAAAAACCATGAGTTGTGCAGATCTGATGTTTCCTTGCGGAGATAGCCCAAGTTATATCTTGCATTTGTTAGGAAAAACTGCTAATAGTATGAAAAGTGCCCATTGCAGAAAGAGCTCAAATTCGAATAACAAACACATATTCATGTTCCCCATCCTCCCCGAATACCAAAAAACCATGACTTTTGCAGATCTCATGTTTCCTTGCGGAGATAGCCCATGTTATATCTTGCATTTGTTAGGAAAAACTGCTTATAGCATGAAAAGTGCCCATTGCGGAAAGAGCTCAAATTCGAATAACACACACATATTCATGTTCCCCATCCTCCCCGAATACCAAAAAACCATGAGTTGTGCAGATCTCATGTTTCCTTGCGGAGATAGCCAATGTTATATCTTGCATTTGTTAGGAAAAACTGCTTAGAGCATGAAAAGTGCTCATTTCAGATAGAGGTCAAATTCGAAAAACAAACACATATTCATGTTCCCCATCCTCCCCGAATACCAAAAAACCATGTGTTGTGCAGATCTGATGTTTCCTTGCGGAGATAGCCCATGTTATATCTTGCATTTGTTAGGAAAAACTGCTAATAGTATGAAAAGTGCCCATTGCAGAAAGAGCTCAAATTCGAATAACAAACACATATTCATGTTCCCCATCCTCCCCGAATACCAAAAAACCATGAGTTGTGCAGATCTCATGTTTCCTTGCGGAGATAGCCAATGTTATATCTTGCATTTGTTAGGAAAAACTGCTTAGAGCATGAAAAGTGCTCATTTCAGATAGAGGTCAAATTCGAAAAACAAACACATATTCATGTTCCCCATCCTCCCCGAATACCAAAAAACCATGTGTTGTGCAGATCTGATGTTTCCTTGCGGAGATAGCCCATGTTATATCTTGCATTTGTTAGGAAAAACTGCTAATAGTATGAAAAGTGCCCATTGCAGAAAGAGCTCAAATTCGAATAACAAACACATATTCATGTTCCCCCGCCTCCCCGAAGACCAAAAAACCATGAGTTGTGCAGATCTGATGTTTCCTTGCGGAGATTGCCAATGTTATATCTTGCATTTGTTAGGAAAAACTGCTTAGAGCATGAAAAGTGCTCATTTCAGATAGAGGTCAAATTTGAAAAACAAACACATATTCATGTTCCCCATCCTCCCCGAAGACCAAAAAACCATAACTTTTGCAGATCTCATGTTTCCTTGCGGAGATAGCCCATGTTATATCTTGCATTTGTTAGGAAAAACTGCTAATAGTATGAAAAGTGCCCATTGCAGAAAGAGCTCAAATTCGAAAAACAAACACATATTCATGTTCCCCCTCCTCCCCGAAGACCAAAAAACCATGAGTTGAGTAGATCTGATGTTTCCTTGCGGAGATAGCCAATGTTATATCTTGCATTTGTTAGGAAAAACTGCTTATAGCATGAAAAGTGCCCATTGCAGAAAGAGCTCAAATTTGAAAAACAAAAACATATTCAAGTTCCCCATCCTCCCCGAAGACCAAAAAACCATAACTTTTGCAGATCTGATGTTTCCTTGCGGACATAGCCAATGTTATATCTTGCATTTGTTAGGAAAAACTGCTTATAGCATGAAAAGTGCCCACTGCAGAAAGAGCTCAAATTCAAAAAACAAACACATATTCATGTTCCCCATCCTCCCCGAAGACCAAAAATCCATGACTTTTGCAGATCTCATGTTTCCTTGCGGAGACAGCCCATGGTATATCTTGCATTTGTTAGGAAAACCTGCTTTTAGCATGAAAAGTGCCCATTTCAGATAGAGGTCAAATTCGAAAAACAAACACATATTCATGTTCCCCCGCCTCCCCGAAGACCAAAAAACCATGAGTTGTGCAGATCTGATGTTTCCTTGCGGAGATAGCCAATGTTATATCTTGAATTTGTTAGGAAAAACTGCTTATAGCATGAAAAGTGCCCATTGCAGAAAGAGCTCAAATTCGAATAACAAACACATATTCATGTTCCCCATCCTCCCCGAATACCAAAAAACCATGACTTTTGCAGATCTCATGTTTCCTTGCGGAGATAGCCCATGTTATATCTTGCATTTGTTAGGAAAAACTGCTAATAGTATGAAAAGTGCCCATTGCAGAAAGAGCTCAAATTCGAAAAACAAACACATATTCATGTTCCCCCTCCTCCCCGAAGACCAAAAAACCATGAGTTGAGCAGATCTGATGTTTCCTTGCGGAGATAGCCAATGTTATATCTTGCATTTGTTAGGAAAAACTGCTTATAGCATGAAAAGTGTCCATTTCAGATAGAGGTCAAATTCGAAAAACAAACACATATTCATGTTCCCCCGCCTCCCCGAAGACCAAAAAACCATGAGTTGTGCAGATCTGATGTTTCCTTGCGGAGATAGCCAATGTTATATCTTGAATTTGTTAGGAAAAACTGCTTATAGCATGAAAAGTGCCCATTGCAGAAAGAGCTCAAATTCGAAAAACAAAAACATATTCATGTTCCCCATCCTCCCCGAAGACCAAAAAACTATAACGTTTGCAAATCTCATGTTTCCTTGCGGAGATAGCCCATGTTATATCTTGCATTTGTTAGGAAAAACTGCTTATAGCATGAAAAGTGCCCATTGCGGAAAGAGCTCAAATTCGAATAACACACACATATTCATGTTCCCCATCCTCCCCGAATACCAAAAAACCATGAGTTGTGCAGATCTCATGTTTCCTTGCGGAGATAGCCAATGTTATATCTTCCATTTGTTAGGAAAAACTGCATAGAGCATGAAAAGTGCTCATTTCAGATAGAGGTCAAATTCGAAAAACAAACACATATTCATGTTCCCCATCCTCCCCGAATACCAAAAAACCATGTGTTGTGCAGATCTGATGTTTTCTTGCGGAGATAGCCCATGTTATATCTTGCATTTGTTAGGAAAAACTGCTAATAGTATGAAAAGTGCCCATTGCAGAAAGAGCTCAAATTCGAATAACAAACACATATTCATGTTCCCCATCCTCCCCGAATACCAAAAAACCATGAGTTGTGCAGATCTCATGTTTCCTTGCGGAGATAGCCAATGTTATATCTTGCATTTGTTAGGAAAAACTGCTTAGAGCATGAAAAGTGCTCATTTCAGATAGAGGTCAAATTCGAAAAACAAACACATATTCATGTTCCCCATCCTCCCCGAATACCAAAAAACCATGTGTTGTGCAGATCTGATGTTTCCTTGCGGAGATAGCCCATGTTATATCTTGCATTTGTTAGGAAAAACTGCTAATAGTATGAAAAGTGCCCATTGCAGAAAGAGCTCAAATTCGAATAACAAACACATATTCATGTTCCCCATCCTCCCCGAAGACCAAAAAACCATGAGTTGTGCAGATCTCATGTTTCCTTGCGGAGATAGCCAATGTTATATCTTGCATTTGTTAGGAAAAACTGCTTAGAGCATGAAAAGTGCTCATTTCAGATAGAGGTCAAATTCGAAAAACAAACACATATTCATGTTCCCCATCCTCCCCGAAGACCAAAAAACCATAACTTTTGCAGATCTCATGTTTCCTTGCGGAGATAGCCCATGTTATATCTTGCATTTGTTAGGAAAAACTGCTAATAGTATGAAAAGTGCCCATTGCAGAAAGAGCTCAAATTCGAAAAACAAACACATATTCATGTTCCCCCTCCTCCCCGAAGACCAAAAAACCATGAGTTGAGTAGATCTGATGTTTCCTTGCGGAGATAGCCAATGTTATATCTTGAATTTGTTAGGAAAAACTGCTTATAGCATGAAAAGTGCCCATTGCAGAAAGAGCTCAAATTCGAAAAACAAAAACATATTCATGTTCCCCATCCTCCCCGAAGACCAAAAAACTATAACGTTTGCAGATCTCATGTTTCCTTGCGGAGATAGCCCATGTTATATCTTGCATTTGTTAGGAAAAACTGCTTATAGCATGAAAAGTGCCCATTGCGGAAAGAGCTCAAATTCGAATAACACACACATATTCATGTTCCCCATCCTCCCCGAATACCAAAAAACCATGAGTTGTGCAGATCTCATGTTTCCTTGCGGAGATAGCCAATGTTATATCTTGCATTTGTTAGGAAAAACTGCTTAGAGCATGAAAAGTGCTCATTTCAGATAGAGGTCAAATTCGAAAAACAAACACATATTCATGTTCCCCATCCTCCCCGAATACCAAAAAAACCATGTGTTGTGCAGATCTGATGTTTCCTTGCGGAGATAGCCCATGTTATATCTTGCATTTGTTAGGAAAAACTGCTAATAGTATGAAAAGTGCCCATTGCAGAAAGAGCTCAAATTCGAATAACAAACACATATTCATGTTCCCCATCCTCCCCGAATACCAAAAAACCATGAGTTGTGCAGATCTCATGTTTCCTTGCGGAGATAGCCAATGTTATATCTTGCATTTGTTAGGAAAAACTGCTTAGAGCATGAAAAGTGCTCATTTCAGATAGAGGTCAAATTCGAAAAACAAACACATATTCATGTTCCCCATCCTCCCCGAATACCAAAAAACCATGTGTTGTGCAGATCTGATGTTTCCTTGCGGAGATAGCCCATGTTATATCTTGCATTTGTTAGGAAAAACTGCTAATAGTATGAAAAGTGCCCATTGCAGAAAGAGCTCAAATTCGAATAACAAACACATATTCATGTTCCCCCACCTCCCCGAAGACCAAAAAACCATGAGTTGTGCAGATCTGATGTTTCCTTGCGGAGATAGCCAATGTTATATCTTGAATTTGTTAGGAAAAACTGCTTATAGCATGAAAAGTGCCCATTGCAGAAAGAGCTCAAATTCGAAAAACAAAAACATATTCATGTTCCCCATCCTCCCCGAAGACCAAAAAACTATAACGTTTGCAGATCTCATGTTTCCTTGCGGAGATAGCCCATGTTATATCTTGCATTTGTTAGGAAAAACTGCTTATAGCATGAAAAGTGCCCATTGCGGAAAGAGCTCAAATTCGAATAACACACACATATTCATGTTCCCCATCCTCCCCGAATACCAAAAAACCATGAGTTGTGCAGATCTCATGTTTCCTTGCGGAGATAGCCAATGTTATATCTTGCATTTGTTAGGAAAAACTGCTTAGAGCATGAAAAGTGCTCATTTCAGATAGAGGTCAAATTCGAAAAACAAACACATATTCATGTTCCCCATCCTCCCCGAATACCAAAAAACCATGTGTTGTGCAGATCTGATGTTTCCTTGCGGAGATAGCCCATGTTATATCTTGCATTTGTTAGGAAAAACTGCTAATAGTATGAAAAGTGCCCATTGCAGAAAGAGCTCAAATTCGAATAACAAACACATATTCATGTTCCCCATCCTCCCCGAATACCAAAAAACCATGAGTTGTGCAGATCTCATGTTTCCTTGCGGAGATAGCCAATGTTATATCTTGCATTTGTTAGGAAAAACTGCTTAGAGCATGAAAAGTGCTCATTTCAGATAGAGGTCAAATTCGAAAAACAAACACATATTCATGTTCCCCATCCTCCCCGAAGACCAAAAAACCATAACTTTTGCAGATCTCATGTTTCCTTGCGGAGATAGCCCATGTTATATCTTGCATTTGTTAGGAAAAACTGCTTAGAGCATGAAAAGTGCTCATTTCAGATAGAGGTCAAATTCGAAAAACAAACACATATTCATGTTCCCCATCCTCCCCGAAGACCAAAAAACCATGTGTTGTGCAGATCTGATGTTTCCTTGCGGAGATAGCCCATGTTATATCTTGCATTTGTTAGGAAAAACTGCTTATAGCATGAAAAGTGCCCATTGTGGAAAGAGCTCAAATTCGAATAACACACACATATTCATGTTCCCCATCCTCCCCGAATACCAAAAAACCATGAGTTGTGCAGATCTCATGCTTCCTTGCGGAGATAGCCAATGTTATATCTTGCATTTGTTAGGAAAAACTGCTTAGAGCATGAAAAGTGCTCATTTCAGATAGAGGTCAAATTCGAAAAACAAACACATATTCATGTTCCCCATCCTCCCCGAAGACCAAAAAACCATAACTTTTGCAGATCTCATGTTTCCTTGCGGAGATAGCCCATGTTATATCTTGCATTTGTTAGGAAAAACTGCTAATAGTATGAAAAGTGCCCATTGCAGAAAGAGCTCAAATTCGAAAAACAAACACATATTCATGTTCCCCCTCCTCCCCGAAGACCAAAAAACCATGAGTTGAGTAGATCTGATGTTTCCTTGCGGAGATAGCCAATGTTATATCTTGCATTTGTTAGGAAAAACTGCTTATAGCATGAAAAGTGCCCATTGCAGAAAGAGCTCAAATTCGAAAAACAAAAACATATTCAAGTTCCCCATCCTCCCCGAAGACCAAAAAACCATAACTTTTGCAGATCTGATGTTTCCTTGCGGACATAGCCAATGTTATATCTTGCATTTGTTAGGAAAAACTGCTTATAGCATGAAAAGTGCCCACTGCAGAAAGAGCTCAAATTCGAAAAACAAACACATATTCATGTTCCCCATCCTCCCTGAAGACCAAAAATCCATGACTTTTGCAGATCTCATGTTTCCTTGCGGAGACAGCCCATGGTATATCTTGCATTTGTTAGGAAAACCTGCTTTTAGCATGAAAAGTGCCCATTTCAGATAGAGGTCAAATTCGAAAAACAAACACATATTCATGTTCCCCCGCCTCCCCGAAGACCAAAAAACCATGAGTTGTGCAGATCTGATGTTTCCTTGCGGAGATAGCCAATGTTATATCTTGAATTTGTTAGGAAAAACTGCTTATAGCATGAAAAGTGCCCATTGCAGAAAGAGCTCAAATTTGAAAAACAAACACATATTCATGTTCCCCCTCCTCCCCGAAGACCAAAAAACCATGAGTTGTGCAGATCTGATGTTTCCTTGCGGAGATAGCCCATGTTATATCTTGCATTTGTTAGGAAAAACTGCTAATAGTATGAAAAGTGCCCATTGCAGAAAGAGCTCAAATTCGAATAACAAACACATATTCATGTTCCCCATCCTCCCCGAATACCAAAAAACCATGACTTTTGCAGATCTGATGTTTCCTTGCGGAGATAGCCCATGTTATATCTTGCATTTGTTAGGAAAAACTGCTAATAGTATGAAAAGTGCCCATTGCAGAAAGAGCTCAAATTCGAAAAACAAACACATATTCATGTTCCCCCTCCTCCCCGAAGACCAAAAAACCATGAGTTGAGCAGATCTGATGTTTCCTTGCGGAGATAGCCAATGTTATATCTTGCATTTGTTAGGAAAAACTGCTTATAGCATGAAAAGTGTCCATTTCAGATAGAGGTCAAATTCGAAAAACAAACACATATTCATGTTCCCCCGCCTCCCCGAAGACCAAAAAACCATGAGTTGTGCAGATCTGATGTTTCCTTGCGGAGATAGCCAATGTTATATCTTGAATTTGTTAGGAAAAACTGCTTATAGCATGAAAAGTGCCCATTGCAGAAAGAGCTCAAATTCGAAAAACAAAAACATATTCATGTTCCCCATCCTCCCCGAAGACCAAAAAACTATAACGTTTGCAGATCTCATGTTTCCTTGCGGAGATAGCCCATGTTATATCTTGCATTTGTTAGGAAAACCTGCTTTTAGCATGAAAAGTGCCCATTTCAGATAGAGGTCAAATTCGAAAAACAAACACATATTCATGTTCCCCCGCCTCCCCGAAGACCAAAAAACCATGAGTTGTGCAGATCTGATGTTTCCTTGCGGAGATAGCCCATGTTATATCTTGCATTTGTTAGGAAAAACTGCTAATAGTATGAAAAGTGCCCATTGCAGAAAGAGCTAAAATTCGAATACCAAACACATATTCATGTTCCCCATCCTCCCCGAAGACCAAAAAACCATGAGTTGTGCAGATCTGATGTTTCCTTGCGGAGATAGCCCATGTTATATCTTGCATTTGTTAGGAAAAACTGCTAATAATATGAAAAGTGCCCATTGCAGAAAGAGCTCAAATTCGAATAACAAACACATATTCATGTTCCCCATCCTCCCCGAATACCAAAAAACCATGAGTTGTGCAGATCTGATGTTTCCTTGCGGAGATAGCCCATGTTATATCTTGCATTTGTTAGGAAAAACTGCTAATAGTATGAAAAGTGCCCATTGCAGAAAGAGCTCAAATTCAAATAACAAACACATATTCATGTTCCCCATCCTCTCCGAAGACCAAAAAACCATGAGTTGTGCAGATCTCATGTTTCCTTGCGGAGATAGCCCATGTTATATCTTGCATTTGTTAGGAAAAACTGCTAATAGTATGAAAAGTGCCCATTGCAGAAAGAGCTCAAATTCAAAAAACAAACACATATTCATGTTCCCCCTCCTCCCCGAAGACCAAAAAACCATGAGTTGAGCAGATCTGATGTTGCCTTGCGGAGAAAGCCAATGTTATATCTTGCATTTGTTAGGAAAAACTGCTTATAGCATGAAAAGTGCCCATTGCAGAAAGAGCTCAAATTCGAAAAACAAACACATATTCATGTTCCCCATCCTCCCCAAAGACCAAAAATCCATGACTTTTGCAGATCTCATGTTTCCTTGCGGAGATAGCCCATGGTATATCTTGCATTTGTTAGGAAAAACTGCTTATAGCATGAAAAGTGCCCATTGCAGAAAGAGCTCAAATTCGAAAAACAAACACATATTCATGTTCCCCATCCTCCCCGAAGACCAAAAAACCATGACTTTTGCAGATCTCATGTTTCCTTGCGGAGATAGCCCATGTTATATCTTGCATTTGTTAGGAAAAACTGCTAATAGTATGAAAAGTGCCCATTGCAGAAAGAGCTCAAATTCGAAAAACAAACACATATTCATGTTCCCCCTCCTCCCCGAAGACCAAAAAACCATGAGTTGAGCAGATCTGATGTTTCCTTGCGGAGATAGCCAATGTTATATCTTGCATTTGTTAGGAAAAACTGCTTAGAGCATGAAAAGTGCTCATTTCAGATAGAGGTCAAATTCGAAAAACAAACACATATTCATGTTCCCCATCCTCCCCGAATACCAAAAAACCATGTGTTGTGCAGATCTGATGTTTCCTTGCGGAGATAGCCCATGTTATATCTTGCATTTGTTAGGAAAAACTGCTAATAGTATGAAAAGTGCCCATTGCAGAAAGAGCTCAAATTCGAAAAACAAACACATATTCATGTTCCCCCTCCTCCCCGAAGACCAAAAAACCATGAGTTGAGTAGATCTGATGTTTCCTTGCGGAGATAGCCAATGTTATATCTTGAATTTGTTAGGAAAAACTGCTTATAGCATGAAAAGTGCCCATTGCAGAAAGAGCTCAAATTCGAAAAACAAAAACATATTCATGTTCCCCATCCTCCCCGAAGACCAAAAAACTATAACGTTTGCAGATCTCATGTTTCCTTGCGGAGATAGCCCATGTTATATCTTGCATTTGTTAGGAAAAACTGCTTATAGCATGAAAAGTGCCCATTGCGGAAAGAGCTCAAATTCGAATAACACACACATATTCATGTTCCCCATCCTCCCCGAATACCAAAAAACCATGAGTTGTGCAGATCTCATGTTTCCTTGCGGAGATAGCCAATGTTATATCTTGCATTTGTTAGGAAAAACTGCTTAGAGCATGAAAAGTGCTCATTTCAGATAGAGGTCAAATTCGAAAAACAAACACATATTCATGTTCCCCATCCTCCCCGAATACCAAAAAAACCATGTGTTGTGCAGATCTGATGTTTCCTTGCGGAGATAGCCCATGTTATATCTTGCATTTGTTAGGAAAAACTGCTAATAGTATGAAAAGTGCCCATTGCAGAAAGAGCTCAAATTCGAATAACAAACACATATTCATGTTCCCCATCCTCCCCGAATACCAAAAAACCATGAGTTGTGCAGATCTCATGTTTCCTTGCGGAGATAGCCAATGTTATATCTTGCATTTGTTAGGAAAAACTGCTTAGAGCATGAAAAGTGCTCATTTCAGATAGAGGTCAAATTCGAAAAACAAACACATATTCATGTTCCCCATCCTCCCCGAATACCAAAAAACCATGTGTTGTGCAGATCTGATGTTTCCTTGCGGAGATAGCCCATGTTATATCTTGCATTTGTTAGGAAAAACTGCTAATAGTATGAAAAGTGCCCATTGCAGAAAGAGCTCAAATTCGAATAACAAACACATATTCATGTTCCCCCGCCTCCCCGAAGACCAAAAAACCATGAGTTGTGCAGATCTGATGTTTCCTTGCGGAGATAGCCAATGTTATATCTTGAATTTGTTAGGAAAAACTGCTTATAGCATGAAAAGTGCCCATTGCAGAAAGAGCTCAAATTCGAAAAACAAAAACATATTCATGTTCCCCATCCTCCCCGAAGACCAAAAAACTATAACGTTTGCAGATCTCATGTTTCCTTGCGGAGATAGCCCATGTTATATCTTGCATTTGTTAGGAAAAACTGCTTATAGCATGAAAAGTGCCCATTGCGGAAAGAGCTCAAATTCGAATAACACACACATATTCATGTTCCCCATCCTCCCCGAATACCAAAAAACCATGAGTTGTGCAGATCTCATGTTTCCTTGCGGAGATAGCCAATGTTATATCTTGCATTTGTTAGGAAAAACTGCTTAGAGCATGAAAAGTGCTCATTTCAGATAGAGGTCAAATTCGAAAAACAAACACATATTCATGTTCCCCATCCTCCCCGAATACCAAAAAACCATGTGTTGTGCAGATCTGATGTTTCCTTGCGGAGATAGCCCATGTTATATCTTGCATTTGTTAGGAAAAACTGCTAATAGTATGAAAAGTGCCCATTGCAGAAAGAGCTCAAATTCGAATAACAAACACATATTCATGTTCCCCATCCTCCCCGAATACCAAAAAACCATGAGTTGTGCAGATCTCATGTTTCCTTGCGGAGATAGCCAATGTTATATCTTGCATTTGTTAGGAAAAACTGCTTAGAGCATGAAAAGTGCTCATTTCAGATAGAGGTCAAATTCGAAAAACAAACACATATTCATGTTCCCCATCCTCCCCGAAGACCAAAAAACCATAACTTTTGCAGATCTCATGTTTCCTTGCGGAGATAGCCCATGTTATATCTTGCATTTGTTAGGAAAAACTGCTTAGAGCATGAAAAGTGCTCATTTCAGATAGAGGTCAAATTCGAAAAACAAACACATATTCATGTTCCCCATCCTCCCCGAAGACCAAAAAACCATGTGTTGTGCAGATCTGATGTTTCCTTGCGGAGATAGCCCATGTTATATCTTGCATTTGTTAGGAAAAACTGCTTATAGCATGAAAAGTGCCCATTGTGGAAAGAGCTCAAATTCGAATAACACACACATATTCATGTTCCCCATCCTCCCCGAATACCAAAAAACCATGAGTTGTGCAGATCTCATGCTTCCTTGCGGAGATAGCCAATGTTATATCTTGCATTTGTTAGGAAAAACTGCTTAGAGCATGAAAAGTGCTCATTTCAGATAGAGGTCAAATTCGAAAAACAAACACATATTCATGTTCCCCATCCTCCCCGAAGACCAAAAAACCATAACTTTTGCAGATCTCATGTTTCCTTGCGGAGATAGCCCATGTTATATCTTGCATTTGTTAGGAAAAACTGCTAATAGTATGAAAAGTGCCCATTGCAGAAAGAGCTCAAATTCGAAAAACAAACACATATTCATGTTCCCCCTCCTCCCCGAAGACCAAAAAACCATGAGTTGAGTAGATCTGATGTTTCCTTGCGGAGATAGCCAATGTTATATCTTGCATTTGTTAGGAAAAACTGCTTATAGCATGAAAAGTGCCCATTGCAGAAAGAGCTCAAATTCGAAAAACAAAAACATATTCAAGTTCCCCATCCTCCCCGAAGACCAAAAAACCATAACTTTTGCAGATCTGATGTTTCCTTGCGGACATAGCCAATGTTATATCTTGCATTTGTTAGGAAAAACTGCTTATAGCATGAAAAGTGCCCACTGCAGAAAGAGCTCAAATTCGAAAAACAAACACATATTCATGTTCCCCATCCTCCCTGAAGACCAAAAATCCATGACTTTTGCAGATCTCATGTTTCCTTGCGGAGACAGCCCATGGTATATCTTGCATTTGTTAGGAAAACCTGCTTTTAGCATGAAAAGTGCCCATTTCAGATAGAGGTCAAATTCGAAAAACAAACACATATTCATGTTCCCCCGCCTCCCCGAAGACCAAAAAACCATGAGTTGTGCAGATCTGATGTTTCCTTGCGGAGATAGCCAATGTTATATCTTGAATTTGTTAGGAAAAACTGCTTATAGCATGAAAAGTGCCCATTGCAGAAAGAGCTCAAATTTGAAAAACAAACACATATTCATGTTCCCCCTCCTCCCCGAAGACCAAAAAACCATGAGTTGTGCAGATCTGATGTTTCCTTGCGGAGATAGCCCATGTTATATCTTGCATTTGTTAGGAAAAACTGCTAATAGTATGAAAAGTGCCCATTGCAGAAAGAGCTCAAATTCGAATAACAAACACATATTCATGTTCCCCATCCTCCCCGAATACCAAAAAACCATGACTTTTGCAGATCTGATGTTTCCTTGCGGAGATAGCCCATGTTATATCTTGCATTTGTTAGGAAAAACTGCTAATAGTATGAAAAGTGCCCATTGCAGAAAGAGCTCAAATTCGAAAAACAAACACATATTCATGTTCCCCCTCCTCCCCGAAGACCAAAAAACCATGAGTTGAGCAGATCTGATGTTTCCTTGCGGAGATAGCCAATGTTATATCTTGCATTTGTTAGGAAAAACTGCTTATAGCATGAAAAGTGTCCATTTCAGATAGAGGTCAAATTCGAAAAACAAACACATATTCATGTTCCCCCGCCTCCCCGAAGACCAAAAAACCATGAGTTGTGCAGATCTGATGTTTCCTTGCGGAGATAGCCAATGTTATATCTTGAATTTGTTAGGAAAAACTGCTTATAGCATGAAAAGTGCCCATTGCAGAAAGAGCTCAAATTCGAAAAACAAAAACATATTCATGTTCCCCATCCTCCCCGAAGACCAAAAAACTATAACGTTTGCAGATCTCATGTTTCCTTGCGGAGATAGCCCATGTTATATCTTGCATTTGTTAGGAAAACCTGCTTTTAGCATGAAAAGTGCCCATTTCAGATAGAGGTCAAATTCGAAAAACAAACACATATTCATGTTCCCCCGCCTCCCCGAAGACCAAAAAACCATGAGTTGTGCAGATCTGATGTTTCCTTGCGGAGATAGCCCATGTTATATCTTGCATTTGTTAGGAAAAACTGCTAATAGTATGAAAAGTGCCCATTGCAGAAAGAGCTAAAATTCGAATACCAAACACATATTCATGTTCCCCATCCTCCCCGAAGACCAAAAAACCATGAGTTGTGCAGATCTGATGTTTCCTTGCGGAGATAGCCCATGTTATATCTTGCATTTGTTAGGAAAAACTGCTAATAATATGAAAAGTGCCCATTGCAGAAAGAGCTCAAATTCGAATAACAAACACATATTCATGTTCCCCATCCTCCCCGAATACCAAAAAACCATGAGTTGTGCAGATCTGATGTTTCCTTGCGGAGATAGCCCATGTTATATCTTGCATTTGTTAGGAAAAACTGCTAATAGTATGAAAAGTGCCCATTGCAGAAAGAGCTCAAATTCAAATAACAAACACATATTCATGTTCCCCATCCTCTCCGAAGACCAAAAAACCATGAGTTGTGCAGATCTCATGTTTCCTTGCGGAGATAGCCCATGTTATATCTTGCATTTGTTAGGAAAAACTGCTAATAGTATGAAAAGTGCCCATTGCAGAAAGAGCTCAAATTCAAAAAACAAACACATATTCATGTTCCCCCTCCTCCCCGAAGACCAAAAAACCATGAGTTGAGCAGATCTGATGTTGCCTTGCGGAGAAAGCCAATGTTATATCTTGCATTTGTTAGGAAAAACTGCTTATAGCATGAAAAGTGCCCATTGCAGAAAGAGCTCAAATTCGAAAAACAAACACATATTCATGTTCCCCATCCTCCCCAAAGACCAAAAATCCATGACTTTTGCAGATCTCATGTTTCCTTGCGGAGATAGCCCATGGTATATCTTGCATTTGTTAGGAAAAACTGCTTATAGCATGAAAAGTGCCCATTGCAGAAAGAGCTCAAATTCGAAAAACAAACACATATTCATGTTCCCCATCCTCCCCGAAGACCAAAAAACCATGACTTTTGCAGATCTCATGTTTCCTTGCGGAGATAGCCCATGTTATATCTTGCATTTGTTAGGAAAAACTGCTAATAGTATGAAAAGTGCCCATTGCAGAAAGAGCTCAAATTCGAAAAACAAACACATATTCATGTTCCCCCTCCTCCCCGAAGACCAAAAAACCATGAGTTGAGCAGATCTGATGTTTCCTTGCGGAGATAGCCAATGTTATATCTTGCATTTGTTAGGAAAAACTGCTTAGAGCATGAAAAGTGCTCATTTCAGATAGAGGTCAAATTCGAAAAACAAACACATATTCATGTTCCCCATCCTCCCCGAATACCAAAAAACCATGTGTTGTGCAGATCTCATGTTTCCTTGCGGAGATAGCCCATGTTATATCTTGCATTTGTTAGGAAAAACTGCTAATAGTATGAAAAGTGCCCATTGCAGAAAGAGCTCAAATTCGAATAACAAACACATATTCATGTTCCCCATCCTCCCCGAATACCAAAAAACCATGAGTTGTGCAGATCTCATGTTTCCTTGCGGAGATAGCCAATGTTATATCTTGCATTTGTTAGGAAAAACTGCTTAGAGCATGAAAAGTGCTCATTTCAGATAGAGGTCAAATTCGAAAAACAAACACATATTCATGTTCCCCATCCTCCCCGAATACCAAAAAACCATGTGTTGTGCAGATCTGATGTTTCCTTGCGGAGATAGCCCATGTTATATCTTGCATTTGTTAGGAAAAACTGCTAATAGTATGAAAAGTGCCCATTGCAGAAAGAGCTCAAATTCGAATAACAAACACATATTCATGTTCCCCATCCTCCCCGAAGACCAAAAAACCATGAGTTGTGCAGATCTCATGCTTCCTTGCGGAGATAGCCAATGTTATATCTTGCATTTGTTAGGAAAAACTGCTTAGAGCATGAAAAGTGCTCATTTCAGATAGAGGTCAAATTCGAAAAACAAACACATATTCATGTTCCCCATCCTCCCCGAAGACCAAAAAACCATGTGTTGTGCAGATCTGATGTTTCCTTGCGGAGATAGCCCATGTTATATCTTGCATTTGTTAGGAAAAACTGCTTATAGCATGAAAAGTGCCCATTGTGGAAAGAGCTCAAATTCGAATAACACACACATATTCATGTTCCCCATCCTCCCCGAATACCAAAAAACCATGAGTTGTGCAGATCTCATGCTTCCTTGCGGAGATAGCCAATGTTATATCTTGCATTTGTTAGGAAAAACTGCTTAGAGCATGAAAAGTGCTCATTTCAGATAGAGGTCAAATTCGAAAAACAAACACATATTCATGTTCCCCATCCTCCCCGAAGACCAAAAAACCATAACTTTTGCAGATCTCATGTTTCCTTGCGGAGATAGCCCATGTTATATCTTGCATTTGTTAGGAAAAACTGCTAATAGTATGAAAAGTGCCCATTGCAGAAAGAGCTCAAATTCGAAAAACAAACACATATTCATGTTCCCCCTCCTCCCCGAAGACCAAAAAACCATGAGTTGAGTAGATCTGATGTTTCCTTGCGGAGATAGCCAATGTTATATCTTGCATTTGTTAGGAAAAACTGCTTATAGCATGAAAAGTGCCCATTGCAGAAAGAGCTCAAATTCGAAAAACAAAAACATATTCAAGTTCCCCATCCTCCCCGAAGACCAAAAAACCATAACTTTTGCAGATCTGATGTTTCCTTGCGGACATAGCCAATGTTATATCTTGCATTTGTTAGGAAAAACTGCTTATAGCATGAAAAGTGCCCACTGCAGAAAGAGCTCAAATTCGAAAAACAAACACATATTCATGTTCCCCATCCTCCCTGAAGACCAAAAATCCATGACTTTTGCAGATCTCATGTTTCCTTGCGGAGACAGCCCATGGTATATCTTGCATTTGTTAGGAAAACCTGCTTTTAGCATGAAAAGTGCCCATTTCAGATAGAGGTCAAATTCGAAAAACAAACACATATTCATGTTCCCCCGCCTCCCCGAAGACCAAAAAACCATGAGTTGTGCAGATCTGATGTTTCCTTGCGGAGATAGCCAATGTTATATCTTGAATTTGTTAGGAAAAACTGCTTATAGCATGAAAAGTGCCCATTGCAGAAAGAGCTCAAATTTGAAAAACAAACACATATTCATGTTCCCCCTCCTCCCCGAAGACCAAAAAACCATGAGTTGTGCAGATCTGATGTTTCCTTGCGGAGATAGCCCATGTTATATCTTGCATTTGTTAGGAAAAACTGCTAATAGTATGAAAAGTGCCCATTGCAGAAAGAGCTCAAATTCGAATAACAAACACATATTCATGTTCCCCATCCTCCCCGAATACCAAAAAACCATGACTTTTGCAGATCTGATGTTTCCTTGCGGAGATAGCCCATGTTATATCTTGCATTTGTTAGGAAAAACTGCTAATAGTATGAAAAGTGCCCATTGCAGAAAGAGCTCAAATTCGAAAAACAAACACATATTCATGTTCCCCCTCCTCCCCGAAGACCAAAAAACCATGAGTTGAGCAGATCTGATGTTTCCTTGCGGAGATAGCCAATGTTATATCTTGCATTTGTTAGGAAAAACTGCTTATAGCATGAAAAGTGTCCATTTCAGATAGAGGTCAAATTCGAAAAACAAACACATATTCATGTTCCCCCGCCTCCCCGAAGACCAAAAAACCATGAGTTGTGCAGATCTGATGTTTCCTTGCGGAGATAGCCAATGTTATATCTTGAATTTGTTAGGAAAAACTGCTTATAGCATGAAAAGTGCCCATTGCAGAAAGAGCTCAAATTCGAAAAACAAAAACATATTCATGTTCCCCATCCTCCCCGAAGACCAAAAAACTATAACGTTTGCAGATCTCATGTTTCCTTGCGGAGATAGCCCATGTTATATCTTGCATTTGTTAGGAAAACCTGCTTTTAGCATGAAAAGTGCCCATTTCAGATAGAGGTCAAATTCGAAAAACAAACACATATTCATGTTCCCCCGCCTCCCCGAAGACCAAAAAACCATGAGTTGTGCAGATCTGATGTTTCCTTGCGGAGATAGCCCATGTTATATCTTGCATTTGTTAGGAAAAACTGCTAATAGTATGAAAAGTGCCCATTGCAGAAAGAGCTAAAATTCGAATACCAAACACATATTCATGTTCCCCATCCTCCCCGAAGACCAAAAAACCATGAGTTGTGCAGATCTGATGTTTCCTTGCGGAGATAGCCCATGTTATATCTTGCATTTGTTAGGAAAAACTGCTAATAATATGAAAAGTGCCCATTGCAGAAAGAGCTCAAATTCGAATAACAAACACATATTCATGTTCCCCATCCTCCCCGAATACCAAAAAACCATGAGTTGTGCAGATCTGATGTTTCCTTGCGGAGATAGCCCATGTTATATCTTGCATTTGTTAGGAAAAACTGCTAATAGTATGAAAAGTGCCCATTGCAGAAAGAGCTCAAATTCAAATAACAAACACATATTCATGTTCCCCATCCTCCCCGAAGACCAAAAAACCATGAGTTGTGCAGATCTCATGTTTCCTTGCGGAGATAGCCCATGTTATATCTTGCATTTGTTAGGAAAAACTGCTAATAGTATGAAAAGTGCCCATTGCAGAAAGAGCTCAAATTCAAAAAACAAACACATATTCATGTTCCCCCTCCTCCCCGAAGACCAAAAAACCATGAGTTGAGCAGATCTGATGTTGCCTTGCGGAGAAAGCCAATGTTATATCTTGCATTTGTTAGGAAAAACTGCTTATAGCATGAAAAGTGCCCATTGCAGAAAGAGCTCAAATTCGAAAAACAAACACATATTCATGTTCCCCATCCTCCCCAAAGACCAAAAATCCATGACTTTTGCAGATCTCATGTTTCCTTGCGGAGATAGCCCATGGTATATCTTGCATTTGTTAGGAAAAACTGCTTATAGCATGAAAAGTGCCCATTTCAGATAGAGGTCAAATTCGAAAAACAAACACATATTCATGTTCCCCCGCCTCCCCGAAGACCAAAAAACCATGAGTTGTGCAGATCTGATGTTTCCTTGCGGAGATAGCCCATGTTATATCTTGCATTTGTTAGGAAAAACTGCTAATAGTATGAAAAGTGCCCATTGCAGAAAGAGCTAAAATTCGAATACCAAACACATATTCATGTTCCCCATCCTCCCCGAAGACCAAAAAACCATGAGTTGTGCAGATCTGATGTTTCCTTGCGGAGATAGCCCATGTTATATCTTGCATTTGTTAGGAAAAACTGCTAATAATATGAAAAGTGCCCATTGCAGAAAGAGCTCAAATTCGAATAACAAACACATATTCATGTTCCCCATCCTCCCCGAATACCAAAAAACCATGAGTTGTGCAGATCTGATGTTTCCTTGCGGAGATAGCCCATGTTATATCTTGCATTTGTTAGGAAAAACTGCTAATAGTATGAAAAGTGCCCATTGCAGAAAGAGCTCAAATTCAAATAACAAACACATATTCATGTTCCCCATCCTCCCCGAAGACCAAAAAACCATGAGTTGTGCAGATCTCATGTTTCCTTGCGGAGATAGCCCATGTTATATCTTGCATTTGTTAGGAAAAACTGCTAATAGTATGAAAAGTGCCCATTGCAGAAAGAGCTCAAATTCAAAAAACAAACACATATTCATGTTCCCCCTCCTCCCCGAAGACCAAAAAACCATGAGTTGAGCAGATCTGATGTTGCCTTGCGGAGAAAGCCAATGTTATATCTTGCATTTGTTAGGAAAAACTGCTTATAGCATGAAAAGTGCCCATTGCAGAAAGAGCTCAAATTCGAAAAACAAACACATATTCATGTTCCCCATCCTCCCCAAAGACCAAAAATCCATGACTTTTGCAGATCTCATGTTTCCTTGCGGAGATAGCCCATGGTATATCTTGCATTTGTTAGGAAAAACTGCTTATAGCATGAAAAGTGCCCATTGCAGAAAGAGCTCAAATTCGAAAAACAAACACATATTCATGTTCCCCATCCTCCCCGAAGACCAAAAAACCATGACTTTTGCAGATCTCATGTTTCCTTGCGGAGATAGCCCATGTTATATCTTGCATTTGTTAGGAAAAACTGCTAATAGTATGAAAAGTGCCCATTGCAGAAAGAGCTCAAATTCGAAAAACAAACACATATTCATGTTCCCCCTCCTCCCCGAAGACCAAAAAACCATGAGTTGAGCAGATCTGATGTTTCCTTGCGGAGATAGCCAATGTTATATCTTGCATTTGTTAGGAAAAACTGCTTATAGCATGAAAAGTGTCCATTTCAGATAGAGGTCAAATTCGAAAAACAAACACATATTCATGTTCCCCCGCCTCCCCGAAGACCAAAAAACCATGAGTTGTGTAGATCTGATGTTTCCTTGCGGAGATAGCCAATGTTATATCTTGAATTTGTTAGGAAAAACTGCTTATAGCATGAAAAGTGCCCATTGTAGAAAGAGCTCAAATTCGAAAAACAAAAACATATTCATGTTCCCCATCCTCCCCGAAGACCAAAAAACTATAACGTTTGCAGATCTCATGTTTCCTTGCGGAGATAGCCCATGTTATATCTTGCATTTGTTAGGAAAAACTGCTTATAGCATGAAAAGTGCCCATTGCGGAAAGAGCTCAAATTCGAATAACACACACATATTCATGTTCCCCATCCTCCCCGAATACCAAAAAACCATGAGTTGTGCAGATCTCATGTTTCCTTGCGGAGATAGCCAATGTTATATCTTGCATTTGTTAGGAAAAACTGCTTAGAGCATGAAAAGTGCTCATTTCAGATAGAGGTCAAATTCGAAAAACAAACACATATTCATGTTCCCCATCCTCCCCGAATACCAAAAAACCATGTGTTGTGCAGATCTGATGTTTCCTTGCGGAGATAGCCAATGTTATATCTTGCATTTGTTAGGAAAAACTGCTTAGAGCATGAAAAGTGCTCATTTCAGATAGAGGTCAAATTCGAAAAACAAACACATATTCATGTTCCCCATCCTCCCCGAATACCAAAAAACCATGTGTTGTGCAGATCTGATGTTTCCTTGCGGAGATAGCCCATGTTATATCTTGCATTTGTTAGGAAAAACTGCTAATAGTATGAAAAGTGCCCATTGCAGAAAGAGCTCAAATTCGAATAACAAACACATATTCATGTTCCCCATCCTCCCCGAAGACCAAAAAACCATGAGTTGTGCAGATCTCATGTTTCCTTGCGGAGATAGCCAATGTTATATCTTGCATTTGTTAGGAAAAACTGCTTAGAGCATGAAAAGTGCTCATTTCAGATAGAGGTCAAATTCGAAAAACAAACACATATTCATGTTCCCCATCCTCCCCGAAGACCAAAAAACCATAACTTTTGCAGATCTCATGTTTCCTTGCGGAGATAGCCCATGTTATATCTTGCATTTGTTAGGAAAAACTGCTAATAGTATGAAAAGTGCCCATTGCAGAAAGAGCTCAAATTCGAAAAACAAACACATATTCATGTTCCCCCTCCTCCCCGAAGACCAAAAAACCATGAGTTGAGTAGATCTGATGTTTCCTTGCGGAGATAGCCAATGTTATATCTTGCATTTGTTAGGAAAAACTGCTTATAGCATGAAAAGTGCCCATTGCAGAAAGAGCTCAAATTCGAAAAACAAACACATATTCATGTTCCCCATCCTCCCCGAAGACCAAAAATCCATGACTTTTGCAGATCTCATGTTTCCTTGCGGAGACAGCCCATGGTATATCTTGCATTTGTTAGGAAAACCTGCTTTTAGCATGAAAAGTGCCCATTTCAGATAGAGGTCAAATTCGAAAAACAAACACATATTCATGTTCCCCCGCCTCCCCGAAGACCAAAAAACCATGAGTTGTGCAGATCTGATGTTTCCTTGCGGAGATAGCCAATGTTATATCTTGAATTTGTTAGGAAAAACTGCTTATAGCATGAAAAGTGCCCATTGCAGAAAGAGCTCAAATTCGAAAAACAAACACATATTCATGTTCCCCCTCCTCCCCGAAGACCAAAAAACCATGAGTTGTGCAGATCTGATGTTTCCTTGCGGAGATAGCCCATGTTATATCTTGCATTTGTTAGGAAAAACTGCTAATAGTATGAAAAGTGCCCATTGCAGAAAGAGCTCAAATTCGAAAAACAAACACATATTCATGTTCCCCCGCCTCCCCGAAGACCAAAAAACCATGAGTTGTGCAGATCTGATGTTTCCTTGCGGAGATAGCCCATGTTATATCTTGCATTTGTTAGGAAAAACTGCTTATAGCATGAAAAGTGCCCATTGCGGAAAGAGCTCAAATTCGAATAACACACACATATTCATGTTCCCCATCCTCCCCGAATACCAAAAAACCATGAGTTGTGCAGATCTCATGTTTCCTTGCGGAGATAGCCAATGTTATATCTTGCATTTGTTAGGAAAAACTGCTTAGAGCATGAAAAGTGCTCATTTCAGATAGAGGTCAAATTCGAAAAACAAACACATATTCATGTTCCCCATCCTCCCCGAATACCAAAAAACCATGTGTTGTGCAGATCTGATGTTTCCTTGCGGAGATAGCCCATGTTATATCTTGCATTTGTTAGGAAAAACTGCTAATAGTATGAAAAGTGCCCATTGCAGAAAGAGCTCAAATTCGAATAACAAACACATATTCATGTTCCCCATCCTCCCCGAATACCAAAAAACCATGAGTTGTGCAGATCTCATGTTTCCTTGCGGAGATAGCCAATGTTATATCTTGCATTTGTTAGGAAAAACTGCTTAGAGCATGAAAAGTGCTCATTTCAGATAGAGGTCAAATTCGAAAAACAAACACATATTCATGTTCCCCATCCTCCCCGAATACCAAAAAACCATGTGTTGTGCAGATCTGATGTTTCCTTGCGGAGATAGCCCATGTTATATCTTGCATTTGTTAGGAAAAACTGCTAATAGTATGAAAAGTGCCCATTGCAGAAAGAGCTCAAATTCGAATAACAAACACATATTCATGTTCCCCCGCCTCCCCGAAGACCAAAAAACCATGAGTTGTGCAGATCTGATGTTTCCTTGCGGAGATTGCCAATGTTATATCTTGCATTTGTTAGGAAAAACTGCTTAGAGCATGAAAAGTGCTCATTTCAGATAGAGGTCAAATTCGAAAAACAAACACATATTCATGTTCCCCATCCTCCCCGAAGACCAAAAAACCATAACTTTTGCAGATCTCATGTTTCCTTGCGGAGATAGCCCATGTTATATCTTGCATTTGTTAGGAAAAACTGCTAATAGTATGAAAAGTGCCCATTGCAGAAAGAGCTCAAATTCGAAAAACAAACACATATTCATGTTCCCCCTCCTCCCCGAAGACCAAAAAACCATGAGTTGAGTAGATCTGATGTTTCCTTGCGGAGATAGCCAATGTTATATCTTGCATTTGTTAGGAAAAACTGCTTATAGCATGAAAAGTGCCCATTGCAGAAAGAGCTCAAATTCGAAAAACAAAAACATATTCAAGTTCCCCATCCTCCCCGAAGACCAAAAAACCATAACTTTTGCAGATCTGATGTTTCCTTGCGGACATAGCCAATGTTATATCTTGCATTTGTTAGGAAAAACTGCTTATAGCATGAAAAGTGCCCACTGCAGAAAGAGCTCAAATTCAAAAAACAAACACATATTCATGTTCCCCATCCTCCCCGAAGACCAAAAATCCATGACTTTTGCAGATCTCATGTTTCCTTGCGGAGACAGCCCATGGTATATCTTGCATTTGTTAGGAAAACCTGCTTTTAGCATGAAAAGTGCCCATTTCAGATAGAGGTCAAATTCGAAAAACAAACACATATTCATGTTCCCCCGCCTCCCCGAAGACCAAAAAACCATGAGTTGTGCAGATCTGATGTTTCCTTGCGGAGATAGCCAATGTTATATCTTGAATTTGTTAGGAAAAACTGCTTATAGCATGAAAAGTGCCCATTGCAGAAAGAGCTCAAATTCGAAAAACAAACACATATTCATGTTCCCCCTCCTCCCCAAAGACCAAAAAACCATGAGTTGTGCAGATCTGATGTTTCCTTGCGGAGATAGCCCAAGTTATATCTTGCATTTGTTAGGAAAAACTGCTAATAGTATGAAAAGTGCCCATTGCAGAAAGAGCTCAAATTCGAATAACAAACACATATTCATGTTCCCCATCCTCCCCGAATACCAAAAAACCATGACTTTTGCAGATCTCATGTTTCCTTGCGGAGATAGCCCATGTTATATCTTGCATTTGTTAGGAAAAACTGCTTATAGCATGAAAAGTGCCCATTGCGGAAAGAGCTCAAATTCGAATAACACACACATATTCATGTTCCCCATCCTCCCCGAATACCAAAAAACCATGAGTTGTGCAGATCTCATGTTTCCTTGCGGAGATAGCCAATGTTATATCTTGCATTTGTTAGGAAAAACTGCTTAGAGCATGAAAAGTGCTCATTTCAGATAGAGGTCAAATTCGAAAAACAAACACATATTCATGTTCCCCATCCTCCCCGAATACCAAAAAACCATGTGTTGTGCAGATCTGATGTTTCCTTGCGGAGATAGCCCATGTTATATCTTGCATTTGTTAGGAAAAACTGCTAATAGTATGAAAAGTGCCCATTGCAGAAAGAGCTCAAATTCGAATAACAAACACATATTCATGTTCCCCATCCTCCCCGAATACCAAAAAACCATGAGTTGTGCAGATCTCATGTTTCCTTGCGGAGATAGCCAATGTTATATCTTGCATTTGTTAGGAAAAACTGCTTAGAGCATGAAAAGTGCTCATTTCAGATAGAGGTCAAATTCGAAAAACAAACACATATTCATGTTCCCCATCCTCCCCGAATACCAAAAAACCATGTGTTGTGCAGATCTGATGTTTCCTTGCGGAGATAGCCCATGTTATATCTTGCATTTGTTAGGAAAAACTGCTAATAGTATGAAAAGTGCCCATTGCAGAAAGAGCTCAAATTCGAATAACAAACACATATTCATGTTCCCCCGCCTCCCCGAAGACCAAAAAACCATGAGTTGTGCAGATCTGATGTTTCCTTGCGGAGATTGCCAATGTTATATCTTGCATTTGTTAGGAAAAACTGCTTAGAGCATGAAAAGTGCTCATTTCAGATAGAGGTCAAATTCGAAAAACAAACACATATTCATGTTCCCCATCCTCCCCGAAGACCAAAAAACCATAACTTTTGCAGATCTCATGTTTCCTTGCGGAGATAGCCCATGTTATATCTTGCATTTGTTAGGAAAAACTGCTAATAGTATGAAAAGTGCCCATTGCAGAAAGAGCTCAAATTCGAAAAACAAACACATATTCATGTTCCCCCTCCTCCCCGAAGACCAAAAAACCATGAGTTGAGTAGATCTGATGTTTCCTTGCGGAGATAGCCAATGTTATATCTTGCATTTGTTAGGAAAAACTGCTTATAGCATGAAAAGTGCCCATTGCAGAAAGAGCTCAAATTCGAAAAACAAAAACATATTCAAGTTCCCCATCCTCCCCGAAGACCAAAAAACCATAACTTTTGCAGATCTGATGTTTCCTTGCGGACATAGCCAATGTTATATCTTGCATTTGTTAGGAAAAACTGCTTATAGCATGAAAAGTGCCCACTGCAGAAAGAGCTCAAATTCAAAAAACAAACACATATTCATGTTCCCCATCCTCCCCGAAGACCAAAAATCCATGACTTTTGCAGATCTCATGTTTCCTTGCGGAGACAGCCCATGGTATATCTTGCATTTGTTAGGAAAACCTGCTTTTAGCATGAAAAGTGCCCATTTCAGATAGAGGTCAAATTCGAAAAACAAACACATATTCATGTTCCCCCGCCTCCCCGAAGACCAAAAAACCATGAGTTGTGCAGATCTGATGTTTCCTTGCGGAGATAGCCAATGTTATATCTTGAATTTGTTAGGAAAAACTGCTTATAGCATGAAAAGTGCCCATTGCAGAAAGAGCTCAAATTCGAAAAACAAACACATATTCATGTTCCCCCTCCTCCCCGAAGACCAAAAAACCATGAGTTGTGCAGATCTGATGTTTCCTTGCGGAGATAGCCCAAGTTATATCTTGCATTTGTTAGGAAAAACTGCTAATAGTATGAAAAGTGCCCATTGCAGAAAGAGCTCAAATTCGAATAACAAACACATATTCATGTTCCCCATCCTCCCCGAATACCAAAAAACCATGACTTTTGCAGATCTCATGTTTCCTTGCGGAGATAGCCCATGTTATATCTTGCATTTGTTAGGAAAAACTGCTAATAGTATGAAAAGTGCCCATTGCAGAAAGAGCTCAAATTCGAAAAACAAACACATATTCATGTTCCCCCTCCTCCCCGAAGACCAAAAAACCATGAGTTGAGCAGATCTGATGTTTCCTTGCGGAGATAGCCAATGTTATATCTTGCATTTGTTAGGAAAAACTGCTTATAGCATGAAAAGTGTCCATTTCAGATAGAGGTCAAATTCGAAAAACAAACACATATTCATGTTCCCCCGCCTCCCCGAAGACCAAAAAACCATGAGTTGTGCAGATCTGATGTTTCCTTGCGGAGATAGCCAATGTTATATCTTGAATTTGTTAGGAAAAACTGCTTATAGCATGAAAAGTGCCCATTGCAGAAAGAGCTCAAATTCGAAAAACAAAAACATATTCATGTTCCCCATCCTCCCCGAAGACCAAAAAACTATAACGTTTGCAGATCTCATGTTTCCTTGCGGAGATAGCCCATGTTATATCTTGCATTTGTTAGGAAAAACTGCTTATAGCATGAAAAGTGCCCATTGCGGAAAGAGCTCAAATTCGAATAACACACACATATTCATGTTCCCCATCCTCCCCGAATACCAAAAAACCATGAGTTGTGCAGATCTCATGTTTCCTTGCGGAGATAGCCAATGTTATATCTTCCATTTGTTAGGAAAAACTGCATAGAGCATGAAAAGTGCTCATTTCAGATAGAGGTCAAATTCGAAAAACAAACACATATTCATGTTCCCCATCCTCCCCGAATACCAAAAAACCATGTGTTGTGCAGATCTGATGTTTCCTTGCGGAGATAGCCCATGTTATATCTTGCATTTGTTAGGAAAAACTGCTAATAGTATGAAAAGTGCCCATTGCAGAAAGAGCTCAAATTCGAATAACAAACACATATTCATGTTCCCCATCCTCCCCGAATACCAAAAAACCATGAGTTGTGCAGATCTCATGTTTCCTTGCGGAGATAGCCAATGTTATATCTTGCATTTGTTAGGAAAAACTGCTTAGAGCATGAAAAGTGCTCATTTCAGATAGAGGTCAAATTCGAAAAACAAACACATATTCATGTTCCCCATCCTCCCCGAATACCAAAAAACCATGTGTTGTGCAGATCTGATGTTTCCTTGCGGAGATAGCCCATGTTATATCTTGCATTTGTTAGGAAAAACTGCTAATAGTATGAAAAGTGCCCATTGCAGAAAGAGCTCAAATTCGAATAACAAACACATATTCATGTTCCCCATCCTCCCCGAAGACCAAAAAACCATGAGTTGTGCAGATCTCATGTTTCCTTGCGGAGATAGCCAATGTTATATCTTGCATTTGTTAGGAAAAACTGCTTAGAGCATGAAAAGTGCTCATTTCAGATAGAGGTCAAATTCGAAAAACAAACACATATTCATGTTCCCCATCCTCCCCGAAGACCAAAAAACCATAACTTTTGCAGATCTCATGTTTCCTTGCGGAGATAGCCCATGTTATATCTTGCATTTGTTAGGAAAAACTGCTAATAGTATGAAAAGTGCCCATTGCAGAAAGAGCTCAAATTCGAAAAACAAACACATATTCATGTTCCCCCTCCTCCCCGAAGACCAAAAAACCATGAGTTGAGTAGATCTGATGTTTCCTTGCGGAGATAGCCAATGTTATATCTTGCATTTGTTAGGAAAAACTGCTTATAGCATGAAAAGTGCCCATTGCAGAAAGAGCTCAAATTCGAAAAACAAAAACATATTCAAGTTCCCCATCCTCCCCGAATACCAAAAAACCATGTGTTGTGCAGATCTGATGTTTCCTTGCGGAGATAGCCCATGTTATATCTTGCATTTGTTAGGAAAAACTGCTAATAGTATGAAAAGTGCCCATTGCAGAAAGAGCTCAAATTCGAATAACAAACACATATTCATGTTCCCCATCCTCCCCGAAGACCAAAAAAACATGAGTTGTGCAGATCTCATGTTTCCTTGCGGAGATAGCCAATGTTATATCTTGCATTTGTTAGGAAAAACTGCTTAGAGCATGAAAAGTGCTCATTTCAGATAGAGGTCAAATTCGAAAAACAAACACATATTCATGTTCCCCATCCTCCCTGAAGACCAAAAAACCATAACTTTTGCAGATCTCATGTTTCCTTGCGGAGATAGCCCATGTTATATCTTGCATTTGTTAGGAAAAACTGCTAATAGTATGAAAAGTGCCCATTGCAGAAAGAGCTCAAATTCGAAAAACAAACACATATTCATGTTCCCCCTCCTCCCCGAAGACCAAAAAACCATGAGTTGAGTAGATCTGATGTTTCCTTGCGGAGATAGCCAATGTTATATCTTGCATTTGTTAGGAAAAACTGCTTATAGCATGAAAAGTGCCCATTGCAGAAAGAGCTCAAATTCGAAAAACAAAAACATATTCAAGTTCCCCATCCTCCCCGAATACCAAAAAACCATGAGTTGTGCAGATCTCATGTTTCCTTGCGGAGATAGCCAATGTTATATCTTGCATTTGTTAGGAAAAACTGCTTAGAGCATGAAAAGTGCTCATTTCAGATAGAGGTCAAATTCGAAAAACAAACACATATTCATGTTCCCCATCCTCCCCGAAGACCAAAAAACCATAACTTTTGCAGATCTCATGTTTCCTTGCGGAGATAGCCCATGTTATATCTTGCATTTGTTAGGAAAAACTGCTAATAGTATGAAAAGTGCCCATTGCAGAAAGAGCTCAAATTCGAAAAACAAACACATATTCATGTTCCCCCTCCTCCCCGAAGACCAAAAAACCATGAGTTGAGTAGATCTGATGTTTCCTTGCGGAGATAGCCAATGTTATATCTTGCATTTGTTAGGAAAAACTGCTTATAGCATGAAAAGTGCCCATTGCAGAAAGAGCTCAAATTCGAAAAACAAAAACATATTCAAGTTCCCCATCCTCCCCGAATACCAAAAAACCATGTGTTGTGCAGATCTGATGTTTCCTTGCGGAGATAGCCCATGTTATATCTTGCATTTGTTAGGAAAAACTGCTAATAGTATGAAAAGTGCCCATTGCAGAAAGAGCTCAAATTCGAATAACAAACACATATTCATGTTCCCCATCCTCCCCGAAGACCAAAAAACCATGAGTTGTGCAGATCTCATGTTTCCTTGCGGAGATAGCCAATGTTATATCTTGCATTTGTTAGGAAAAACTGCTTAGAGCATGAAAAGTGCTCATTTCAGATAGAGGTCAAATTCGAAAAACAAACACATATTCATGTTCCCCATCCTCCCCGAAGACCAAAAAACCATAACATTTGCAGATCTCATGTTTCCTTGCGGAGATAGCCCATGTTATATCTTGCATTTGTTAGGAAAAACTGCTAATAGTATGAAAAGTGCCCATTGCAGAAAGAGCTCAAATTCGAAAAACAAACACATATTCATGTTCCCCCTCCTCCCCGAAGACCAAAAAACCATGAGTTGAGTAGATCTGATGTTTCCTTGCGGAGATAGCCAATGTTATATCTTGCATTTGTTAGGAAAAACTGCTTATAGCATGAAAAGTGCCCATTGCAGAAAGAGCTCAAATTCGAAAAACAAAAACATATTCAAGTTCCCCATCCTCCCCGAAGACCAAAAAACCATAACTTTTGCAGATCTGATGTTTCCTTGCGGACATAGCCAATGTTATATCTTGCATTTGTTAGGAAAAACTGCTTATAGCATGAAAAGTGCCCACTGCAGAAAGAGCTCAAATTCAAAAAACAAACACATATTCATGTTCCCCATCCTCCCCGAAGACCAAAAATCCATGACTTTTGCAGATCTCATGTTTCCTTGCGGAGACAGCCCATGGTATATCTTGCATTTGTTAGGAAAACCTGCTTTTAGCATGAAAAGTGCCCATTTCAGATAGAGGTCAAATTCGAAAAACAAACACATATTCATGTTCCCCCGCCTCCCCGAAGACCAAAAAACCATGAGTTGTGCAGATCTGATGTTTCCTTGCGGAGATAGCCAATGTTATATCTTGAATTTGTTAGGAAAAACTGCTTATAGCATGAAAAGTGCCCATTGCAGAAAGAGCTCAAATTCGAAAAACAAACACATATTCATGTTCCCCCTCCTCCCCGAAGACCAAAAAACCATGAGTTGTGCAGATCTGATGTTTCCTTGCGGAGATAGCCCATGTTATATCTTGCATTTGTTAGGAAAAACTGCTAATAGTATGAAAAGTGCCCATTGCAGAAAGAGCTCAAATTCGAATAACAAACACATATTCATGTTCCCCATCCTCCCCGAATACCAAAAAACCATGACTTTTGCAGATCTCATGTTTCCTTGCGGAGATAGCCAATGTTATATCTTGCATTTGTTAGGAAAAACTGCTTAGAGCATGAAAAGTGCTCATTTCAGATAGAGGTCAAATTCGAAAAACAAACACATATTCATGTTCCCCATCCTCCCCGAATACCAAAAAACCATGTGTTGTGCAGATCTGATGTTTCCTTGCGGAGATAGCCCATGTTATATCTTGCATTTGTTAGGAAAAACTGCTAATAGTATGAAAAGTGCCCATTGCAGAAAGAGCTCAAATTCGAATAACAAACACATATTCATGTTCCCCATCCTCCCCGAATACCAAAAAACCATGAGTTGTGCAGATCTCATGTTTCCTTGCGGAGATAGCCAATGTTATATCTTGCATTTGTTAGGAAAAACTGCTTAGAGCATGAAAAGTGCTCATTTCAGATAGAGGTCAAATTCGAAAAACAAACACATATTCATGTTCCCCATCCTCCCCGAATACCAAAAAACCATGTGTTGTGCAGATCTGATGTTTCCTTGCGGAGATAGCCCATGTTATATCTTGCATTTGTTAGGAAAAACTGCTAATAGTATGAAAAGTGCCCATTGCAGAAAGAGCTCAAATTCGAATAACAAACACATATTCATGTTCCCCATCCTCCCCGAAGACCAAAAAACCATGAGTTGTGCAGATCTCATGTTTCCTTGCGGAGATAGCCAATGTTATATCTTGCATTTGTTAGGAAAAACTGCTTAGAGCATGAAAAGTGCTCATTTCAGATAGAGGTCAAATTCGAAAAACAAACACATATTCATGTTCCCCATCCTCCCCGAAGACCAAAAAACCATAACTTTTGCAGATCTCATGTTTCCTTGCGGAGATAGCCCATGTTATATCTTGCATTTGTTAGGAAAAACTGCTAATAGTATGAAAAGTGCCCATTGCAGAAAGAGCTCAAATTCGAAAAACAAACACATATTCATGTTCCCCCTCCTCCCCGAAGACCAAAAAACCATGAGTTGAGTAGATCTGATGTTTCCTTGCGGAGATAGCCAATGTTATATCTTGCATTTGTTAGGAAAAACTGCTTATAGCATGAAAAGTGCCCATTGCAGAAAGAGCTCAAATTCGAAAAACAAAAACATATTCAAGTTCCCCATCCTCCCCGAAGACCAAAAAACCATAACTTTTGCAGATCTGATGTTTCCTTGCGGAGATAGCCCATGTTATATCTTGCATTTGTTAGGAAAAACTGCTAATAGTATGAAAAGTGCCCATTGCAGAAAGAGCTCAAATTCGAATAACAAACACATATTCATGTTCCCCATCCTCCCCGAAGACCAAAAAACCATGAGTTGTGCAGATCTCATGTTTCCTTGCGGAGATAGCCAATGTTATATCTTGCATTTGTTAGGAAAAACTGCTTAGAGCATGAAAAGTGCCCATTGCAGAAAGAGCTCAAATTCGAAAAACAAAAACATATTCAAGTTCCCCATCCTCCCCGAAGACCAAAAAACCATAACTTTTGCAGATCTGATGTTTCCTTGCGGACATAGCCAATGTTATATCTTGCATTTGTTAGGAAAAACTGCTTATAGCATGAAAAGTGCCCACTGCAGAAAGAGCTCAAATTCAAAAAACAAACACATATTCATGTTCCCCATCCTCCCCGAAGACCAAAAATCCATGACTTTTGCAGATCTCATGTTTCCTTGCGGAGACAGCCCATGGTATATCTTGCATTTGTTAGGAAAACCTGCTTTTAGCATGAAAAGTGCCCATTTCAGATAGAGGTCAAATTCGAAAAACAAACACATATTCATGTTCCCCCGCCTCCCCGAAGACCAAAAAACCATGAGTTGTGCAGATCTGATGTTTCCTTGCGGAGATAGCCAATGTTATATCTTGAATTTGTTAGGAAAAACTGCTTATAGCATGAAAAGTGCCCATTGCAGAAAGAGCTCAAATTCGAAAAACAAACACATATTCATGTTCCCCCTCCTCCCCGAAGACCAAAAAACCATGAGTTGTGCAGATCTGATGTTTCCTTGCGGAGATAGCCCAAGTTATATCTTGCATTTGTTAGGAAAAACTGCTAATAGTATGAAAAGTGCCCATTGCAGAAAGAGCTCAAATTCGAATAACAAACACATATTCATGTTCCCCATCCTCCCCGAATACCAAAAAACCATGACTTTTGCAGATCTCATGTTTCCTTGCGGAGATAGCCCATGTTATATCTTGCATTTGTTAGGAAAAACTGCTAATAGTATGAAAAGTGCCCATTGCAGAAAGAGCTCAAATTCGAAAAACAAACACATATTCATGTTCCCCCTCCTCCCCGAAGACCAAAAAACCATGAGTTGAGCAGATCTGATGTTTCCTTGCGGAGATAGCCAATGTTATATCTTGCATTTGTTAGGAAAAACTGCTTATAGCATGAAAAGTGTCCATTTCAGATAGAGGTCAAATTCGAAAAACAAACACATATTCATGTTCCCCCGCCTCCCCGAAGACCAAAAAACCATGAGTTGTGCAGATCTGATGTTTCCTTGCGGAGATAGCCAATGTTATATCTTGAATTTGTTAGGAAAAACTGCTTATAGCATGAAAAGTGCCCATTGCAGAAAGAGCTCAAATTCGAAAAACAAAAACATATTCATGTTCCCCATCCTCCCCGAAGACCAAAAAACTATAACGTTTGCAGATCTCATGTTTCCTTGCGGAGATAGCCCATGTTATATCTTGCATTTGTTAGGAAAAACTGCTTATAGCATGAAAAGTGCCCATTGCGGAAAGAGCTCAAATTCGAATAACACACACATATTCATGTTCCCCATCCTCCCCGAATACCAAAAAACCATGAGTTGTGCAGATCTCATGTTTCCTTGCGGAGATAGCCAATGTTATATCTTCCATTTGTTAGGAAAAACTGCATAGAGCATGAAAAGTGCTCATTTCAGATAGAGGTCAAATTCGAAAAACAAACACATATTCATGTTCCCCATCCTCCCCGAATACCAAAAAACCATGTGTTGTGCAGATCTGATGTTTCCTAGCGGAGATAGCCCATGTTATATCTTGCATTTGTTAGGAAAAACTGCTAATAGTATGAAAAGTGCCCATTGCAGAAAGAGCTCAAATTCGAATAACAAACACATATTCATGTTCCCCATCCTCCCCGAAGACCAAAAAACCATGAGTTGTGCAGATCTCATGTTTCCTTGCGGAGATAGCCAATGTTATATCTTGCATTTGTTAGGAAAAACTGCTTAGAGCATGAAAAGTGCTCATTTCAGATAGAGGTCAAATTCGAAAAACAAACACATATTCATGTTCCCCATCCTCCCCGAAGACCAAAAAACCATAACTTTTGCAGATCTCATGTTTCCTTGCGGAGATAGCCCATGTTATATCTTGCATTTGTTAGGAAAAACTGCTAATAGTATGAAAAGTGCCCATTGCAGAAAGAGCTCAAATTCGAAAAACAAACACATATTCATGTTCCCCCTCCTCCCCGAAGACCAAAAAACCATGAGTTGAGTAGATCTGATGTTTCCTTGCGGAGATAGCCAATGTTATATCTTGCATTTGTTAGGAAAAACTGCTTATAGCATGAAAAGTGCCCATTGCAGAAAGAGCTCAAATTCGAAAAACAAAAACATATTCAAGTTCCCCATCCTCCCCGAAGACCAAAAAACTATAACGTTTGCAGATCTCATGTTTCCTTGCGGAGATAGCCCATGTTATATCTTGCATTTGTTAGGAAAAACTGCTTATAGCATGAAAAGTGCCCATTGCGGAAAGAGCTCAAATTCGAATAACACACACATATTCATGTTCCCCATCCTCCCCGAATACCAAAAAACCATGAGTTGTGCAGATCTCATGTTTCCTTGCGGAGATAGCCAATGTTATATCTTCCATTTGTTAGGAAAAACTGCATAGAGCATGAAAAGTGCTCATTTCAGATAGAGGTCAAATTCGAAAAACAAACACATATTCATGTTCCCCATCCTCCCCGAATACCAAAAAACCATGTGTTGTGCAGATCTGATGTTTCCTTGCGGAGATAGCCCATGTTATATCTTGCATTTGTTAGGAAAAACTGCTAATAGTATGAAAAGTGCCCATTGCAGAAAGAGCTCAAATTCGAATAACAAACACATATTCATGTTCCCCATCCTCCCCGAATACCAAAAAACCATGAGTTGTGCAGATCTCATGTTTCCTTGCGGAGATAGCCAATGTTATATCTTGCATTTGTTAGGAAAAACTGCTTAGAGCATGAAAAGTGCTCATTTCAGATAGAGGTCAAATTCGAAAAACAAACACATATTCATGTTCCCCATCCTCCCCGAATACCAAAAAACCATGTGTTGTGCAGATCTGATGTTTCCTTGCGGAGATAGCCCATGTTATATCTTGCATTTGTTAGGAAAAACTGCTAATAGTATGAAAAGTGCCCATTGCAGAAAGAGCTCAAATTCGAATAACAAACACATATTCATGTTCCCCATCCTCCCCGAAGACCAAAAAACCATGAGTTGTGCAGATCTCATGTTTCCTTGCGGAGATAGCCAATGTTATATCTTGCATTTGTTAGGAAAAACTGCTTAGAGCATGAAAAGTGCTCATTTCAGATAGAGGTCAAATTCGAAAAACAAACACATATTCATGTTCCCCATCCTCCCCGAAGACCAAAAAACCATAACTTTTGCAGATCTCATGTTTCCTTGCGGAGATAGCCCATGTTATATCTTGCATTTGTTAGGAAAAACTGCTAATAGTATGAAAAGTGCCCATTGCAGAAAGAGCTCAAATTCGAAAAACAAACACATATTCATGTTCCCCCTCCTCCCCGAAGACCAAAAAACCATGAGTTGAGTAGATCTGATGTTTCCTTGCGGAGATAGCCAATGTTATATCTTGCATTTGTTAGGAAAAACTGCTTATAGCATGAAAAGTGCCCATTGCAGAAAGAGCTCAAATTCGAAAAACAAAAACATATTCAAGTTCCCCATCCTCCCCGAATACCAAAAAACCATGTGTTGTGCAGATCTGATGTTTCCTTGCGGAGATAGCCCATGTTATATCTTGCATTTGTTAGGAAAAACTGCTAATAGTATGAAAAGTGCCCATTGCAGAAAGAGCTCAAATTCGAATAACAAACACATATTCATGTTCCCCATCCTCCCCGAAGACCAAAAAAACATGAGTTGTGCAGATCTCATGTTTCCTTGCGGAGATAGCCAATGTTATATCTTGCATTTGTTAGGAAAAACTGCTTAGAGCATGAAAAGTGCTCATTTCAGATAGAGGTCAAATTCGAAAAACAAACACATATTCATGTTCCCCATCCTCCCCGAAGACCAAAAAACCATAACTTTTGCAGATCTCATGTTTCCTTGCGGAGATAGCCCATGTTATATCTTGCATTTGTTAGGAAAAACTGCTAATAGTATGAAAAGTGCCCATTGCAGAAAGAGCTCAAATTCGAAAAACAAACACATATTCATGTTCCCCCTCCTCCCCGAAGACCAAAAAACCATGAGTTGAGTAGATCTGATGTTTCCTTGCGGAGATAGCCAATGTTATATCTTGCATTTGTTAGGAAAAACTGCTTATAGCATGAAAAGTGCCCATTGCAGAAAGAGCTCAAATTCGAAAAACAAAAACATATTCAAGTTCCCCATCCTCCCCGAATACCAAAAAACCATGAGTTGTGCAGATCTCATGTTTCCTTGCGGAGATAGCCAATGTTATATCTTGCATTTGTTAGGAAAAACTGCTTAGAGCATGAAAAGTGCTCATTTCAGATAGAGGTCAAATTCGAAAAACAAACACATATTCATGTTCCCCATCCTCCCCGAAGACCAAAAAACCATAACTTTTGCAGATCTCATGTTTCCTTGCGGAGATAGCCCATGTTATATCTTGCATTTGTTAGGAAAAACTGCTAATAGTATGAAAAGTGCCCATTGCAGAAAGAGCTCAAATT